>NC_061511.1:218186957-218228749 GCF_022539505.1 Lolium rigidum | reverse complement strand
CCAAAATCCCAAAAGTGAAAGAAAAGCACAGACTGACCCTCCGGCGAAACTATTTCACCCATCTAACTCTTTTGTGTGGCACCCCTCCCACGGGCGCCACCCATGCTCATGTGGCGACCCTGCTGCCGGCGCCACAAACCCATCCGACGTGGCCCGTCGACGCTGAGCTGGCGAGCCGATCCGACGTGGCAGGACGTGTGGCGCTGCTCCCGCCGGCGCCACACTTTGAAAGTGTGGCGCCCGTGGCAAGGGCGCCACACATCCACTTAAGTTTGGCCGCGCGCGCCCGCCCAGCCCGGCCCATCTTTTTTCTCCTCCCTCTGTTCTTCTTCACTGAGCATAGGCGCCCGGCTCTCTCTCTCCCCCCTCTCCCCCCACCAAATCCACCACCAAATCATCAGATCTGTCCGTGGAGATCGTTCCCAACTCGTTCCTTGAGGCAATCTCCTCCGTTCCCCTTCTTTTCATCCATTGATTTTGTGTATTTGGTTGAATCTAAATGTCAAACCCTAGATGTGGATTTGGTTGATTTGAGGGTGGAGATGGATTTGGTTGGATGTTAGGGTTGTTGAAGTAGGAGAAATGGTAGTGTGCTAGTTTGTATGGGTAGATTATGTTGATTATGGTAACTAATGAACACATGTGTGTATGTGTTGTTCCTATTATGCTAGGGGGATGGAAAGAATTGTTCATGTTCATCATGTGGACAAGGATGCTTACTTGAAGGGAAACATAGAGCCGGACCCGGAAGAGGTTGACTTGGTGTTTGACCTTAGCCCTAGCTTTGCGGAGGTGGTAGCACAAGTGAGGGTTGAGTTGAATTGGAATGAGCCAAATGATGGTGTTGAGCTAGAGGGAAGGCATAATGTGGGGTTTGGAATGCACACCCGTTGGAAGACAATGCGTATCAACTCCGAGCAACGTTGGTCCGTTTACAAGGAGACGGTGGCCGGGTCACAAGATAAGGCTTTGGAGTTGTTTGCAACCAAGACGGTTGATGCTCGTATCGAGCTTGACCTTAACCGGCCCTCCTCCCCGTTCGAGAGAGGAGTCCACCACCCATGAGCCAAGAAGAAGGCACCCAATCTCCCATTGTCCAATCTCCCATTGCCCAACAACCTCCGTTGGATAATGAGTATGACGAGCATGACGATGGTGATGATGGTTTCGAGATGAATGGAAACAATGTCGGTGATTTGGATAAATATTGGACGCAAGAGGAGATGGACCACTCCATTCCTTATTCTCGATGCTATGCGTCGGACTCGGATGATGATGGACCCGAAGAGGAGGTTGACGAGGATGGTTTGACTGCTAAGGAAGCCGAAAGAGCCGAGATCTTCAAGAAGGTAACCGGACGGGATATCCGGGTACCATTGTTCCGTGATGTTAGTCTTGCGGATGGAGCCGTGGTTGATGGTGGCAAAAGTTTACTTCTTGGAGCTAGGCCAATTTCGAAGAGAGATGTGGATGGTAGGACGGCTATTATCTGTAAAGGGCTCACGTTTGATACCTTCTTGGAATTGAAGATATGGTTGAAGGAGTTCTCCATTAAGCATCATCGCCCTTACATTGTTGTTCACTCGGACTTGAAGAAGCGGTACACGCTAAAATGTGTGGAAAAAAGGTGCCCATGGGTTGTCCGTGCAAGACCTTTCAAAAAAGGGCCCTCTTGGCACATAACAAGTTGTGTAGCCACTCACATGTGCCGGGGGCCGAAGCTTGATGGCAAGGATGCGCAGCCGGACCACCGTCAACTCACATCCGAGTTCATTGCATACAAGCTCTCGGCGGAGATATCATCACTTCCTATCATGAGCATTAGGTCCGTGCAAGATACGGTCAAATCCCGGTTTGCGTACGACGTCAAGTACGGGAAGGCATGGAAGGCCAAAAAAGCCGCATTCAAGATGTTGTACGGTGATTGGGCGGAAGCATACAACCGAGTCCCTAGGTTGTTGTTAGCGATGGCCTCAACTAACCCGGGCATGGTGCATGTGGTGGAGCCTTCCGCAACCAAAATGACATTGCATGACGGTAAAAGAGTGAGGGTATTTCACCGTGCATTTTGGTCATTTCAGCAATGCACGAGGGCATTGGAACATTGTAGGCCTGTCATAGCCGTGGATGGTACCTTCTTGACCGGGCAGTACAAGGGCACACTACTGGTGGCAATAGCAAGTGATGCGAGCAACCGTTTAGTACCACTGGCTTTTGCATTGGTAGAGATTGAGAACAATGATAATTGGCAATGGTTTTTCCATATATTGAGGACGAGGGTCATACCACCCTCAAAGGAAGTGTGTGTCATCTCCGATCGTCATCAAGGAATTCTCAATGCGGTGGAAGAGGCAATTCCCGGGCATGCTCCCTTGCATCACCGATATTGGTGCATGAGGCATTTTTGTGCAAACTTCTACCGGGCATGCAAGAGCAAAGAGTTGTCTGACCTTCTTCAAGATTGTTGCCTCGCTTATTCGGAGCGCCGCTTCGCAAACCTATACAACGGCTTGCTGAAGCACAAAGACCTCAACGCGGGTGGTCAAGAGTTTCTTCATAGACACCTCGTATTTAACTCAAAGTGGGCAAGAGCTTATGATGAGGATGGGAGGAGATATGGCCAAATGACAAGCAACATGGCCGAGTGCTTCAACAATGTGTTGAAGGGTGACATGGGCATACCCTTCGGGTACCCATTATTAGTATACCTGGCTCGGCCCAATATGGAGAAGACCAAATATAGAGAAGGCCCAACAAGGCAACCCGAAGAAGTAGTCGACTAGGACTCTTGTAAAACCCTAGGCTGATTGCATATATAAAGCTAGCCAGGGCACCCGAAATAGAGAGGCCAATAGATAGACAACATAGCTCCGCCTACGGCGGCACCCTGTAAATACATCTATGATCATATACTGGATTGCTAGCAGCACGTAGGGATCCTCCACCGAGGGGACCCGAAGCTGGGTACATCGTGTGCCTAATCTCGTCTCCGGAATCACCATCGTCGCTCTCTCCCGAAACCCAAGTCTATAATACATAGGCATTACCGAGGTGTTCCCTCGTCAATTGGCGCCGACCGTGGGGATCGCGGCGACTGGATTTCGTTATCCGGACGGGATTCTTCGTAAGCAGCATCATCAACAAGATCGGAAATCGGAAATTTTTACTTCGACTGCCAGCCAAATTTCCGTCGGCTGGATCCATGGATATCGTCCAGCATGGCCTTCGTCAACAACAATTTTTCTATACTAGGAGGCATTGGCGCGGCGGCACGCCGCGCCCGTGGCTCAATATGAAAAGCGGTGGCTATCTAGCTGTAGCAATACCATACGTTTATACGATGGACATGGTGGAGGTTGTACGTTTTACTGAACTATTTTGCAGAACGCCGATTCATATCTACACTGGGCTAAGCCAAAGTCAGATGGCGCCTCTGCGTGTTCTAGCAAAATTACATAGTGGCGGTAGTTTGAGATTTGGAGGCTGATTCATATCTACACTGGGCTAAGCCAAAGTCAGATGGCGCCTCTGCGTGTTCTAGCAAAATTACATAGTGGGGGTAGTTTGAGATTTGGAGGCTGAAGATACTGAGCAGCTTTCCTGATGGTACCCAAAGTTAGTTACGCGTTGTTGATGCGGACAATCTGGGGCCTGTGACTACTCTGCATTGATGTCCTCGTCCTTGAGACAATATCGATGATCGCCACCAATGTGACACTGCTGAAAAGTGATGGTGCTAGAAGGGCGGTTTCGTTCATGGAACAGGGATTAGCTAGTGGTATTGGTGCATGCTCGTACTTGATTACATATTTCATAGGATTGAGTACCAAAAGCGGTATATTGGCCAGTTATAATAATACAGTAGATTGCTACATAGCGGATATCATGCTAAGACGGTGGTACTTGTGTTCCTTTTTCTTCAAGCTGTCAGTGTCCAGCATTGCTGGCTTTGTTGTCTGAGGAGAGAGTGAAGGCCAGTTCCATTTTTGGTGTGGGGAGGTTGTCAACTGGAGCGAGTTTTGTTTTGTCGTCCGGGATCAAGCGCGGCGTTGGGAGGTCAAGAGCTGGAGCGGCGTTGGAAGGAATCGAGAGCTCAGCTTCATTGTCGAAGAGGGAGTCCGTAAGGTGTTCTGTTTTCTTCTTCATTTGCCGTCAGCCTGTTGTTTTCTTCAAGGATCCTCGCCCATGAATGAACTTTGTACTATTCATCCCTTAATCCTGAAAAGGAACAGAAGAAGTTCAGAATCAGAATATCGTTTATCTAAACCACATGTACATTTATTCTTGTGGTTTAGCCATAATGTAAATCAGCTCTCCAACTAAACATAACATCTGAAAGTGAAACCAAGATAAGAAAACAACATTTTCAGCTACAATTTGCTTCCACCAATGAAAACTTCAAGTGTAAAAGAAACACTCGTCATGCATGGAAATCAACAGTGGTACCTCAAATAGACCTAATATAACCATCTGACTATTTCTTTCGGGGATTGTCTAATTTGGTCATTTAAAGGCCAACCGCCTAATCACCCAGCCATGGTTCAAATGTTGTACAATAATATTGGAAATCCTGCATATAAATAATCTGCTCAAGACATGATTGGTGTGAATTGAACATATTCGTGAGCCACACACTGCTAATTAGACTACCCTATGGTTGTTGCCATGATATTCACACAATGACCAGGATCATATACGTAGGAAGGAAACCCTATGTCTAAATGGGTTCATGCCATTTCAGTGCCATCACATACTACACTACTAATAATGCTGATATCTCTGCAGATATGACCATAACATTTTCTCACTTTTCTGTTCTCTAGTAATCTGTACTCTTTTATTTCTATAACAACAGTGCTATCTGAGTAATAAAACACACTCAACCCTTAATTGGAGTGATCATCCTGACGACATGTCCAAGGTCTTATCATAGTAAGGCAAACATATGTCTAAACACTACGGGAAAAATATGCGTCGCCGTGCAGCATTTCTTTGCCGTGTGTCCCCGCACGGCAAAGATTTCTTTGCCGTGCGCACAGATAAAAACGCACGGCAAAGACCTTGGTCACGGGAAAGATAGATACAAGCGCACGGCAAAGATACGATTCACGGCAAAGATGGAAGAGGCCGCACGGCAAAGAAAGGTGCACGGCAATGGTCCAACACACCGCACGGCAAAGACTTGGTGCACGGCAAAGGCGTTGGGCATTGCCGTGCCTCATCCTTTGCCGTGCGCGCAGCTGGGTTGCACGGCAAAGCAGCCTTTGCCTAGTGTTTTTGAAAAAACGCACGGCAAAGAAGCCTTTGCCTAGTGTAAGCGCACGGCAAAGATGTAGAAACTGGATTTTTTCTCATCTCAAAAGGCATGGCATGGTATAGTTATTAACAAACGAACACATAACTCAGTGGCAAGGTTGCACGCTTTCCCTACTCTGTGTCCTAGGTTCGATTCCCAGACCAGCCAGTTTGGGGCCTTTTTTTAGATAAAACATGTTAGGCACACGGCAAAGAAGCGACCTTTGCCGTGCGGCGTCACACGGCAAAGCCTTTGCCGTGCAACGTTGGCGAGTCACACGGCAAAGAAGCCTTTACCGTCGATAACATTGCCGTGCGATCTTTACCGTGCGGGGTCGCACGGCAAAGCCTTTGCCGTGCAAATAGAGCTCTTTGCCGTCCCGTAGTGAAATGAGATGAATATTATTTCAGTGCTAGAACATATTCTATTCATGTCCTGCCAAGCGTTAATATCTTTGAAGAGATGAGCACACAATCCTCAGGTCTTGTATCTTATTGGTAGTTTGCAGCTACAGATTTTCAGAGATAGTCACATCGTGAAGGAAGAAGTGCGTACTTGTTTGTGGCCATGGTGCAAGCCATCCCGTCATTCATCTCCCGATTTGCCGAAATCCGCAGAGACGCCCATCTACAATACTCATTTCCCTTCAAAGACAATACTCACAGAGAATGAAAGAACCCTTTTCCCTGCAGTAACATCACCACCATAACAACAAATCAACTCAGAATCTCCATTAGGGCACTGATTGATCAATGAATGCAAAGGAAATTGTGGCCAGCATTGTACCCTTGTTCATGCAGACTTGGCTGCCAATGGCGCCGACAGAGTAGTGGGTGTGAGCGTCCCCAAAGAGGAAGACTGACACCTCAAAACATCCTGTGCTTTCTTCGAACAGGTTGTGCCTGCGTTTAATGACTGTAGAGTTTGAATTTTATTGCACAAAAAATAGGATAGCATCAGAGGCTGCGCATGTGCCTCTTAGGAAACTTACAGATATGTTCAACGAATCTGATAATTTTTAAGGTCCAACATACAGTTCTATAGATATTTGCAGCATCTACAACATAAATTTAGATTTGATTATTTGTTGTCTTTCTGAGCAATCGTCAATAAAAATTGCTGCCAGAGCCATGACTTGCCCTCGTGTTCAACCTTTTCCCTGACAGTGGGATTGCTATGATATCATGAGTTTCTTAGATTGACCCAATCTATATTTCGCTGATACTTCAATGCTTGCTAGATAATGATTCGATGTACAACTACTGTTTGAAGCCTCTTTAAGCAATAACTCACGTATGAAAGTGCAAAAGGAACTGTAAAAGCATCAATCATGCAAAAGTGAAGGTTAAGCTCAACAGCTGGACTACACCAGAATTAATCACCATCTAACTTTTCTAGTGCAACAAATAAAATCCACAAATCCAGACCAGATAAAGATTACTAAACCAGAAAATATATCCAATCTCACATTGCTCCGTAATATATGTTACATCTAGGCATTACTGAAACTGTTCCATATATTGGTTGCCAAGAAAATGTACCAACCACTTATCATTCCACTAAAATGAAATAAAAATTGTTATTTAGCCTCTCCGCAAATATTGAAAGAGATAAATCTGAACTTCTTTCACTATTTAGCAATGAAACAACTTCCCTTGAACACTACATGAATATTTTTCTTAGATACAACTTCTGCTCAAGTGAGAAGCACACGGGAGTCTGAGACAGCCATGGGTTCTATATCTTGATCGCCTGCTATGGAGAAGCAAATTATATAAAAAATAATGTAGCATTTACGTTTTGCTTTCAGCTTTGTAGTGTTGGTACATGCCAAGGGTCAGAAAAGGATTTCGTTTCAGTCTTGTAGTTTCATGTATTGAATGTGATGCATGTTTTCATGTTTATGCAATGGAACCAGGATCATGACTTTTTGTGTTTCAAGCTTAAGTACATTCAAGTACAGAGCATAAGAGTAAGCTAGCAACCAATCTATTATATACTAAAAGCAATATACGGAACTAAAACAGAGACACCACGTTAACCCACATCACTTAAATTATTTCAATACTTAGATCTAAAATTTGTGGCTAGGATTTAATAAAATATTAATAGTTACGTA
Source organism: Lolium rigidum (assembly GCF_022539505.1). NCBI lineage: Eukaryota > Viridiplantae > Streptophyta > Magnoliopsida > Poales > Poaceae > Lolium > Lolium rigidum. The sequence continues at coordinate 218,221,334 of NC_061511.1, read as the reverse complement.
CCAAGGAAGCAATCCGGTTGACACGTTTAATTATACCATACTTCCACGTAATGTGCACCTATAGCATTATAAAAAAAGTGCGCACCTATAGAGTCCATGTGCCGTACGTGATGTTAAATATGAAATCAGATTTTTCACCTAACAGCCATATATTAGATTTGCGCTTCTAGGATTGTTAAAACAAAAAAAGATGCGCACCTATGGAGTCCATGTGGTGTACATGAGATTAAAAACGAAATCATATTAGATCGATGTGGTACTATTTGCCTTAATTATAACATATACACGGATCAATGCGGTACAATTTGCGTTACAACACATATACAAGAAACATGTCTTCAATGACGTTATACCAATTTTGCTACAGCCTAAAAAAAACTAATTTCAACCATAAAAAACCACCATATTGTACTTTTTCGCAAAGGAAAAATTGGATCTTCCCACTAGATGTGTGATCTATTCCAATTAATTGTCAAACGGGTAGCATACAATTTCACGTATACATATGGCATTAGATCATGCAAAGAAAGCTAATTAGCTATGGCCTAAAAAACTAATTTCCACCATAAAAAACCACTATATCGTATTGTTTTCGCAAAGGAAAAATCAAGTCTTCACACTAGATGTGTGATCTATTCCAATTCATTCTCAAACGGGTAGCATACAATTTCACGTATACATATGGGATCCTGCAAAGAAAACTAATTTAGCTACAGCCTAAAAAAACTAATTTCCACCATAAAAAACCACTATATCGTACTGTTTTCGTAAAAGAAAAATCAAGTCTTCCCACTAGATGTGTGATCTATTCCAATTAATTGTTCAACGGGTAGCATACAATTTCACGTACACGTAGCAACCAATTTAATAATAAAAGCACATCAAAGCTATTAGCTTACCAAGAACAAAGCAGAAATTTGCACTACGTGACAGCTACAGGTTACCAACCCATGTTAAACTAAGAAAGATGGCAAGGCCGAGAGAAAATGGCAACTCCGAGAGTTGGTACCTTGCTTATCTCCAGATTTGAAACACGTCCTAGAGAACCTTGTAGTCCTGGATCATGTCATATTCTATCTCGCATCAAAATTCACCTGCAAACAACCCAAAATAAGCACCGCGATCATCTAAGCCACTGCACTCTAAACGAAAAGGAATGAATCAGAATCCTCCTAACAACCTTGTGCATCAGCACCATTCCAAGGTAAATAGGCGGCTGTGTAGTGCCCCCTACAGCAAGACAAAATTCACGAAATAAAAATCAACACAAATCTTGAACCAGGTGTACTCGCAGTGTATTGTGAATTTGCAATTGTCCTAGATCTCAGAATCCCACAAAACATAACTTGAATAATTAGTTTAAGTTCTTATGAGCATAACATCGAACAGGTAGAAGGCATGAGCTCACACACAAGTGACAAAAAAAAATTGAGGATCTGCAAGGGCATATCCACCAAAGAAAAGAGGAAAGAGCAATCGTATTGCAGGAGAAGGAATAGTAGAAAGAGAGAGGAACAGCAGCAGCGGCAACCATAGAATAGAACAGCTAGCAGCAGCTGTCGAAGGAGAGAATCAAATGAAACAGCAGCTGAGTGTACATGGAGAAAAGTAGCTGCACGGATGCAGAGAGACTACCTACAGAACCACGACGGCCAACGCGCCGCGCCGCGCTTGAGGAGCAGCTGTACGACCAGTGCGTGCTCCTCATTGGCAGGGATATGCATCTTCATGCAGTCTATGCCGCGGAAGTTGCCGTCGGCGCAGGCATCGATGAGGTCGTGTATCCCTTCCGCGCTGCCTTCCAGGGCCATGTACGTCAGCTGGAAATTCGCGACGCCGGCTGCTTCTTCCGCCACCTCCACACCCCCATGGACGCGGTTGTTGCCTCCGCTGCGGCGAACGCTGCTGTCTCCACCGAGCTTGGTATGGGCTCCATAGGGCTGGTCGGCTGGAATAGACGGTGTTGGTGGCGCCGCCTCGCCCAGCGGACAGAACGGAGCGGTAGGGAAACACTTTTAGGATAACTCTGCTTCGGTCAAAGCGGTGGAGAAATTAATTAAAAAGTGCTAAGCGGTGGAAATTCATTTCAACAGGAGCGACGGGAAAGGAGGCCAACCGGTAGCCGGTCACCCGTAGCTCAAAAAATAAAAAAAAGATGCAAACCAACTTACCGAGCGATGGATGAAGCAAGGAAAAAAATAGCTACGTGTCAGGCAACGATTGAACAAAGAAGTGGATAATTTGCGCATCTACAATGCTACAATGCTCAAATCGTTATGAAGGGTGCTAAACTGATTGAAAATTATATAGTGTATAATTCAATTTCAACACGAGCGGCCGGTGATCTAATGATTAAACATCACGTGCGGGCCAATGCGGCCGACGGCCAGAGCAAGCGGATCGTGGACGTATGCTTTGCTTGGGCAAACAAACATACGTACACGATATGGTACAATACAGATGAGTTTTTTCTTTCTCAATCTTCTCTCTCCGTATTACTCATCTAGGTGTTTGTTTCCTTTGCACCTAACCATCCGTGCGAAACTATTGTTTTACCTACTGTTTTGATCTAATCTTCCATGCGGATATACGCTTGTCTAATATATTGTGTGATTGTCTAACCTGGATGAGATTAGAGTAGATGTCTCGATTTAGTGCAACTAGACGGAACATGTATAGTCTATCTCCCAGGCAGCACAGATGATCGTCGACATTACTTTTCGAGTCATTGTGAACCACGTACTCGAGTAAGTAAAACGATGGACCGTGGAGGCTTAACCTCGGGGTTTCGTCCGTTACGAACTCGATATCTGACACAAGGATCATCAGGCGCTATATTTTCAACTAATTACTATTCGTATAATTTTATTTTGCCAAATATTTTTTCGCTTGTGCTGTTATTTGCCCGCAGATTTCTGCGCTCCAATACAACTTCAGATCGGAACAAGCTCCGATTACTTCTTCGCACGCGGTCGCATGCTCGGGGGCTCGTTCGCTGAAAATTGACAGCGCACACTCGCCTTTCTCGGGAGCTCGCTTACCGCGAATTTTGACTGCGTCATCGACTGTATCCGTCACATCGAATGCGCCCTCTCCATCGACTACTTCCGGCGCCGCGCGACTACATCAACCATGTCGGCCAGGCGCTGCGCAACTATATCGACTACTCTCAGCCAGACGCCGCGCACCTACATTCGACTGTGTCCGTTGCACGACCTGCCTCAGCGACAATTCGGTCGCAATCTATATAAAGCTAAGTGTTACTTTTCTGAGAGTCAATTATTATTTAATTTCGCCACACCCGAATACTCGGGGACTGCAACATTGCATCATTACAACAAATTTACCCGACATTTGGGGTTGCGCCATTACTTCGTTGTCACAAATATATTCGGTTACTTGGTGAATTTCTTTTCTTCGGCTTAGTGGAAATATCTTCTCCGGTTCAATGGAATTATCTTCTTCGGCTCAGTGAAATTATTTTCTTCGGCTCGGTGGAATTATTTTCTTCGACTTAGTGGATTTATCTTCTTCGGCTCGATGGATTTATTCTCTCTGGATTACTTGGATTGGTTTTCTTTGGGTTATTATTGGTTCACTTATACAATATTACCCGACGCGTTTCCGGGTCAATGAATTCATCTTTTATGGTTATTACTGGAACTATTTTCTCCGGCTCAATGGATTCATCCTCTATGATATCAAGGGATTCATCTTTTATGGTTATTACTGGATTCTTCGGGTCAATGGATTCATCCTCTATGATATCGGCGGATTCATCTTCAATATATGATGGTGTAATCTCAAGTACTTCATCTCGGACTTCATCTTCAGTATTTCATCCTTAATGGCCTTCTTTCGGCGACACGGATAATACTCGGGGGCTCGACAATGATTTCGCCCCGAGTAACAACTATGACACGGCGTCTAAGCAATAATCATGACATCATCCCAGCAGTGCTCGGGGGCTCGGCTATCTCTTCATTAACAATTTGGTGGTATCCACTTTCGCTAAATTCGGTGGTTTCTACTTCGACTCAACATTTTCGTTGCACTCGAAGACCTCATCACGCATCGACTCCGTCGTGTCCAAAAAGCTAAGTGTTCTTTTATTTTGCACAAAGTTGATTATCGTTTACTTTCGTCGCACCTGACAGTTGGGGGCTGCGCGGCATATATTCACTTTACATATCATCGAAGTATTGCCCGTGACGGCAATCATTCAATACACATTCGTGAAGTTGAATGTCTATTTCCAGAACTACACCGATGAAACGGAGAAGAAAATTGCTATGAATTGCGAGTTCCCAATGAAGGTTCAAGAGTTCATGGATTTTCAGGCGAGGAAGGCCGACTCCCAAACGGCTACATGTTATGACAATGTTGACTGGGTTTACCAAGTGAATGAGCCGGGAGGCACCACAGAAGGTGGTGTCCAACACGGAGGCCGGGCTTTCCGTGTGTCCCTAAAGACATGTGAATGCACATGTAGGAGGCCCTCTTTGCTTCATTTGGCTTGCTCCCACTTGCTAACAGCGGCACGCACTAGACGTGTCGACTACAATAACCCGCTCACCGTTCGGGAGTCCGAGTTCTCAATTGAAGCCACAAAGAGGACATGGGCTCCAAGGTTTTCTCCTTACTTGGATCAATCACAATGGCCGGAGTATCATGGTGTGCAAGTTTGGCCAGATCCGGAATGGAAGGTTGTGAAACGTGGAAGAAGAAAGACAAAGAGGTATCACGGAGATATGGATAGATGGGGTCATTCGGGAAACAGGTTATTCCAAGAAGCTCGCGAGCCAACTAATTATGGATCATGCAATAGTAAGGGCCACAATAAAAGAAAGTGCACATCTGGCAAAAAATCAAAGGGCAATGATGCTAGCACAAGTCAAGCATCAAGTAGCCAACAAGCTTCAAATCAACCTCGAAGCCAACAAACCCCAAGCCAACAAACCCCAAGCCAACAAGCTCCAAGCCAACCGTCTCCGCGTCAACCGCCTCCAAGCCAACAAGCTCGAAGCACACAAGCCCCACGGCAACAAGCTCCAAGCACACAAGCCTCACGGCAACAAGCTCCAACGCAACAAGCTCCAAGTCAACAAGCTCCAAGGCAATAAGCCCCACGGCAACAAGCTCCTACGCAACAAGCTCCAAGGCAACAAGCCGCAAGACATCAAACACAATGGCGACAAGGTCCAAGGCAACCAAGGATTCACGTTGGGCTTAGTAGAGGTCGGCATGGTGGCCGTCGGGGTACTAGTATACTAGGATACCTAGCGGGGCCTTATCCGTATGTGTCTCCAAGTTACTAATTGCATTGTACTTTCTATTTTCCTATTCCATGACTAACTTTGGTTTTTCAATTTGGTTTTCAGGTATGGCAACTCAACCCACCAAGGGGAAGGGGGCATGGGAGGGCAATGAGAAGGAGGAGTCCGTTTGGGAGGAGGCGGTAAGGACGGTGCGGAAGAGGGAGAAGGAAGAACTTGAGAGGAAGAGGCGGGAGGAGATAGCTAAGAAGAAGGAGGAAGATGATCGTATGCAAAGGGGGTATGAGGAATACCTATTGCGCAACAAGAGGAGGAATGACAAGCTGAAGGCCGAACGGGACCGCGAGGCACGGGCAAAATTCCTGAGGAGCTGCCAACTTGAGCAAATAGCGAGGGAGAGGGCCAATAGGATGCACCTAGAAGAGGTGGCTAGGGAGGCTGAACGCATCAAGGAGGAAAGAGCTCAAACGGAAGATGCAAAGACGGAGGAGCGCCACCACTTCTTCGATTCGGTCGTTCAGTTGGCTCGTGACATAAGGGAGAAGGAAGAATTAGCTGAAGAATCTAAGAAAAAGAAGGCGAGGGGGAGGGAGCCTTTGCCACGCAGTGATGTCCCTTTGGCTATGTTCTTGTTGTCGAACATTTTATGTTGTCGAACCATGATGTTCTGTGAACCTTGATCTTCTCGAACCTTCATATCGTTGAACCTTATTGTAATTGGAACCTTGATGTCGTCGAACCTTATTTGTCGTTTGAACCATTATGCTGTGTCGTACATATGTGCAATGTTGTACTCAAAACTGTTTGAATATGGTAGGATTTTTCATGGTTTTAACACAAGTCAATGTGTGGCGCCCTTCGCACTGGCGCCACACTGCACTGTGTGGCGCCCGTGTCGTCGGCGCCACACATGCCAACATATATCAACTTTTGGGTCGAAAACATCCAGGGGCTCCGGACGATTAGTCCTTAGCCGTTTTGGCGAGCCTCTTTGTGTGGCGCCCGTGGCATCGGCGCCACACATAGAGCCTCGCCAAAACGGCTAAGTCCCAGACGATTTGTCTTACAGTATGTTTTGGGCAATTACAAATGGATGTGTCGGGATGTGTGGCGCCGATGAGAGGGGCGCCACACAGTGCAGTGTGACGCCGGTGGGAAGGGCGCCACACATTGACTTGTGTAAAAACCATGAAAAATCCTACCATATTCCAACAAAATTGCCATCATGTCAACAGCTATTTCATACACACATCGTATCAACAGCAATTTCGTACTCACATCATAGACATAACATCATCATAGCTAACATCGTAGCACATAGTTTCATACAATTTAAGATAGAATTCAAACAACACGTAGCAATGAAGATAGAGTTCACAACACTCTAAGTTCTAACTATCGGTGTCCGAGCCGGATTCGCCGGTGTGGTAGTGCACTTGGCAGGCTGTGTCGTCGAACACCTTGACGATCATCTCGCCGCCCCCCTCGTAGAGGAAGGTGAGCTGGCAGCCGGGCTCGAGCGCGAGGTCACGGGCGAACTTGTCCCACCCCGTGTGCAGGTACATTTTGCCCTGCCGTCGAACAGGACCTCCACGGGCCAGCGGCAGAAGCTGCAGCTAGCCTCCCGTAGCTGCAACTGCACCGGCTCGACGCCATCGACGAACTCGGCGAACTTGTCCGGTAGCCGCTTGATGCCGAGTGGGTCGTCGTCGATGCGGAGGAGGAACTCGAAGCAGCGTTCCTCATGCGAAGACGAGGAGGATACAGGTGACGGTGAGCGTGGAGCCGTTGCTGCTCCACCGCGGCGGCCCCTTCCCCGGCCCCGGGCGCCCGGGGCCGCGGCCTCGACCGCCTCGCCGGCCACCGGGACCGGCCATCCTACATGTTTACATGTTTGAACCATATTATGACCCATTCCACTAACAAATATGAGTTACTCCATCAAAAATACTAGGCATATGTAACACATTTGAATGCATTTCCTAGGTAAATATTACACATTTCAACACATACATACATAGGGTTCATACACATACATGTGAAATTTCATATCTAGGTTTCAACAAATCTATGGTTCAAACACATTCATACATGAGGCTACCATCTCGAACACAAACACTACAATATAGAGTGCACAAAAAAAATTCCATGTCTAGGGTTCATGTCCAAATCTAGCAATATCTATGAAATTAGTGGATGAATGGAGAAGATTCGAAGGGGATTACCTTGAGAAATGGATGGGGAATCTCCACGGACAGATCTGGTGATTTGGTGGTGGATTTGGTGGGGGGAGAGGGGGGAGAGAGAGAGCCGGGCGCCTATGCTCAGTGAAGAAGAACAGAGGGAGGAGAAAGAAGATGGGTCGGGCTGGGCGGGCGCGCGGCCAAACTTAAGTGGACGTGTGGCGCCGTTGCCACGGGCGCCACTCTTTCAAAGTGCGGCGCCGGCGGGAGCGGCGCCACACGTCCTGCCACGTCGGATCGGCTCGCCAGCTCAGCGTCGACGGGCCACGTCGGATGGGTTTGTGGCGCCGGCGGCAGGGCCCACATGGGCATGTGTGGCGCCGGTGGGAGGGGCGCCACACAAAAGGTTAGATGGGTGAAATAGTTTCGCCGGAGGGTCAGTCTGTGCTTTTCTTTCACTTTTGGGTTATTTTTGTGCAAATACCACAAGTACAACAAATAAAGGTTTCACGAAATCTATCGACATGTGACCTAGTTTTGAAGATCTCGGTGCTAGCATTTTAAAAGTGAAAACGGTTCGCAATTTGAACAAACAGTTCTAAAGATATTTTTATTTTGAAAAAAAATGAATCTTGAAAAAAAAGCTGAGACCCCACTCTCCGGTGCCGCTCTCTCTCATCCCTCATCCGCACTTTTCTTCCCCTTGTGATAGGTTGTGAGCAGGAAGATAACTTTCAAAAAAAATCCTGGCAACACAACCAGCCGTGTCGAACATGCGGGGTACTAAAGGGGCTAGCCAAGCAAGTTCAGGCCAGGAGTGCCTTTTTCGTTTTTTTTTTTCTTTTTCTATTGTTGTTTCTTTTTTGGTCTATTTTCCTCTGGTTTTTTCGTCCTTTTGGGTTTTCCCTCCAATTTTTCTAATTTTTTGAACAACTTTCTATTTTAAATAATGTTGGAATTTGAACATTTCTATAATTTATTTTTTTGAATTTTTTAGAATTGAACATTTTTAGAATTTGACCAAAACTGGGGAATAGGGGTACCCAGGAGCTAAGAACATGCCTTCTTCTCTCCTCTGTAGTCTTGATAGATTCTGTTTTCTTTCATCTGGTTTATCCTTGGGGAGTGTGTGTCACTAAACTATTTGAATGTAAATTACTGGTCCAAAATCATACCTCACCTCTTTGATGAAAATATCACATTATGACATTCCTTTATTTAAGAGAGAATACATAATTATACTACAAGCACTATGTGTGTGTGTGTATGCTGAGTGGATATACCAACCCAACACCTATATTCATATCACCACGGAAACAAATTTAGGTTTTTAAGGACCATGCTCTTTTAGTACTCATGTAACTTTTCCCAAGGACCAGGCTTGGTACTTAGCTAAGATTTTATTTTGAGATGACTAAGATAAAAAATTATGGGTACTCATGCTTGATGATTGTATGCATCACTAGTTGGTGCAGAGGTCGAGTAGTGAAATTATCCCCCATTTAGAAGGTTCTATGCATCGATTGATGCACAGAGAGTGGAGCCACTCCTTTTTGGAAAAACAATTACTGAGTACAAAATTTTGAAATACAATGTATTAAAAAAGCACACCTTTCTTGTGCATACGGTCCATGAAATTATATTCCATAACATTAATTTACTTATTCATTGAATAAGAATGAAAATACGTCATCTTTATTAACAACTATTATAAGCACTAGCTACATCTCCGTGACACTAGGTGAAGAACACATAAAGCAACACAAACTACTTACAACCTAGAATATATCAACCTGTGAAGTTTAGGGTCTTACCTTTCAAGTGAAAATCCAAGATCTGTCCTTAATTGGTTGTGTTTGGCAATGACCTTGTTGAAATCATTGTTTTAAGAGTGGGGACTATCTTTAGAGTGAAAACCTAAGATCTTTTGATCGGACGACGACGACGCTGGTGCACTGTTCCATTCTTGGAGGAGTCGCTTTTGGAGTGTCTGGACTTCAGATGTTGTCTTGGTGGTGGATATATTGTTGCCGCTGGAGCTGGAATACCGTAGCGGGACATTTTTTCCTTACTTCTTTTGTTTTATTTTTGGCTATGTGCATCCGTACCGCCATTGTTATCGCGTTGTTGCAGAGATTAGATGTAATTGGTATCTGTCGATATTAATATATACCCTTTATCGAAAAATACAGCTCGGACAACCAATTTCACGGTTGTAGCCAAGCTCGTCTTTTTTAGCGTACCCAGTTATGTTAGAAGAACTAAATACGGTGTAGTTAAATAATTTGTTCAAAACATTGTGTAATGGTGAAAGTAGTTACCCCGGCTAAAATTCAGCAAGGGCGTGTGTCGGCCGAGCTCTATAGTTAGTTACAAACTAATTATTGACGACAATACCAGTGGCATCCTAGCTGACATTATAATATCATAGTGCTCAACTACATGGTCCTAAGTCCTAACAGTGATGTATTAACTTACCGAAAAGGTGGAAGAATGGGGAGCATGGACGTGCATACATCGATCCTCACCAACCTCACTGTGCTTGACTGTTCATCGTGATCCTATTAATTGGCCGATTAGATCAGCAGTCAATACCCACCCTTTTTTTGTCCATCCACGGAAAGCCAAAACACCATAAGTAAGCAAGCAAGCAAGCAACAAGCATGCAGATGGTCTTAAAAATGCCCCGCACCAGCCACGCATCACGATTCACGCAGCATTATACATCGCCATTTTCCACTGAGAGGTTTAATTACCATAATTCATCTGTTCATGACCTATGCCGATTTTGGACACATGTAAGTTTCATATATTTCTAAATTTATCTTAACGATCTTAGCGAGCTTAAATTATATACATTGGGTGTCGGTGGCTTCATAGCTTAACAACTGTGTTAATTAGGTACTGGTAGGTAGTACCTTTATCATGATCTAGTTAAGTACCGGACCGAGATGCGGAGATGTGACAATTATCTTGGTTTTAGTCTGCATCAGGAGTCACGGGTAGGTTAATTAATTGATTAGTGTCTGGCCATGATTTGAGTACAACCCATTAGAGCATGTCTAATAGGCTAACAGACCTCTTATTTCACCCCTTATTTTTGAAAATTGCAAACCCCGGAAAAATTGTTCGATAGTTCATCATGTTCATACATAGATAATAGATAGGGATTTTACAAAATTGTGCGATCCTAATGGACCGTGACTTCTACGAACCGATCTACTCGTCGAGGATGGCAAATGGCGCATTGGCGGCGGCCTCCCGCGCCTCCATCGCCTTCACGGCGGCGATGGCCTGCGCCGCCTCGTCTTCCTCCACGCGAGCAGCTTCGGCGGCATCCTTCATGGATGCGGCCACCGCCTGCAAGTAGAGGGGGTCTTCCCCCTCCTCCGCCTCCTCTTCCTCCTCGCCGGCTCGCGGCGCTCCTCCGCCGCAAGTGCTCCCAATCCGCGCCTCCCATGCTGCCTTCGACCGGCGCTGCTGCTCCCAATCCGCGCGTCATTTGTCGAACTCGACGCCGCTCATCGGCTTGATCGGCGGATCGGCCTTGTAGTAGCGCCCGTCCGCCGCGAACTCGCGGAGCTTCGGCGGCACGTAGAGGCCGCTGGCGTACCTGCACGCCGCACGCCGACTCCCGACGGCGGAGAGCTTGCACTGGCGCCGCCATGCCTCCTCGAGTGTGTCCGGCGAGCGGGATCGCTTTGATCCGGAGGCGGGCGACGCGCTACTGCTCCTTCGTGCGGACATGGCCGGTGGCGGTGCTAATCCTACGGCGGGTTGCGAGTGAGGGGTTGGACCCCCACTCGCACCTACACCCCGTATTTGTAGGGGGCGGAGGGGTGGGTTTGACGGGTCCCGTATTCCGCCGATACGGGCCAGCCCGAATACGGGGCCTGCTAGACGGCCCAAATTGGCCTCACCCCCTATACCGCGAGAATTTTACGGGGTGGGGATGTTTTGAGGGGCCTGCTAGACATGTCTAGGACATAAGCTACTCTCTAAATGGCGGTAACTATTAAGGTTTGATTAGCCAATACACACCATACTTCTTGCTTAGGCATGGAAACCTGACACCACAAGCGGTTTTCTCAGGAACGAGCAACAAGGCGTCTTTTTTGCTTTATAGATAGAAACAAGAACCAAATACAAGAATCTACAGTTAACATACAAAACTCAACCACGTGGATTAGGAGAGAACTCACGAACTAGTCACCTATCTGCCTCGCCCGATGGTGTCTAAGACTAAAACTTCTGACTTAACTTGTTCTTGAAGACCATGCTATTTCTATGGAGCCAGATCGAGCGAAGCACCATAAGGGATCAAACAAACAAACATACATGGCGTCCAAAATATCATTGTGCGCACAAACCATATATACATCACGGTGAAGCTAAAGAGAACCCATACATCACACAACATTATTACTATATCAGACAACATGTTTGAGTAAGCTCTATATGGTGTCATGATCCACTGATGCTCTAATCATCATGACTGGAGTATGCATATTCTAATCTAGCTAGACACCATAATCCACAGACCTTTTGTTGGAATCACTTTCTGATTGTTTTATTTTTGGTGGGGAATAGCTTTCTGCCTGAACTCCTCACCTTTTCTTTTCTTTACATATAATCAATCAATTCATGAAAGTCCTAATCGAGAGAGCTCAGTTTTCTGTCGGTCCGCGACGGCGCTATATATGGCCTAAGAGTGATGCAAATAAGCTAGCTCCCTCGTGATAAAACTATGATCAAGTGGGCATGTTATAGTCGATCTCTTCCGCTTTGCACTCCATCACGAGAAGTCATGGGCAAGTACCATACCAATCACCCGCTGTGCAGCTAGCCATCTAGCCAAGAGACCAGCAAGTTGATCAATCAATTATTTCCTGGCTCCTTTTCCCCCAGGCAGGCCGGAATCTGTCTGAATTCCGGCATGTTGATTCGGTAAACCTTCAAGTACAGAGAACTATCATGTCATGTGTATACTATATACTCGAAGCTTGCACGTAATTAGTGGGATCACAAGTACTGATTGAGTGTGTCTGTGGCCCAGTCCATCTATGATGTATATCTTGTAAGACTAACGGGCAAATGACCATGGGAACAAGCAAAAGTCAGTTAGTATTTTAGCGCAAAGCATGTAGATTGAGAGAACAAAGCAGGTTCTCCTGCAACTCTGCAAGGTAAACCCTGGCTGTCTGCTACTATGCTAGCTATAGCTAACTAGAACTAGCTTGACTAGGTAGAGGACACACAAGTTGGTTACGAGTTCCTGGAAGCTTGCTTGTAGCTTTAGGCCATGTACTATGTGTAGCAAAAGCGAACCAAAGAGACATATGATGCGGTTCAATACATAGTGGAGCATCGATGTTTGTTGTCAGAAAAAAGAAGCGACGCATCTTGTTGGTTCGGTTTCAAAGCGATGCTAAGCAATAAAATATACTGTCCAGCCTGACACAGGATAGGAAGAGGAGCAACCGAGAGCATATGTGCAGAAACAGACAAAGGAAAAGCAATTTCCTGCAGAAAATTGGGCCCCATATTTACTGCCACAATCGATTCCATACATAGCAGCTGAATCAAGTCGAATCGTTTCTATTCTTGAATCGCATCTACATAGTACATGGTCTTAGGCACACGAATATAACAAGTTGGGTGTTTGCCGTGTGGAAACTGCACACCTCATCATTCATCGAACTATCGTCTGGGATTGATGCTGAAAATCAGGGTGAGGATCATGACAACTTTTTAAATGTGCTATATGCGGTACGTGGAGGCGAAGATCGTTACTCTCCTACCTCCATTAATTGACCTGTTACCAGCAGCTTGCTAGCTAGCTAGGAGAACTTGTAAGGCGTCAAGATCTCTCTGATCTTCCGAAGCTCTATAAAAACAGCTGACAGAAATGGCTGAGCGAGATGTCGCAACTCACGGGTATGTTTATAAAACAATGGCTGTAGCGCTGACTTGCAGATTAAGATTACCAACTCGAGCTGCAACTTCCGGGAGCTCCTTCACCCGTTTGAAGGCTTGCGTGCAGTGCAGACTCGATGTAATGATAGTCAAGAGCTACTCCTCTCCTTCTTGATGATCAATTAATAGCTGGATCGTCGGAACGTGTTGGTGTAGTGCAGTGACGGAGGTTGCGTGACAGCGACCAAGCTAGCTACTTAGCCAGCCAGACAGCACCGAGCCAGAAGTATAGTGTTCTTCGCCGTGGAAGAATACGTCAGGGCCTTGCTTGTATCAGTAATCTCAGTAGCTAGGGTTTGCAAAGTTAGGATTTACGACCAATTCATTGAAGTTATTTGACATTCCTCATCAATCTTAGCCATTTAATTAATTCTAAGGTTGTACATTATTGGTCTGAAGTCTCTCAAGCCCCCGGTACGGCTAATGGTATGGTGAAGGTACGACCAGCAATAAGTATATTTGACGATGAAACGACGCGAACTTCGAGAGTGGAACCTTCTTTCTCGTGAGATGGAGATCGTCCTCGGTATGCTTCGTCATGGCATGAAACACACGGTTTCAACCGCGTTTGTCGCACCGATTGTTAGACCACAATACTAGTGCCCCGGATTGTGGTTTACAAACTTCTTTGAGAAGAGATTGCATCCACGTCGCCTCTGAGCGAGGGCTTTGTATTGCGCTTCAGTCCTTAAGCATGAAATTGTAAGCTGCTTGCGCACACTCCAGAAAATCACGCAAAGACAAAAGCAAATGATTAAACCATTACTAAAGGTTTCTTCAAAAAAAAAAAAACCACTACTAAAGGTCGATCTCTTGGCTCCATACTTGTCTTGGCATGACCGTCACTATTAACCCCAAGGAACCAACATTGTTTCCATTTCACATATTGACGGCTCTTGATCCGGTAGTTTGTTAGTGGTGTTTTGTTATCCAACTTCATCACTTCGTAATATTGTTTCTTGTTCTCCCTTGACTTCGTAACGAAGCAACGGTTCGAGCCATTATGTAAGGAGTGTGTTCCAAGCCATAGTGCATTCAACGTTTACAAGTTCTCATCTATTTTGAGTGGGAAACTCATGCAGCTCTGCAAAACTTTTCATGTTAGCAGCAGTAAGCTCATGCGTCACTATAAAACATCGCCTAGAAAGTCAAATAATTAGGACATGGTGACATGTGTAAAATGTATCCATGAATTTCATAGTTTATTAGATCATATTTCTTCATATTTGCATCGTAAATAAGGTTTCGCCAAAGTTTTCGATTGATTTACAAGATTTTCTAAGAAATCACAACATTTTGTTATTTAACTCAGCATAATAGAAAAAAATCCCGTTTATATATTTTGGACTTTTAGGTACCATCCGTGCCTTAAATGAAGCGGAACTTTTTGGCACACAGTTTTCAGGAAAGACAAAGAATGCATGCCAAAGGAGATCACCGGAAAACCAACATGCATCCTGGTGGGCCCCATGGTGTGGCCAAACTCCCAACCGCTCCATGGGTGGATCCCACTAACCTGTTGAATTTTTCTCGTTCTTCATGCTCACACGCACAGATGAGTCTTGACCTAAAACATTATATATATGTCCCCGGGACGGACTCCTGAGGAGGCGGCCGCAAAAAGAGAAACCACGAAATAGAGACATAACTTGCGAAGATTGGAGGCAAAATGCCGATAGAGTCGGCTGCGGTTGCCCCTCCGCCTAGATAACCATAAACTCCATCATCACCATAATGAAGAGCAAGTAATTTAACCCCTAGACTATGGGTTTGTGGAAGTAATTTGTACCATCTCTCTTTATGTACTTTATTCGTTGATTTAGAACCATATGAGTTACCCTACATGATTGTCGTAATGCTTGTGTTACCCCTATGGTGGATCCTTTGTTTATGACATGAGTTACAAGATGTGAATTTTCATTATGTGTATTGGTAGATGCATATGTTACCCCGTCCATGTATGTTTTGTTCCGATCAAACTATATATGGAAGAACCCATGAGGGCGATGTATGTGTTATGTGGAGTAATATGGTAGTAATAATTGGATTGTGACAATTTTTTGGTTGATGCTACAGTTTTTACCTTACCGTTGCTTACCCGAGATAAATGGACGGATGTTTTATATATTCATCTTGTGATAACTAGGTGATATTTTTAGATTTAGATAATGGTACCATATTTATATTCAACACCATGTCAATTTACTTAAGGCAATACTTTATTTAATGTTAAATTTGGTTAAAAAGTTCTCTTACTAAGGGAGTATCAGTGAGTTGCATCATGTCAACACTAGGAGAGATGCCATATGAATGCGTATCAAAACACTACATGAAGTTTTATTGCTAATAACTTATTATTTGAAGCTATATTCGTACCACAATGTTTATGAGTGACAATACAAAAAAGATCTTACCCGGCGGACTTTTTGGACGACACAAGCTGCAGTTGTCTGTAAAAATATTTCGGCCGGCGGATGAGTATTCCCGGTGGCCAACAAGGCCAGCAGACAATTTTACGCCATGATCTAGTGTCGTGAAAGGTTTCATAGAAGAGGACACTCTTTTAGGCTGCACTACGGGGAATGATGCATTAATTATTGCGTCACTCATTATAACCGTCGTTACTTCTAGGTACCACGCTTGAGAATGGTCACCACACCGTGCTGACTGGTTATGCTTGTTTCACTGGCTAATGTGGCCCACCTAAGCTGGCCCTTGGTTTTATATCTCGCAATCTGCATAACAACCACCAAGAAGCGGAGGAGACTCTCTTGGCACCCGAAGACAAGGGAGAGGACCACCCATCGGCGAGGCAGAGAAGCGACCATCGGCGACACGAAGATGCAATGCCAGCGAATATGTAAGTTACTTATTTTCCCGCAGATCCAATTTGGGGCTTTTTTAAAATCTATTTTGGTACTTCGATCTAATCAAGACAATTTTATGGTTTTCTTATCAGATCGACACAATACCACGGTGGATCTATCCAGAGTGGAACAACATCACTTTACGTTTTGGACAAGAGAGAAAATGTTTCCGCGGTCAATTCCCTCGCATACTAGTCACATTTTAGGGCAAGGACACAAGTTGCACATTCTATAGCTGCAACTACGAAACCCCTCGATGCCTTTACAAAACCTGGAGGGATTAACCACACTCGAGGAAAGTACATCATGCTTTGCTTGTACTGTGGCAGCGAGCCCTCGATGAAGAACGGAGTGATTTGTCTGGCGAGGACGAGAGGGTGGAGGAAGCAAGGAGTGAAGCAAAACAAGAAATTTCCCCTTCATCAATAGGGATTCATGATGTTTTCCTAAGTGTGCCCCATTGGCTCTGGCCAGCTAGGGTTAAAGTTGATGGACTATATGTTGGTATTATTGATTAGTGGTGTTTTGGCTCATGGGACATTATGCTCTCTTTATTTTGAGATGGATCTTAGACATGTTTTGAAATATCAAAAAGTTTTAAACAAAAAATTCACACATACATGTTCACGTGCCACACACCCACAAAGTTCGTTTCATGAAAAATCAACTTTTCGTATAGCGTGTTAAAAAATAAAAAATCCGGTGCCAAAAGTAAGGCTTTTAATAAGATATTTTTTCAATTTTTCGATAGACCGCAAAAATATCGGTTTTCACGAAACTTGACCGACGCACATATACTGTGGAAATGTACATGAAGAATTTTTTGTCAAAATTTTTTGACACTTGGAAATATGTGTTTTTGGTAGAGAGAGAGTATATGCACGTGTCTGCCAGTCCAGTTTTCCATGCATGGCAAAACATATAGAGATCAACTTCCATTTCTTCCACGAAGAGCGACCAACAAACGCTTGTACATCTGGTTTGTGTTGACCGAGGATTAGATTGCTGGTGGGTTAACCAAAGCCCCTTCCAGTAAGATATCTTCATGAATTTTGGCGCAACCTAAATCTTCATTGTAGTTTAGATTAATGGAGAGTGCTAAACATCATGTACTAGTACATATACATGTATGTTACAGCACCATGTTGGGTCTTTCCTTGTACAAGCCCCGGATGGGGCTTTTCCATCCTATATAACACATACCCGAGCCTTCCAATGGAGGCATCATTTCCACCTACGTTAATAGATATGACACGAATATGGTGAGCGTGGAAGAAAGACGGTAGAAGGAAGGATCTTTTGGCATGTTATTATCTTGTCAAATTGAACGGTCATGCATGTTGGAATTCAAATTCAACTAAGTTGATTTGATAGAGGAAACTAAAACCTACAACAAAGCTTGGAGTTGGATTGTCATCCTGCCTTTGTTTATATGTGCCAATGAGTAAAATTTTGGTACATCTAAAAGTAAGAAGGTATTTATTTTGCTTGTGCCTTCGCCTGGCTGCTAGACCCACGTGAATATAAATAAAAAATATAAAAATTGCGGATAAAAGTCAAGATACAAAGGCCAGAGGTATAGAGATAGAGACGAGAATTTAGATGTCTCCTCGTGATAACTTGCATTTATATCATGGGCCCTTCTTGGTTGTGTTTGTGTCAATTTATTTGATCTTGTGCACTACATTATTTTATATACAAAATTAGATAGTTGCTCTCAAAAAGCAAAAATATGAAGCATAGAGAAAGTAAAAAAAAAACTTACAATCTACAATAAGCTAACCATTTTTGTACATGCATGCTTAGCTATAGGGCTCATGACAGCTTATCTCAGGGCAGCCAACTTCATAGTTTTAGAATATACATTTAAAACATGAATACGGTTGTGTCACCATCAAAGTATTTACCTGGAGGCAATTCAGCCGAGCGTGTGTCGGTCAGAGCTTTCAGTAGTTACAAAATAATTATTGATAATAAAATTAATCGGCACCCTACTTGACAATTAAGATATCATAGTACCCAACCATATGGTCCTAAGTCCTAACAGTGATGTATTAACTTACCCGAAAGGAGGAAGAAGCGGGGAGCACGAACATGCTTACATCGATCCTCATCAACCTCACCGTGCTTGATTTTTCATCACGATCCTATTAATTGGCTGATTAGATCATTTAAGGCAGGAGTACTCACCATATTTTTTTCCCACCATGGAAAGCCAAAATACCATAAGTAGGCAAGCAAGAAAATACGCTTTTAGATGGCCTTGCAAATTTGCTGTGCCAACCACACGTCACACAATATTATGACACTTTGTTTAATTAGTTTTTTTTTCAAATGGGGGTTTTACCCCAGCCTCTGCATTAAAATGATGCATATGGCTGCTTTATTACCTTATTATAAAAGACTCCAGCGTTTCCAAATTATTACACCTCACTGATCGACTAAAGTCGATACAAAAATCAACCATCTGAAAAAACAAAGGAGCTATCTCCAAGAAAACATCAAAGATTGATTCTAAGCTCATGCCGCCAGCCACACCGGTTGTAAATTGGCATAAAATTGATGCTGCTTTTCTCGGTCTTTTCTGTCAGGATGCCGCTTTCCTTTTTTTCCATATTATGTTAAGGATTCTTAATGAGAGTTTAATTGCCCTGGCTGTCGGTAGGTAGTTCCAAACTCAGCAACATAAGGCGTTGCCGAAATATTATAAGACCGATATGCCACGACCTCTTTGGGTTTTAGTCTCCATCATGCATGAGTCATGACTCATGAGTAGGTTATGATCTGATACAAACCTACGCTTCTCTTCAATTTGGATTGTGGCTAATTAGTGATCCGGTTATGCTGGAATTGAGCTGTTTGATTAGCCAATATCCACGCCAATTGCATGGAAACCCAGGCATACCACAAGTACACTACAGTAAACAATATATGTGCTGAGTAAGCAGCCAATCAAACCCTTAAAAAAGGCAAGGCAAGCAAGCAAAACAAACGAACAAACACATGCATGGCGGCTAAATGTCCTGCGCACCAAACCGTACATCACAAGGCATTATATCAGCATATATCAGACATGTTAAGCTAGCATTATCATCTATATATATATTTGTGTCATGATCCACACTAAGACCTTTAGTCGGCATGATTGGTGTGCGGACATAATGCAGTCTCGCCCCTCTAGAGTCTAGGCATCATGACCCTTCAGTTTTCTGTGAACTACTTTCTAATAGAACTCCTAACCTTTTTTCTTTTTTCTTCTGACTAAGAGAGCCTAAATATTCTATCCGGCGGTTGGCCTCGGCCTTGGCCTAGCTGTATATGTATCTCTAGCAATGATATGCTAATAAGCAAGCTCTATCATGATGGGATCATGGAACTAAGACTAGGAGGATTATGTCATAAGCGGTCTTCAGCTTTACACTCCATGCATCATTAGTCATGGGCAAGTTGATCTCAATCAGCACGCAGCTAGTTCGCCAAGATCGACCAGCAAGGCAGCAAGTTATTATGAAATGCCCATTTCATGGCGTCTTTTTCCCTGGCAGGAATCTGTCCGAATTCAAGGATGTTGTTTACTCAGGCCTTTCACTAGAGCCATCATAGTCGCGTATATACTCGAGGCAGGCTAGCATCCAAAGCAGTTAGTGGGGATCAGATGTAATATTTGCGTTGGGCCATTCCTTTCTATCTTAAGAAGGTGTACTTGTTCAGACTGTGCAAATATGGCCACCTAGGCAAGCAAAAGTAAGCTCATATCTTAACGGAAAGTGGAGAGAAGAAACTAAAGCAGGCAAGCTAGTTATTTTGGTTGAGCTAACGACCCTTGGTTAGATAGCTCGGGCAAGCAGGACACATACCGCAAGTGGTTAAGTTCCTGGAAGTTTTTTTTTTTGATCTGTAAGTTCCTGGAAGGTTGATGGAGTAGCTTTAGGCACAAGAAGAATTAAACGAAGTTGCGTGCCGCGCTGCCTCGTCTCCGTCCAGCTTGCACGACGCCGATGCTCGAAATCAGGGAGGGGAATAGTCAGGATATCCTTTTTTTTATGTGTGTGTTTGCACATGGAAGAGGAAGCCGTTGCTCTCCTCGCTAGCTACGTGCATAAAATTGACCGGTTACCTAGCAAGCTGCAGGAAAGGCGTCAAAACCGAATTCATGATTATCCCGGCCGGGCTTCTTCGGCACGGCTATGGCGATTCACGGAATGCTGTTGCAGCTGACAGCGAGGCGTCGATGCTCGGACAGCCGCTTAACCATTTTTTGACACGGCCCATGCCCGAGGCGGTTCGTATCCCTCCGTTCCCTGATTCTTGTCGTGGACAAGAATTATGAAACAAAGAAAGTATAGATGGCAGCATTTCCGGACATGGCGCATGCTCGACAATTGGATCGGTCTCTCACTTGGAAACGAAGATAGCCAAACCGAGCCGGGACTTGCCGGAGCTCTCCATCTTCTTCTTTTGGCTTTCGTACAGTGTTAGACATGTGATGCAAGTGCACAATAGCCCCGGTGGTGGACGGAGAGGTTTGTTGCGGGACAGTGACCTAGCTAATTAAGCTAGCTATAGCCTATAGCTAGTAGCCGGCACTTGTTCATCAAGTAGTCGAGGCCGGGAGGCTGACGAAGCTAGTGTGCGCGTGCGTGGCGATGATCGTGCTGGATGGACTGGAACGTGTCAACAACCACCAGATATGCAACATGGTTTGATCACATGCATCATCTCATCTACGTTGGTGTCGTACGTACGTGTACGTAGTGCGTGTCAGGTCCGTAGATTGTTATTATCTGAGGGCGATGCATTTCGGACGCCTAAATTATCTCGCGCGTCTATTTACGTCGGGCCGCGGACGTTGAAATAGTCGCTAGGCGTAAATTGTACGGTTGCGTCGGGGGCAACCCATCGGCCCGACACATTTCTAAAGTAGAATTGATATTTCAGAGATATTTCTTTGGTTATTGCATGAACCCCTTCCCAAATTGCTTCCACGGCTGCCTATGCGAAGTATCTCGAACGAGTGTTTGATCATGCCATGCGAAGTGCAAATCATTGTCCTCACATTTCTAAGTAGAATCGATATTTTGAAATTAGTGCAACAAGTTCAAACAAATTAAACATACAAACTGCGAGAACATAATTTTTTTAAACTAGCTACTTTTTTGTTTGAAGGCCCCGCCTCGTCATCCTCACGGACGCGCTTCCTACTCGTCACCTCCTCCGAAGAGGTACTGGCGGTCGACGCATCCGACGAGCTTAAGTTCCCCTCGAACAAGTGGTCATTGGGGTCTTCCTCGTCGTCGGTGAACGGATGACGAGACTCCGCCTGCGCCCACACCTGCGCCCTTCCTTGCCGCCGCCGCCTCCTCGGCCGCCTCCAACCGTGTCCACCTTACATCTGAATCCTCTTCCTTTTCCTCCTCCTCCTTGTCCTGGCCGTCGTGGCCAACAGCGCCCCCCTCCTCATCCTGGTCGTCGTTGGCGACGACCTCCCCCTCCTCCTCACCCTCCGTCGGCGGGGAGCTAGAGTTGCTCGGCGTGGTAGCTCTATCCCACCAATGCCGCCATCCCGGCGGCTTCCCCTCGCTGTCGGTTTCCGATGGCAACGACAGGTTGCTCATGGCTTTCGCAGGTGGCACGCCGGTGTTGGAGATGAAGATGAATGGCATGCCGGTTGGATATGAATTAGCGCAGGCGCAGGAGTCTTATTGAGCGGGGATTAATGGATGCACGTATAACAAAGAGGGTTGCGGTTGCTCTTCCGCGGCGGTTTGGCGCTCCATTCTGGCGGTTCGCGCGTCGATCGGTGCGGTTGCCACTCTGGCGGTTGCCCTCCCCGACAGTTGTTGTACCTTAATTCACGCCGGGCTCGATCCAGGGTCGCTGCCAGGCGAGCCCGTGGGAGAAGCGAACGAACGCTCGGTGCGACCGCGCAACGTCTGCGGAGACGCAAACGTCGCGTTTTTGTGCCACGTTTGCGTCTCCGCGGATGGCCTGGACACTATGCGTCGTCCCGTTGGAGCAGGGTGGAGGGGCATTTCCGGTCCGCGCGGATGCAAACGGTCGCGCAGCGTCCATTTGCGTTGCCCCATTGGAGATGCCCTGATGTGAAAGTTTGGGTAGGGATTAATCCGTAGGATCCATCCTTCCCCAACTCTAAGAGCCCCTCCTCTCCTCCCTCTCCTGGCCTCCGTTGCCGCCAGCGCTGCCGGTGATGGCGGCACCTATCCGTCCGATGCGGCAGTGGGCAGGGGAGGTGGTTCTCGGCCGCTGATCAGGGGAGTTGGTCGGCGGCGCATCTGGGCGTGGTCGGGGCCTGAGCGCCTCCACCAGATCGATGACAAGGAAGGGGTGGTGCGCCGCCGGCGCCCTTCACATGGTGGTGCTCTGCGCCGCCTCGATTCGATCTAGGGTTTCTGCCAAGATGTGAACCGCGTGAGTCTGGGCAGTTGTGGTCCTGGTGTTGGTCCTTGCCACACCGTCGGGCCGTGCTGGACTGCCTTCTCCATGTCTCCTGATTTGGTTGGTAGTTGACTAATACGTCTCCGACGTATCGATAATTTCTTATGTTCCATGCCACATTATTGATGATATCTACATGTTTTATGCATACTTTATGTCGTATTTATGCATTTTCCGGCACTAACCTATTAACGAGATGCCGAAGAGCCGATTCTTTGTTCTCGCTGTTTTTGGTTTCAGAAATCCTAGTAAGGAAATATTCTCGGAATTGGACGAAATCAACGCCCAGGGGCCTATTTTTCCACGAAGCTTCCAGAAGACCGAAAGGATCACGAAGTTGGGCCACGAGGCGCCGCCACACTAGGGTGGCGCGGCCAGCATAGGGCCCACGCGGCCCTGCTGTGTGGGGCCCCCGTGACGCCTCTCGACCTGCCCTTCCGCCTACTTAAAGCCTCCGTCGCGAAACCCCCAGTACCGAGAGCCACGATACGGAAAACCTTACAGAAACGCCGCCGCCAATCCCATCTCGGGGGATTCAGGAGATCGCCTCCGGCACCCTGCCAGAGAGGGGAATCATCTCCCGGAGGTCTCTTCATCGCCATTATCGCCTCCGGAGTGATGAGTGAGTAGTTCACCCCTGGACTATGGGTCCATAGCAGTAGCTAGATGGTCGTCTTCTCCCTATGTGCTTCATTGTTGGATCTTCTGAGCTGCCTAACATGATCAAGATCATCTATCTGTAATGCTATATGTTGTGTTTGTCGGGATCCGATGGATAGAGAATACTATGTTATGTTGATTATCAATCTATTACCTAAGTGTTGTTTATGATTTTGCATGCTCTCCGTTATTAGTAGAGGCTCTGTACAAGTTTTTACTCTTAACTCCAAGAGGGAGTATTTATGCTCGATAGTGGGTCCATGCCTCCATTAAATGCGGGA
This sequence comes from Lolium rigidum, assembly GCF_022539505.1. Taxonomy (NCBI): domain Eukaryota; kingdom Viridiplantae; phylum Streptophyta; class Magnoliopsida; order Poales; family Poaceae; genus Lolium; species Lolium rigidum. The sequence goes on along the minus strand of NC_061511.1, from coordinate 218,197,635 downwards.
CGAGTGACGAAAGTTCTAAGGTTGTGGATGTGTTGTTGCCACTAGGGATAAAACATTGATGCTATGTCCGAGGATGTAGTTATTGATTACATTACGCACCATACTTAATGCAATTGTCTGTTGTTTGCAACTTAATACTGGAAGGGGTTCGGATGATAACCTCGAAGGTGGACTTTTAGGCATAGATGCATGCTTGGATAGCGGTCTATGTACTTTGTCGTAATGCCCAACTAAATCTCACTATACTCACCATATCATGTATGTGCATGGTCATGCTCTCTCTATTTGTCAATTTCCCGACTGTAATTTGTTCACCCAACATGCTATTTATCTTATGGGAGAGACACCTCTAGTGAACTGTGGACCCCGGTCCATTCTTTTACATTGAATACAATCTACTGCAATACTTGTTCTACTTGTTTTTACGCAAACAATCATCATCCACACTATACATCTAATCCTTTGTTACAGCAAGCCGGTGAGATTGACAACCTCACTGTTTCGTTGGGGCAAAGTACTTTGGTTGTGTTGTGCAGGTTCCACGTTGGCCCCGGAATCCCTGGTGTTGCGCCGCACTACATCCCGCCGCCATCTACCTTCGACGTGCTTCTTGACGCCTACTGGTTCGATTAAACCTTGGTTTCTTACTGAGGGAAACTTGCTACTGTGCGCATCACATCTTCCTCTTGGGGTTCCCAACGGACGTGTCAACTACACGCATCAAGAAAATTTCTGGCGCCGTTGCCGGGGAGATCAAGACACGTTGCAAGGGGAGTCTCCACAATCCAATCTCTTTACTTTGTTTTTGTCTTGCTTTACTTTATTTTATTTACTACTTTGTTTGCTGCACTTAATCAAAAACACAAAAAATTAGTTGCTAGTTTTACTTTATTTACTGTCTTGCTCCCTTTATCGAAAACACAAAAAAATTAGTTACTTGCATTTACTTTATTTAGTTTGCTTTATTTACTACTGCTAAAATGAATACTCCCGAGAACACTAAGTTGTGTGATTTCACTAGTTAGGCTTAATGGAAAACAACAAAAATATTAGAGATCTTTATAGTATTTATCTTGAGTTAGGACATGAGGTGTTTGAAGAGAAAATTAAAAAACCCATGGAACTTTGTTTGCAAAATAGTTGTAGCAATGTTATTAGCAGGAACTCTTTGAACACTATTATTGCTAATGCTATGGAAGAATTTAAGCTTGGGGAAGCTGGTTTTGATGAGCATGATATTTTTAGTCCCCCAAGCATGGAGGAGAGAATTTACTTTGATGACACTTTTCCTCCCATTTATGATGATAGTGGTATTTTGGTGCCACCTACTATTGAGGATAAAGTTTATTATGATTATACTATGCCTCCTACACTTGATGAGAATAATAATGATAGCTACCTTGTTGAATTTGCTCCCACTACAATTAATAAGAATGACTATGCTTATGTTGGGAGTAGTAATAATTTTATGCATGAGACTCATGATAAGAATGTTTCATTTGATAGTTATATTGTTGAGTTTTCTCATGATGTTACTGAAAGTTATTATGAGAGAGGAAAATATGGTTGTAGAAGTTTTCATGTTACTAAAACGCCTCTCTATATGCTGAAATTTTTGAAGTTACACTTGTTTTACCCTTCTATGCTTGTTGCATTATGCCTCATGAATTTATTTGTTTACAAGATTCCTTTCCATAGGAAGTGGGTTAGGCTTAAATTTGTTTTGAATTTGCTTCTTGATGCTCTCTTTTGCTTGAACTCTTATTTCTTGCGAGTGCATCATTAAAACTGCTGAGCCCATCTTAATGGCTATAAAGAAAGCACTTCTTGGGAGATAACTCATGTCTTTGTTTTACTACAACAATTTTGTTTTATATTTGAGTCTTGGAAGTTGTTACTACTGTAGCAACTGCATTGTTCTGCCAAGTAAAGTCTTTCATAGTAAAGTCAATACTAGATTTGGATTACTGCGCAGAAATAGATTTCTTTGCTGTCACGAATCTGGGCCTAATTCTCTGTAGGTAACTCAGAAAATTATGCCAATTTATGTGAGTGATCCTCAGATATGTACGCAACTTTCATTCAATTTGAGCATTTTCATCGGAGCAAGTCTGGTGCCTCAATAAAATTCGTCTTTATGAACTGTTCTGTATTGACAGATTCTGCCTTTTATTTCGCATTGCCTCTTTTGCTATGTTGGGTGAATTTCTTTGTTCCATTAATGTCCAGTAGCTTTGTGCAATGTCCAGAAGTGTTAAGAATGATTATGTCACATCTGAACATGTAAATTTTTATTATGCACTAACCCTCTAATGAGTTGTTTTGAGTTTGGTGTGGAGGAAGTTTTCAAGGATCAAGAGAGGAGGATGATACAATATGATCAAGGAGAGTGAAAGCTCTAAGCTTAGGGATGCCCCGGTGGTTCATCCCTGCATATTTTAAGAAGACTCAAGCGACTAAGCTTGGGGATGCCCAAGGCATCCCCTTCTTCATCGACAACATTATCAGGTTCCTCCCCCTGAAACTATATTTTTATTCCATCACATCTTATGTGCTTTGCTTGGAGCGTCGGTTTGTTTTTTGTTTTTGTTTGAATAAAATGGATCCTAGCATTCATTGTGGGGAGAGAGACACGCTCCGCTGTTGCATATGGACAAATATGTCCTTAGGCTTTACTCATAGTATTCATGGCGAAGGTTGAATCTTCTTCGTTAAATTGTTATATGGTTGGAATCGGGAAATGCTACATGTAGTAATTCTAAAATGTCTTGAATAAATTGATACTTGGCAATTGTTGTGCTCATGTTTAAGCTCTTGCATCATATAATTTGCACCTATTATTGAAGAAATACATAGAGCTTGCTAAAATTTGGTTTGCATAATTGGTCTCTCTAAAGTCTAGATAATTTCTAGTATTGAGTTTGAACAACAAGGAAGACGGTGTAGAGTCTTATAATGTTTACAATATGTCTTTTATGTGAGTTTTGCTGCACCGGTTCATCCTTGTGTTTGTTTCAAATAACCTTGCTAGCCTAAACCTTGTATCGAGAGGGAATACTTCTCATGCATCCAAAATCCTTGAGCCAAGCTGATGTCTACGGGTGCTTCTATTCTTGTAGACAGTGTTGGGCCTCCAAGAGCGAGAGGTTTGTAGAACGAGCAGCAAGTTTCCCTTAAGTGGATCACCCAAGGTTTATCGAACTCGGGGAGGAAGAGGTCAAAGATATCCCTCTAATGCAACCCTGCAACCACAAAGCAAGAAGTCTCTTGTGTCCCCAACACACCTAATAGGTGCACTAGTTCGGCGAAGAGATAGTGAAATACAGGTGGTATGAATAAATGCGAGTAGTAGCAACGGCACCAGAAAAGTGCTTGCTGGCGTGCTGTTGATGGTATTAATATTGCAGGAAGTAAAGATGCAGTAAAACAGTAAACAAGCAGCGATAGCAGTATTTAGGAACAAGGCCTAGGGATCATACTTTCACTAGTGGACACTCTCAACATTGATCACATAGCAGAATAAATAGATAGATGCTAGACTCTACACCCTCTTGTTGGATGATGAACACCACTAACTGTGTAGGATTACACGAACCCTCAATGTCGGAGTTAACAAGCTCCACAATATTCAATGTTCATATTTAAATAACCTTAGAGTGCATGACAGATCAACATAACCAAACCAAGTACTAACATAGCATGCACACTGTCACCTTCACACTACGAAAGGAGGAATAGATCACATCAATACTATCATAGCAATAGTTAACTTCATAATCCACAATAGATCACAATCATAGCATACACCAAGTACTACACGATGCACACACTGTCACCATTACACCGTGCAGGAGGAATAAACTACTTTAATAACATCACTAGAGTAGCACACAGATATATTGTGATACAAAACACATTGCAATCATAAAGAGATATAAATAAGCACTTCATTATGCCATTCATAATAGTGAATAAGTATTCTGTGAAATATAGCCTAAGAGACCCACACGGTGCACACACTGTCTCCTTTACACACGTGGGACAAGGAGTCTCCGGAGATCACATAAGTAAAATCCACTTGACTAGCATAATGACATCTAGATTACAAGAATCATCATATGAATCTCAATCATGTAAGGCAGCTCATGAGATTATTGTATTGAAGCACATAGGAGAGAGATTAACCACATAGCTACCGGTACAGCCCCGAGCCTCGATGGAGAACTACTCCCTCCTCATGGGAGACAGCAGCGTTGATGGAGATGGCGGTGGTGTCGATGGAGGAGCCTTCGGGGGCACTTCCCCGTCCCGGCGGCTTGCCGGAACGGAGACCCCGTCCCCCAGATCTTGGCTTCGCGATGGCGGCGGCTCTGGAAGGTTTTCTCTGGTTTCGTCGAAAGTGTCGAGGTTTTTAGGTCAGGGACCTTTATATAGGCGAAGAGGCGGAGTCGGAGGGTAGACGAGGCGACGACACACTAGGGGGGCGCGGTGATGGCGTGTATTTCACACGTTCGTTGGGAACCCCAAGAGGAAGGTATGATGCGCACAGCAGCAAGTTTTCCCTCAGAAATAAACCAAGGTTTATCGAACCAGGAGGAGCCAAGAAGCTCGTTCAAGGTTGATGGCGGCGGGATGTAGTGCGGCGCAACACCAGGGGTTCCGGCGCCAACGTGGAACCTGCACAACACAACCAAAGTACTTTGCCCCAACGAAACAGTGAGGTTGTCAATCTCACCGGCTTGCTGTAACAAAGGATTAACCGTATTGTGTGGAAGATGATTGTTTGCAGAGAAAACAGTAAAACAAGTATTGCAGCAGATTTGTATTTCAGTATTAAAGAATGGACCGGGGTCCACAGTTCACTAGAGGTGTCTCTCCCATAAGATATAAGCATGTTGGGTGAACAAATTACAGTCGGGCAATTGACAAATAGAGAGGGCATAACAATGCACATACATGTCATGATAAGTATAGTGAGATTTAATTGGGCATTACGACAAAGTACATAGACCGCCATCCAATCGCATCTATGCCTAAAAAGTCCACCTTTTCGAGTTATCATCCGAACCCCTTCCGGTATTAAGTTGCAAAGCAACGAGACAATTGCATTAAGTATGGTGCGTAATGTAATCAACAACTACATCCTCGGACATAGCGCCAATGTTTTATCCCTAGTGGCAACGACACAACACAACCTTAGAACTTTACGTCACATCGTCCCGGTGTCAATGCGGGCATGAACCCACTATCGAGCATAAATACTCCCTCTTGGAGTTAAGAGCAAAAACTTGGCCGAGCCTCTACTAACAACGGAGAGCATGCAAGATCATAAACAACACATAAGTAATAACTTGATAATTAACATAACCTGGTATTCTCTATCCATCGGATCCCGACAAACACAACATATAGCATTACGGATAGATGATCTTGATCATGTTAGGCAGCTCACAAGATCCAACAATGAAGCACAATGAGGAGAAGACAACCATCTAGCTACTCGCTATGGACCCATAGTCCAGGGGTGAACTACTCACTCATCACTCCGGAGGCGACCATGGCGGTGTAGAGTCCTCCGGGAGATGAATCCCCTCTCCGGCAGGGTGCCGGAGGAGATCTCCAGAATCCCCCGAGATGGGATTGGCGGCGGCATCTCTGGAAGGTTTTCCGTATCGTGGTTTTTCGCATCATGGGTTTCACGACGGAGGCTTTAAGTAGGCGGAAGGGCGGAGTCGGAGGGCTGACGAGGCACCCACACCATAGGGCGGCGCGGGCCCCCCTCTGGCCGCACGGCCCTATGGTGGCGGCGCCTCGTGGCCCCACTTCGTATCCCTTTCGGTCTTCTGGAAGGTTCGTGGCAAAATAGGACCCTGGGTCTTGATTTCGTCCAATTCCGAGAATATTTCGTTACTAGGATTTCTGAAACCAAAAACAGCGAGAAAACGACAGAACGGCTCTTCGGCATCTTGTTAATAGGTTAGTTCCAGAAAATGCACGAATATGACATAAAGTGTGCATAAAACATATAGGTATCATCAATAATATGGCATGGAACATAAGAAATTATCGATACGTCAGAGACGTATCAGCATCCCCAAGCTTAGTTCTGCTCATCCCGAGCAGGTAAAACGATAACAAAGATAATTTATGAAGTGACATGCCATCATAACCTTGATCATACTATTTGTAAGCATATGTAATGAATGCAGCGATCAAAACAATGGTAATGACATGAGTAAACAAGTGAATCATAAAGCAAAGACTTTTCATGAATAGTACTTCAAGACAAGCATCAATAAGTCTTGCACAAGAGTTAACTCATAAAGCAATAAATCAAAGTAAAGGTATTGAAGCAACACAAAGGAAGATTAAGTTTCAGCGGTTGCTTTCAACTTGTAACATGTATATCTCATGGATAATTGTCAACATAGAGTAATATAACAAGTACAATATGCAAGTATGTGGGAATCAATGCACGAGTTCACACAAGTGTTTGCTTCTTGAGGTGGAGAGAGATAGGTGAACTGACTCAACATAAAAGTAAAAAGAATGGTCCTTCAAAGAGGAAAGCATCGATTGCTATATTTGTGCTAGAGCTTTTATTTTGAAAACATGAAACAATTTTGTCAACGGTAGTAATAAAGCATATGAGTTATGAAAATTATATCTTACAAGTTGCAAGCCTCATGCATAGTATACTAATAGTGCCCGCACCTTGTCCTAATTAGCTTGGACTACCGGATCTTTGCAATGCACATGTTTTAACCAAGTGTCACAATGGGGTACCTCCATGGCGCCTGTACAAAGGTCTAAGGAGAAAGCTCGCATTTTGGATTTCTCGCTTTTGATTATTCTCAACTTAGACATCCATACCGGGACAACATGGACAACGGATAATGGACTCCTCTTTAATGCATAAGCATGTGGCAACAATTATTATTCTCATATGAGATTGAGGATATATGTCTAAAACTGAAACTTCCACCATGAATCATGGCTTTAGTTAGCGGCCCAATGTTCTTCTCTAACAATATGCATGCTCCAACCATTAAGGTGGTAGATCTCTCTTACTTCAGACAAGACGGACATGCATAGCAACTCACATGATATTCAACAAAGAATAGTTGATGGCGTCCCCAGAAGCATGGTTATCGCACAACAAGCAACTTAATAAGAGATAAAGTGCATAAGTACATATTCAATACCACAATAGTTTTTAAGCTATTTGTCCCATGAGCTATATATTGTAAAAGGTGAATGATGGAATTTTAAAGGTAGAACTCAAGCAATTTACTTTGGAATGGCGGATAAATACCATGTAGTAGGTAGGTATGGTGAACACAAATGGCATAGTGGTTGGCTCAAGGATTTGGGATGCATGAGAAGTATTCCCTCTCGATACAAGGTTTTAGGATAGCAAGGTTATTTGAAACAAACACAAGGATGAACGGTGCAGAAAAACTCACATAAAAGACATATTGTAAACACTATAATACTCCACACCGTCTTCCTTGTTGTTCAAAACTCAATACTAGATATTATCTAGACTCTAGAGAAACCAAATATGCAAACCAAATTAGCAAGTTCTAAGTGTTTCTTCATTAATGGGTGCAAATTATATGATGCAAAATCTTAAACATGAGCACAACAATTTCCAAGTATCAAATTATCCAAGACATTATAGCAATTTACTACATGTATCATTTTCCAATTCCAACCATATAACAATTTAACGAAGAAGAAACTTCGCCATGAATACTATGAGTAAAGCCTAAGGACATACTTGTCCATATGCTACAGAGGAGCGTGTCTCTCTCCCACAAAGTGAATGCTAGGATCCATTTATTCAAACAAAAACAAAAAACAAAAACAAAAACAAACCGACGCTCCAAGCAAAGTGCATAAGATGTGACGGAATAAAAATATAGTTTCAGGGGAGGAACCTGATAATGTTGTCGATGAAGAAGGGGATGCCTTGGGCATCCCCAAGATTAGACGCTTGAGTCTTCTTATAATATGCAGGGGTGAACCACCGGGGCATCCCCAAGCTTAGAGCTTTCACTCTCCTTGATCCTATTGCATCATACTCCTCTCTTGATCCTTGAAAACTTCCTCCACACCAAACTCGAAACAACTCATTAGAGGGTTAGTGCATAATAAAAATTCACATGTTCAGAGGTGACACAATCATTCTTAACACTTCTGGACATTGCATAAAGCTACCTGGACATTAATGGATCAAAGAAATTCATCCAACATAGCAAAAGAGGCAATGCGAAACAAAAGGCAGAATCTGTCAAAACAGAACAGTCCGTAAAGATGGATTTTTTTAGGCCACCAGACTTGCTCAAATGAAAATGCCCAAATTGAATGAAAGTTGCGTACATATCTGAGGATCATGCACGTAAATTGGCTTAATTTTCTGAGCTACCTACAGGGAGGTAGACCCAGATTCGTGACATCAAAGAAATCTGGAACTGCGCAGTAATCCAAATCTAGTACTTACTTTACTATCAAAGACTTTACTTGGCACAACAAAACTCAAAACTAAGATAAGGAGAGGTTGCTACAGTAGTAAACAACTTCCAAGACTCAAATTCAAAATACAAATACTGTAGTAAAAACATGGGTTGTCTCCCATAAGCGCTTTTCTTTAATGCCTTTCAGCTAAGCGCAGAAAGTGTAACTCAAGTATTATCAAAGGGTGGTGCATCTACAGCGGGGTTTGGAGTTTTCTCAACCATGCATAGTATATTGGATACATAAGTTTCAGCGTCTCCCTTTTCATTAATCTTGGGCTTGCTACTCTCATCGAACAAATTTTCGGGAACAAGCCAAGCATAGTTATTTTCTAGTGCATCATTCATAGCTAGGAGTTTACATGGTATTGGTGCTTTGATCTCCCCACCATCATTAGCATTATTAGTGTACCTTATTCTATCCATGTCCATTTTTTCAAGGAGACTAACAAAATTAGTATGAGAACCAAGCATATTAAATTTAGCAAAGACCTTTCTAGCCTCTCTTGCTAGACCACCAAATTCTCTAAGAAGGGTTTCTAAAACAAAATCTTTCTTTTCCCCCTTTTCCATATCACCGAGTGTAAGAAACATATGTTGGATTATAGGATTGAGATTAACAAATTTAGTTTCCAACATGCGAACTAAAGCAACGAGCAGCAATTTCATAAGTAGGAGCAAGTTCTACCAAGTGTCTATCTTCAAAATCTTCAACGGTACTAACATGAGTGAAAAATTCTTCTATATTGTTTCTCCCAATTATAGACCCGCGTCCTACCGGTATGTCTTTTGTGGTAAAATTAAAAGGAAACATGATGAAATAAGTAAAGTAAATGCAAGTAACTAATTTTTTTGTGTTTTTGATATAGAGTGCAAGACAGTAAATAAAGTAAAGCTAGCAACTAATTTTTTTGTGTTTTGATATAAGTGCAACAAACAAAGTAGTAAATAAAATAAAGCAAGACAAAAACAAAGTAAAGAGATTGAGAAGTGGAGACTCCCCTTGCAGCGTGTCTTGATCTCCCCGTCAACAGCGCCAGAAAATGTGCTTGATGGCGTGTATTTCACACGTTCGTTGGGAACCCCAAGAGGAAGGTATGATGCGCACAGCAGCAAGTTTTCCCTCAGAAAGAAACCAAGGTTTATCGAACCAGGAGGAGCCAAGAAGCACGTTGAAGGTTGATGGCGGCGGGATGTAGTGCGGCGCAACACCAGGGATTCCGGCGCCAACGTGGAACCTGCACAACACAACCAAAGTACTTTGCCCCAACGAAACGGTGAGGTTGTCAATCTCACCGGCTTGCTGTAACAAAGGATTAACCGTATTGTGTGGAAGATGATTGTTTGCAGAGAAAACGAGTAAAACAAGTATTGCAGCAGATTTGTATTTCGAGTATTAAAGAATGGACCGGGGTCCACAGTTCACTAGAGGTGTCTCTCCCATAAGATATAAGCATGTTGGGTGAACAAATTACAGTCGGGCAATTGACAAATAGAGAGGGCATAACAATGCACATACATGTCATGACAAGTATGGTGAGATTTAATTGGGCATTACGACAAAGTACATAGACCGCCATCCAACTGCATCTATGCCTAAAAAGTCCACCTTCAGGTTATCATCCGAACCCCTTCCAGTATTAAGTTGCAAAGCAACGGACAATTGCATTAAGTATGGTGCGTAATGTAATCAACAACTACATCCTCGGACATAGCGCCAATGTTTTATCCCTAGTGGCAACGAGCACAACACAACCTTAGAACTTTCCGTCACCGTCCCGAGTGTCAATGCAGGCATGAACCCAATATCGAGCATAAATACTCCCTCTTGGAGTTAAGAGCAAAAACTTGGCCAGAGCCTCTACTAATAACGGAGAGCATGCAAGATCATAAATAACACATATGTAATAACTTGATAATTAACATAACATGGTATTCTCTATCCATCGGATCCCGACAAACACAACATATAGCATTACAGATAGATGATCTTGATCATGTTAGGCAGCTCACAAGATCCAACAATGAAGCACAATGAGGAGAAGACAACCATCTAGCTACTGCTATGGACCCATAGTCCAGGGGTGAACTACTCACTCATCACTCCGGAGGCGACCATGGCTGTGTAGAGTCCTCCGGGAGATGAATCCCCTCTCCGG
>NC_061511.1:218141176-218186857 GCF_022539505.1 Lolium rigidum | reverse complement strand
GCAACGAGAGCCTCCTCTTGTAGGCTTTGGAAATCTTCAAGGGTTAGTCTCGTTCATCCCCTCGTTGCTCCCATCTTCTAGATTGCATCTTGGCTTGGATTGCGTTCTCGCGGTAGGAAAATTTTTGTTTTCTATGCAACGAATCACTACAATAGCTACCGGTACAGCCCTTAGCCTCGGGGGAGAACTACTCCCTCCTCATGGAAGACAGCAGCGTTGATGAAGATGGCGGTGGTGTCGATGGAGATGCCTTCCGGGGGCACTTCCCCGTCCCGGCGGCGTGCCGGAACAGAGACTCCTGTCCCCCAGATCTTGGCTTCACGATGGCGGCGGCTCTGGAAGGTTTCTCGTACCGTGGCTTTTCCGTATCGAAGATTTAGGTCAGGGAGCTTTAAATAGGCGAAGAGTCGGAGTCGGAAGGGCCACGGGGCCGCCACACAATAGGGGGGCGCCCCCCCCCTTGGCCGCGCCAGCCCCATGTGTGGGCCCCCTGTGGCTCTCCTCTGGTGGCTCTCGGGTGTTCTGGAAGCTTCGTGGAATTCTAAGATGCTGGGCGTTGATTTCGTCCGATTCCGAGAATATTTCCTTACTAGGATTTCTGAAACCAAAAACAGCAGAAAACAGGAACTGGCCCTTCGGCATCTCGTCAATAGGTTAGTTCCGGAAAACGCATCAAAACGATATAAAGTGTGAACAAAACATGTAGGTAATGTCATAAAACTAGCATGGAACATAAGAAATTATAGATACGTTTGAGACGTATCAAGCATCCCCAAGCTTAGTTCCTACTCGCCCTCGAGTAGGTGAACGATAACAAGAATAATTTCTTAAGTGACATGCTACCAACATGATCTTGATCAATACTATTGTAAAACATATGAGATGAATGAAGTGATTCAAATCAATGGTAAAGATGATGATTAAACAACTGAATCATATAGCAAAGACTTTTCATGAATAGCACTTTCAAGACAAGCATCAATAAGACTTGCATAAGAGTTAACTCATAAAGCAATAGATTCAAAGTAGAAGGCATTGAAGCAACACAAAGGATGATTAAGTTTCAGCAATTGCTTTCAACTTGTAACATGTATATCTCATGGATAGTTGTCAACATAAAGCAATATAACAAGTGCAATAGGTAAACATGTAAGAATCAATGCACACAGTTGACACAAGTGTTTGCTTCTAAGATAGAAGGAATAGGTAAACTGACTCAACATAAAGTAAAAGAAAGGCCCTTCGCAGAGGGAAGCATGGATTACTATTTTTGTGCTAGAGCTTTTATTTTGAAAACATAGAAGCAATTTTGTCAACGGTAGTAATAAAGCATATGCGTTATGTATAAGATATCCTATAAGTTGCAAGCCTCATGCATAGAATACCAATAGTGCTCGCACCTTGTCCTAATTAGCTTGGATTAACACGGATTATCATTGCATAACATATGTTTCAACCAAGTGTCACAAAGGGGTACCTCTATGCCGCCTGTACGGAGGTCTAAGGAGAAAGTTCGCATTGGATTTCTCGCTTTTGATTATTCTCAACTTAGACATCCATATCGGGACAACATAGACAACAGATAATGGACTCCTCTTTTAATGCTTAAGCATTCAACAACAGATAATATTCTCATAAGAGATTGAGGATTTATGTCCAAACTGAAACTTCCACCATGATTCATGGCTTTAGTTAGCGGCCCAATGTTCTTCTCTAACAATATGCATACTCAAACCATTTGATCATGAAAATCACCCTTACTTCAGACAAGACGAACATGCATAGCAACTCACATGATATTCAACAAAGGTAAAAGTTGATGGCGTCCCCAGAAACATGGTTACCGCTCAACAAGCAACTTATAAGAAATAAGATACATAGCTACATATTCAATACCACAATAGTTTTTAAGGCTATTTTCCCATGAGCTATATATTGCAAAGACAAAGAATAGAATTTTAAAGGTAGCACTCAAGTAATGTACTTTGGAATGGCGGAGAAATACCATGTGGTAGGTAGGTATGGTGGACACAAATGGCATAGTTTTTGGCTCAAGGATTTGGATGCACGAGAAGAATTCCTCTCAATACAAGGCTAGGCTAGCAAGGTTGTTTGAAGCAAACTCAAGTATAAAACGGTGCAGCAAGACTCACATATGAACATATTATAAGCATTATAAGACTTTACATCGTCTTCCTTGTTGTTCAAACACCTTAACCAGAAAATATCTAGACTCTAGAGACCAATCATGCAAACCAGATTTTAACAAGCTGTATGTAGTTCTTCATTAATAGGTGCAAAGTACATGATGCAAGAGCTTAAATATGATCTATATGAGCACAACAATTGCCAAGCATCAAATTATTCAAGACATTATACCAATTACCACATGCAGCATTTTCTGTTTCCAACCATATAACAATGAACGAAGCAGTTTCAACCTTCGCCATGAACATTAAGAGTAAAGCTAAGAACACATGTGTTCATACGCAACAGCGGAGCGTGTCTCTCTCCCACACAAGCATGAATTTATTCAAACAAAACAAAAACAAACAGACGCTCCAAGTAAAGCACATAAGATGTGACCGAATAAAAATATAGTTTCAACAGAGGTGACCTGATAAGTTGTCGATGAAGAAGGGGATGCCTTGGGCATCCCCAAGCTTAGATGCTTGAGTCTTCTTAAAATATGCAGGGATGAACCACGGGGGCATCCCCAAGCTTAGACTTTTCACTCTTCTTGATCATAGTATATCATCCTCCTCTCTTGACCCTTGAAAACTTCCTCCACACCAAACTCGAAACAAACTCATTAGAGGGTTAGTGCATAATCAAAAATTCATATATTCAGAGGTGACATAATCATTCTTAACACTTCTGGACATTGCCCAAAGCTACTGGAAGTTAATGGAACAAAGAAATCCATCCAACACAACAAAAAGAGGCAATGCGAAATAAAAGGCAGAATCTGTCAAAACGAACAGATCCGTAAAGACGAATGTTTTAGAGGCACTCGGACTTGCTCGGATGAAAATGCTCAAATTTAATGAAAGTTGCGTACATATCCGAGGATCACACACGTAAATTGGCAGATTTTTCTGAGTTACCTACGAGAGCCCTGCCCGAATTCGTGACGGATAGAAATCTGTTTCTCGCGCAGTAATCCAAATCTAGTATGAACCTTGCTATCAAAGACTTTACTTGGCACAACAATGCAATAAAATAAGATAAGGAGAGGTTGCTACAGTAGTAACAACTTCCAAGACTCAACTATAAAACAAAAGTACTGTAGTAAAATAAACACATGGGTTATCTCCCAAGAAGTTCTTTCTTTATAGCCATTAAGATGGGCTCAGCAATTTTAATGATGCACTCCCAAGAAATAAGAGTTGAAGCAAAAGAGAGCATCAAGAAGCAAATTCAAAACAAATTTAAGCCTAACCCACTTCCTATGAAAAGGAATCTTATAAATAAACAAGTCATGTAGGCATAATGCAACAAGCATAGGAAAACTAGACAAGCGCAACTTCAAGATTTTCAGCATATAGAGAGGTGTTTTAGTAACATGAAAACTTCTACAACCATATTTTCCTCTCTCATAATGATTTTCAGTAGCATCATGAACAAACTCAACAATATAACTATCAAATGAAACATTCTTATCATGAGTCTCATGCATAAAATTATTACTACTCCCAACATAAGCATAATCAATTTTATTAGTTGTAGTGGGAGCAAATTCAACAAAGTAGCTATCATTATTATTCTCATCATCAAATATAGGAGGTATAGTATTATCATAATAAACTTTATCCTCCATAGTAGGCGGCACCAGAAGACCACTATCATTATAATCATCATATATGGGAGGCATATCATAATCAACATAAACTTCCTCCTCAATACCCGGAGGGCTAAAGAGATCATTTTCATCAAAACCGACCTCCCCAAGCTTAGAATTTTCTATATCATTATCAACAATGGTGTTCAAAGCGTTCATACTAATATTACTACTAGCATGCAAATAAGGCTCCATAGGTTTTTTAATTTTCGCATTAAACCATTCATGTCTTGACTCAGGAAATAGTTTAAAAAGCTCACAGATGTTTTCCATTATGCCTTACTAGTGTTTAACAAGAAACAAAAAGATGCAATTGCAGGATCTAAAGGAAATAGCTTCGAGCACACACACAATGGCAACAGAAAAGTACTTAGTTACCCGGGACCGGAATATGAGTGCCTTTTACCTTTCCTCCCCGACAACGGCGCCAGAAAAATTCTTGATGTCTACGGGTGCTTCTATTCTTGTAGACAAGTGTTGGGCCTCCAAGAGCGAGAGGTTTGTAGAACAGCGAGCAAGTTTCCCTTAAGTGGATCACCCAAGGTTTATCGAACTCGAGGAGGAAGAGGTCAAAGATATCCCTCTCAAGCAACCCTGCAATCACGATACAAGAAGTCTCTTGTGTCCCCAACACACCTAATACACTTGTCAGATGTATAGGTGCACTAGTTCGTCGAAGAGATAGTGAAATACAAGTGGTATGAATGAATATGAGCAGTAGTAACGGCGCCAGAAAAGTGCTTGCTGGCGTGCGATTGATGGTAGTAATATTGCAGGAAGTAAAGATGCGATAGAAACAAGTAAGCAAGCGATGATTGCGGTATTTGGAAACAAGGCCTAGGGATCATACTTTCACTAGTGGACACTCTCAACATTGATCACATAAATAAATAAGTTCTCTTCCTTTGTGCTACATATACTCTTGTTTGATAATGAACACCATTCGTTGTGTAGGGCTACAAGAGCTCCCTCAAGCCGGAGTTAACAAGCGCCACAACATTCGGCATTCATATTTAAGTAACCTTTAGAGCATAATAGATCTTTGCAATTTAAACCGAGTACTAACATAGCATACACACTGTCACCTTTACACTATGAAGGGGGAATAAATCGCATCAATACTATCATAGTAATAATTAACTCCATAACCTACAAGAGATTATGATCATAACCTACGCCAAGTACTACACGATGCACACACTGTCACCATTACACCGTGAAGGAGGAATAGACTACTTTAATAACATCACAAGAGTAGCACATAGACTAATAGTGATACAAAGCTCATATGAATCTCAATCATGTAAGGCAGCTCATGAGATCATTGTATTGAAGTACATAGGAGAGAGATTAACCACATAGCTACCGGTACAGCCCTTAGCCTCGGGGGAGAACTACTCCCTCCTCATGGGAGACAGCAGCGTTGATGAAGATGGCGGTGGTGTCGATGGAGATGTCTTCCGGGGGCACTTCCCCGTCACGGCGGCGTGCCGGAACAGAGACTCCTGTCCCCCAGATCTTGGCTTCGCGATGGCGGCGGCTCTGGAAGGTTTCTCGTATCGTGGCTTTTCCATATCGAAGATTTAGGTCAGGGAGCTTTAAATAGGCGAAGAGTCGGAGTCGGAAGGGCCACGGGGCCGCCACACAATAGGGGCGCCCCCCCCTTGGGCCACGCCAGCCCCATGTGTGGGCCCCCTGTGGCTCTCCTCTAGTGGCTCTCGGGTGTTCTGAAAGCTTCATGGAATTCTAAGATGCTGGGCGTTGATTTCGTCCGATTCCGAGAATATTTCCTTACTAGGATTTCTGAAACCAAAAACAGCAGAAAACAGCAACTGGCCCTTCGGCATCTCGTCAATAGGTTAGTTCCGGAAAATGCATCAAAACGATATAAAGTGTGAACAAAACATGTAGGTAATGTCATAAAACTAGCATGGAACATAAGAAATTATAGATACGTTTGAGACGTATCAACCACCACCGCCACCACGCCGTCGTGCTGCCAGGATTCCGAGGAGGATCTACTACTTCCTCTGCCCACTGGAACGGGGAGAAGGACATCGTCATCAACACCGAACGTGTGACCGAGTACGGAGGTGCTGCCCGACTGTGGCACCGTCAAGATCTTCTACGCGCTTTTGCAAGCGGCAAGTGATCGACTACATCCACAACGAGATCTAATCTCGTAGGCTTTGGAAATCTTCAAGGGTTAGTCTCGTGATCTTCTCGTTGCTCCCATCTACTAGATTGCATCTTGGCTTGGTTTTCATTCTTGCGGTAGGAAATTTTTGTTTTCTATGCTACGAATCCCATCAGTGGTATCAGAGCCGTGTCTATGCATAGATTGGTTGCACGAGTAGAACACAATTGTTTTGTGGGCGTTGATGCTTTGTTGTCTTTAGTTCGTGTACTTTGCATCTTGCGGCATGGTGGGATGAAGCGGCTCGGGCTTACTTTACATGACCGCGTTCATGAGATTTGCTCCATGCTCGACATGCAACTTGTATTGCATAAGTGGCTTTGCGGGTGTCTGTCTCTCCCACCATAGTGAAGATTCAGTTTACTCTTTCTATTGACAACACTAGTATCACCATTGTGGTTCATGTTCGTAGGTAGATTGGATCTTACTCGAAAACCCTAAACCACGTAAAATATGCAAACCAAATTAGAGGCGTCTAACTTGTTTTTGCAGTGGTTTGGTGATGTGATATGGCCATGATGTGATGATGAATATGTATGAGATGATCATTATCGTATTGTGGCAACCGGCAGGAGCCTTATGGTTGTCTTTATATTTCATGTTGTAGTATTATTTCAAAGTAGTTGTAATAGTTGCTACACACGGTGAACAACCATGAAGACGGCGCCATGGACCTTGACGCTACGCCGACGATGATGGAGATCATGCCCGTTGATGATGGAGATCATGTCCGTGCTTTGGAGATGAAGATCAAAGGCGCAAAGACTAAAGGGCCATATCATATCACATTATGAATTGCATGTGATGTTAATCATTTATGCATCTTATTTTGCTTAGATCGCGACAGTAGAATTATAAGATGATCCCTCACATTAATATCAAGATAATAGAGTGTTCTCCCCTCGTATGCACCGTTGCTACAGTTCGTCGTTTCGAAGCATCTCGTGATGATCGGATGTGGTAGACTCTACGTTCACATACAACGGGTGTAAGCCATGTTTGCACACGCGGAATACTTGGGTTTGCTTGACGAGCCTAGCATGTACAGATATGGCCTCGGGACAACGGAAACCGAAAGGTTGAACACGAGTCATATGGATGATATGATCAACATGTTGATGTTCACCATTGAAGCTACATCATCTCACGTGATGATCGGTTTTGGTGTAGTGGATTTGGATCGTGTACCACTTAACAATTATGAGGGATGTTGTATTAAGTGGGAGTTCATTAGTAATTAGATTAAAACATGAACTAATTATCATGAACATAGTCTGAGTAGTATTTTGAATTAATTTTGTAGTATTGGCATCCATTTTCTACCATGCGCTAGTCTTGTAATTGAGATAGAAATACTGTTAAATCTGACAAGAAACTTTACGGACTGGTACCGTATTGTTAAAGAATCAAGAAATGATTAAGTCCTATTGCAAACTTTTAGTAAACCTCACATTGTTGATTCAAAGATCTATGGTTTCAATTAGTACCTAAAGTCATCTTGTCTCCGTGAAACTTGAAGTTCAAATCTGTTTGAAAAGTAAGGAGCTGAAAATTTTATTTTCAGAAATAAGCAAGGTATGAGATATATGTGATATCTAAGACCTTATTGCAAGGTGATAGAATATAATTTGGTGAGACTACATAAACTCATAAGTTTTATGGGAATGTACGAAGGTTGAAGATGCCAGGCGTCCCAATCCTCCAACTATTGGGGCACTAACGATATTCGCATATCCATGAAGTGATCGTCCTTAGTATGCACCGTTGCTAAGACTCATCGTTTCGAAGCATCACGTGATGATCGGGTGTTATAGATTCTACGTGTGCATACAACGGGTACAAGCCAGATTTGCACATGCGAATACTGAGGTTAAACTTTACGAGCCTAGCATGTACAGACATGGTCTCGGAAAGTCGTCATGATATGATGGATAAAGTTATGAGTGAAATTATTCATCATATTACAAAGTTACTAATAGTAAAATCTGGAACACTTGTCATATGATGATCAACTTCAAAATAAGAACCTCAAGGTTATTGGTATTTGACCAACAAACCTAGAAGTTATTGAAGGTGAAGTGTTTTCTGAGAATGAGGAAAGCTAAAAGAGAAACTACAAAAGATATTTTGGCAGAAAGAAAGAAAAAGACTAGAAAGTCTAGCTCAGGTGTATATAGATGATATACATGTTATGGATGTATTCTTTGTTTGGTCACATAATAAAATTCTTGGGTATTTGTACCAGATTGGTTGGTATGAGATGTCATATAATACAACGCAATACAAGAATACGATGGCCTAAGTGAATGATAAGGAATATGGTAATAATGCACGTCTGGAACATAATAAAGTGTTATTATGTTTGTCGTTGGCATTCTACCTAGCCCTTAGAATTTATAATAAAGAACTTAATAAATTGTTATTTTGCTCTGGTCAAATGAAAACAATGAGTTGTTCAAATTATGACATTACTCCATGTACGATGGATAAGTTATTATAAATCTTAATGGTAAAACACACATACATAACACTGATGCTAAAATGCCATAAGGCAAATGATTTGAATTCCACTTATTTGTGGAACCGCCATTTAGGTCATGTTAGAGTGGAATGCATGAAGGAACTCCATGCAAATGGATTTTTGAAGCCATTTGATTTTTGAATCGTTTGGCGCTTGCAAATCTTTTCTAAATAGAATGACTGAAATACCGTTCATAGGCCAAGAGTTGAACGGGCAACTAACTTAGTGGAAACATACATGATGATATATGTGGTTCACTGGGCATAGTTGTGTGCGGGAGATTCTTCTACTTCATGAAAACTTCCAACAATGAATTGAGTATATATATGTGGATATATTCGATAAGGAAGAAGTTTGAAACATTTGAATGGATTCAAATAAATTTCAGCATGAAGTGAAAAATCATCGTAATAGAAAAGTCAAATATCTATGATTGGATCATAGTGGAAATATTTGAATTACGAGTTTTAGCGAACATCTAAGAGAGTTATGAAATTGTTCTACAACTCACGTTTCTTGGAGTATCATAGTGATGATGGAGTATCCGAGAGATGTATCCAAACCTTGTTGGGTCAATGATGAGATAAAATATTGATGCCATTATATTTTTGTGGATTATGCTTTAGTGACTACCGCTTTTACACTAAATAGAGCATCATCATGATCCGTTGAAATGACACCATATAAGTTATGGCATGGGTATAAACCCTAATAGTCCTTTCTTTAAATTTTGGTCTAAGAGTTTACAACCAAAATCGGATGAATGTCTTTGTTGGTTATCCCAAAGAATTGATTGGGAATTCTTTCCACTATGGAGACAAAGACAAAAGTGTTTGTCGATGTTTCTTACTTATTTCCAAGAAATTGTTTCTAGCGAAGTATTTGAGTGGGAGGACAATAGAACTTGATAAGGTTTATGAACCTGAGCATAATGATCAGAGTAGCGCAGCATCGGAATTGGTTCCGGAAGCGGCCACGATGATCATGGCTCCCATGACTACAAAGTGTTTCAGCCATGGAGATCCAAGTACATATTGAACCTTGTACGTATGGTTTACTTTGTGATCAAATAAATGATTTGTGGACAAAAGGATTGTTTTTGAACAATGATAAACCAACTACATACAAAGAAGTTATGATGGGCCCTGACTCCGTTAAAATGGCTATATGCCATGAAATCCAAGATAGATAAATACTTTTTGAAAGTAAATGGATCTATAAAATTGATGGACTTGGATGGAATATCCTTGAATAAGCTCAACTTATCGAAAAGTTGTTTACGACAAAGTTCAAAGAGTTGACTACGATAAGATTAGATCTTCCGTAGCGATGCTTATAGTCTATGTGGATTATCCTAGTAATCGCTACATATTTCTTTTATGAGATATGATAGTAGGATGGCAAAATACATTACTTAACAGAAGTGTGTATTAAAGGTGTATACAAGATACAACCAATAGTTTTGCTAGTCCGTGGAATACTAGATAGGTATATGAACTTCAATTGGATGACGTGAGTATCGCGGAGTTGGAATCTTCATCGGATGAAATAGTCAAAGAGTTTTTGATTTCATCAGAAACGATGAAGATGCTTGCATTTGCAAGAAATTAAGTGGGAGCGCTGAGACATATTTATAATACTTTATGTAGATTACATATCGTTGGTTATAAATGATGTAATTATATACTTGATTATAAAAGGTTTCACTGAGAATTAACTTCAATGAAAGAATATGGACTGAAAAATATTTTGTGTCAAGATCTATGAAGATAGATTGAAACACATAATAAGGCCGTGTTCGGAAACGGTCCAGATTCGTGAAACTCCGTCGATCCGGCTTCTCGCAACCACTCCAGCGTCTCGAACGGAGCTGGAAACGTTCGGCGCTACTCCTTGATTCGGCTGGGCTGAAAGCCCATTTTCTTCAGGGCCAGCCTGCTAAAGAACGTGGTCTTCTACCTGGTTTGCTTGGGCAGAGTCAAAAGCACGGTTGACACATCTATTTTTGCTTTTTTTTTCTTACGAGATCTAGATCTCCTCGTCTCGTGCTTGACTCCGGCCACCGATTCCCGCCGCCCGGCGGCCTAATCATCGGCGGCGAGGTATTCTGCGGCTTACTTCCGCATCTTTTCCCTTGGATTCGGCCCCACCACGTGCGATGGTGGGCATGCCCGGCGTGATGCCGACGGCGTCCGGTGGTTACAGCGCAACTTCGCCTTCCCTCGCCTCTCCAGCTCTCGAGCCAGCCATCGGTGACACCGCGCCGCCGTATCTCGAGCGCGCAGAACGGTGTATGTGTTGCACGCTCGGCGCGCTGGCGGAGATGCAGGGATGGTGTGCGTGCTGAGATGCATGGGCCACGGCGGTAGCGTCCGGAGCAAGGGCGAGGCGGATATTGCATGCTCGCCGGAGAAGAGGACTCCGGCGGCAGTGGGGTGGAGCACGCGTGCGCTGTCGGCCGGTAGGTCACACCGTCACAGGACGGGATGCAGCCATGCGAGTTGATTGGGGATTTGAGACCTGCGAATAGAGCGAGAGGGAGAGGCAGCGAAGCGTTATTTTGACTTGGCGGTGGCAATGCTTCGTAATTCATAGCTGCTCCGGCCTTTGCCGATCCGCGAATTCACAGAAGAGGTGCTCCACGTTTTGTACGTTATTTCTGCCCAGCTTCTTGAATCTAGCTCTGTGGAGTTTGCATGTTCGGTGCTGCTCCGTAGTGAATTTCAGAGAAGCTAGAAGCTAGGGAGTTGCCGAACACGCCCTAAGTTTAAGTCAAAGTACATAGAATGGATATTGAAGTAGTTCAATATAGAAATATTAAGAAAATGTTCTTGTCATGTGAAGGATTAACAAGACTTGAGTGTATCTGACACTCAATGAGTAAAAACACATGAGTGATTATAGATCACGAATAATATGTACACAATTAGATGTCCTATGCTCTAAAGTGTTATGAGCATGTACCAGAATGATTCATGTGATGATCATTGGACGACAGTAAGAATATCCTTGAGTACTTTAGAAGAACCAAGGATATAAATATAGTTTTGTATGGAGAAATGACAAACAAATCGCTGTAAGGTGTTGCACCGATATTAGTTTTATCACATATAAAAATAAAATTTCAATCTCAAATTAGGCTAATTGTTGTTTAAAAGGTAGCACAATTAGCTAGAAGTTGTCTATGCTAGATTTAGATGAGTTCTAAATATTGTGACGGATTCTACAAACAAAGGCAGAGTATGTCATTGTTTTGACAATGACTGAGGATGTTAAGTCAAGAAGTTCTTTGAGAACTTGGTGTAGTTCCGATAGTGTCAGAACTTTGAAGCTATATTGTGTGTGACAATATTAGTGACATATTTCAGACCGCGGAATTAAGGTTCCACCAGAAGACCAAACATATTTAACACCGACTCGTTTGGAAAATGAGTGATGCGTTGAGACGCAAATGAATTGCAAAATACATACGTTTCTGAGCATGTCGGATCCGTTGACTAAAACCTCTCCCGTGAGTAAAACATGATAAAGCACCGGAAGGCCAAGGTGTTATATCTTTACAAATGTAAACTAGATTATTGACTCTAGTGCAAGTGGGAGACTGTTGGAGATATGCCCAAGAGGCAATAATAAAATGGTTATTATAATATATCTTTGTGTTTATGATAATGTTTGCATACCATGCTATAATTGTATTAATCGAAACATTGATACATGTGTATTATGTAAACAACAAGGAGTCCCTAGTAAGCCTCTTGTATAACAAGCTTGTTGATTAATAGATGATCATGGTTTCGTGATCATGAACATTGGATGTTATTAATAACAAGGTTATGTCATTGATGAATGATGTAATGGACACACCCAATTAAGCGTAGCATAAGATCATGACATTAAGTTCATTTGCTATAAGCTTTCGATACATAGTTACCTAGTCCTTCGACCATGAGATCATCTAAATCACTTATGCTGGAAGGGTACTTTGATTACATCAAATGCCACTGCGTAAATGGGTGGTTATAAAGGTGGGATTAAGTATTCGGAAAGTATGAGTTGAGGCATATGGATCAAGAGTGGGATTTGTCCATCCCGATGACGGATAGATATACTCTGGGCCCTCTCGGTGGAATGTTGTCTAATTAGCTTGCAAGCATATGAATGGTTCATAAGAGACCACATACCACGGTACGAGTAAAGAGTACTTGTCGGAGACGAGGTTGAACGAGGTATAGAGATACCGATGATCAAACCTCGGACAAGTAAAATATCGCGTGACAAAGGGAATCGGTATCGTATGTAAATGGTTCATTCGATCACTAAGTCATCGTTGAATATGTGGGAGCCATTATGGATCTCCAGATCCCGCTATTGGTTATTGGTCGGAGAGAAGTCTCAACCATGTCTGCATAGTTCACGAACCGTAGGGTGACACACTTAAGGTTTGATGACGTTTAAGTAGATATGGAATATGGAATGGAGTTCGAAGTTTTGTTCGAAGTCTCGGATGGGATCCAGGACATCACGAGGAGGTCCGGGATGGTCCGGAGAATAATATTCATATATAGGAAGTCACTTTCCAAGTTTGGAAATGATCCGGTGAATTTATGGAAGGTGGTTTCTAGAATTATCCGGAATAAATCACTATGGAAGGTGGAGTCCCGGTTGGACTCCACCAACCCTAACTTGCCCACCAAGTGGGAGGGTGGAGTCCATGGTGGACTCCACCTCCTTGGCTGGCCAAGCAAGGGGGAAAGGGGAGAGTCCCAACCCAACTAGGTTTCGTCCATATGGCAGTTTTGAATTGGGGTCTTATTCGAAGACTTGGGCAAACCCTAGATGTGTTCCACCTATATATGAGGGACAAGGGGAGGGGGCCGGCCACCCTAAGACCATGAGTTGGCCGCACCACCAAGGGGAACCCTAGCCGGCGCCCCAAGCCCCCCTCTCCCCAAACCCTAGCCCTCCTCCTCCTCCACCTCTCCCGCATACGCTTTGGAGAAGCCCTGCCGGAGATCTCCGCCACCACCGCCACCACGCCGTCGTGCTGCCGGGATTCCGAGGAGGATCTACTACTTCCGCTGCCCGCTGGAACGGGGAGAAGGACGTCGTCATCAACACCGAACGTGTGACCGAGTATGGAGGTGCTGCCCGACTGTGGCACCGTCAAGATCTTCTACGCGTTTTTGCAAGCGGCTAGTGATCGACTACATCCATAATTAATGAGATCTAATCTCGTAGGCTTTGGAAATCTTCAAGGGTTAGTCCCGTGATCTTCTCGTTGCTCCCATCTACTAGATTGCATCTTGGCTTGGTTTTCGTTCTTGCGGTAGGAATTTTTTTGTTTTCGATGCTACGAATTTCATCATGTGCCACTTCTTCACCTTCCCCTTCCCCTACACCTTCCCCACCTTCAGCATCCTCCATGAAAGTATCACCGAATATCATCCCCTTCTTCATCTTCTTCCATTCTAACCCCTCTTTCTCCATGCTTGGTCCAACAATTATAGCTTGGCATGAAACCATGCCGAAGCAGGTGCACGTGAACGTCTCTTGAGGAAGAGTAACCCTTCTGATTCTTACAGGCAACACATGGACAGATAACAAAACCCCCCTTCTTGCTCGCATTAGCCACTACGAGGATATCATTCAAACCCGTAATGAACTCACCGGAGAGTCGGTTACCGTACATCCATTGCCGATTCCTCTGAATTATTATTATATAAAGTATATAATTAATCATCATGCATTTGTTAAACTAACTAGCTAGAAATAATAGAAATTAAACAATGAACTACACACATGCATATTTTATCAATGACACATGAAAGGTTCAAGTTGCTAACCGCGATCGAGGAGGAAAAATAAATGAGAAAGCTCGAGTGTGGCTCGGACACTTCATATCATGTTTGTTTCATGCTCTCGGGCATTTCATCGAACACCTTGTGTGCATAAGAGGATCCAAAAGCAAATCCACCACCCCCTTGTGAATAGAAGTGGCACCAAATGGCTAAGTGAAGTGTGTTGAGGAGCATTTATAGGGATGGGCCTTTAGTCCCGGTTGGCCTGGCCAACCGCGACTAAAGGCCTTCGGGCCAGGCCTGAGGACCTTTAGTCGCGGTTGGCCTGGCCAACCGCGACTAAAGACCCTCCCGTCCACCAGCTGTCGACCGAGCCCGCTGGGCCCAGACCTTCGGTCGCGGGTCGCCTCCCGAACCGCGACTAAAGACCCCATTAGTCGCGGTTCGAATATTTTGGGAACTAAAGGGGGCGTATGGAAGCCTCTTTTTCTACTAGTGCGTATCAGATATCCCTGGTCTAAGAGCATCTCTAGTTGAACCCCTGAACCGCAAATCCTAAATAGCCGTATCCAGGTCATCCCAAACCCGTTTTGGGGGTCAAAAATGGCTACGCAGTTTAGATGCGCCAAATGAATATGTTGTTATGCGGGCCACGCCCCTAGACTGCGCGGCCGTTCTTCGGCCCGCAACAAAATCGGAAATAAAGGATTTTGTAAAATATCACAATCAACCAATTGATACAACAAATGTTTCATAAAATACGACAATAATCTGAATTATCACACAAATGTTTACTGTCATATTACAAACAATACGAACAAGAACAAATGTTTTGAAAGAATATGAATCAAATGATACAACAACAAATTTAACAAATAACAAATGGTTGGAAATACAAATAAATCATAGTTGTCGTGTCTTCCTAGAGATGTTTTGTATCCTTGTCACTCTCAATCAGGGCCAAGCCAAACCTAACATAAATATAATAGGCCCGTGCACAACCACAACGAACGGTACCCCATTCTACCAGACTAGTTGAACTCACACTACCGCCGACGAGAAGAAGCCACGCCGGCTACGGAAGGAGCAAACCAGGGATGCTCCAAAAAGGTGAAGAAGACCGCATCCACAAGACCAAACGTCAGAAATGATGCCCCATATGATGCCGACCATTGAAAAGATAACCTCATTGCTCACACGATCCAAGGTCAAAACCCCTCAAACTTGTCGAACACTCGAAGCCGCTGCTTCGACTTGTCGCTTTTCCATCGCGCTCTGTGCGATCAACACCTTCCAGCGTTGCCGCCATAGCATACCACCTCTCGCACTCGAGCTGCAATGCCACACTAAGTGTTAACCCGCAGCCCAAGCTACCCAGTGAAGCCGATCGCAGACCACGACCATCACACCAACTCATATATTGCCGCCGCCTAGCCTAAAAGTCCAACCAACCTAGTGGGACGTGTCGACTGAGTCGACAGCACCGCTGCTCAAGTTACACAACACTGCCACCCAAGCCATTGCGAGCCATGTGTCCCTATCTCATGTGGCCACCACCCGCTATGAATCCCGAAGCCACCGCCTTGGCGTACAAATACAATCTCTCGGTGCTGCCACCTTGACATCCACCACACCGCCGATGAGGCAGACATGAGTGATGCCTCCAAAGAGGTATCCACATATCCTTCACCATCACCCGCTCAGACAACAAAGCTAGGGATTTTTTTCAGAGGGCCACAACCCCACGAGGGCGAGAACAAAGCTCTAAGACAATGCCTCCAAGAAGATAGACGACACTAGGGTGCTGCTGCAGTCAGTAGCGACCAAGGCAAGAGGTTAGGCTTTTGCCTAGAGCTCCTCCATCGTTGCGAGCAAGGTGAATGTTCGGGCGGATTTGCGGAACCAATGAACACCAAGATCCCCGGTGCAAGAGTATGCAGCAGAAGAATCTCCCCATGGTCGCCAATAGCTTCTCCTTTGTGTAATCTGGATGCCGGCGAGAAGGTTGGGCACCTTCGCACCGCAACCTACACCACATTCACTTCTCCCCGCACAACCAATGCCGCCACCCTGCCACCATAACAACGTAGCTAGAATAGTAACACCTCCGCCAGGCCATCACCACATGTTGACGCCCCACCTCCCCATCACATCAAGGACAAAGGCCACCCCAGATCTACAACCCACAAGCTCCAATGCTTTCGCTCTGGCTCACCTACTACGTCATCACGCCACGGGCCGCCGGAAGCTCGACATCACTCCATTGCCAACTCGCACCACTCTGAACCAACCAGGAGGAAGATCCTACCAGCGGAGGTTCTAGGGATTCCCCGATTCGCTCTGCAAGAGCGAGGGTGGAACTCTCCGTTCGATTACATCACACTAGTAGAAAACATTGCTTTCGTCCAGCACCCCTGGGAGCTTTAGTTTCGGTTTTAAAATGAATCGGGACTATTGGGAGGCAATGGTCCTGGTTCATCCTAGAAAGCCTTTAGTCCCGGTTTATTTGGAACCTTTAGTCCCGGTTGGTATTAATAACCGGGACTAAAGGTAACCGGGACTAAATGATTTATAGGTTTTTTTGGCTCTCCACGCACCTCCACCCCCCCCCCCCGTGGATCCCCTTTTTTAGCTTTGTAAAATATAAAAGAAAATGATACAAAATTTAAAAATATAATCTTTTGAGATTCTTGTATGTTACGCAACCTACTATTAGGATAAATTAATAAATTTGAATTTCAACCTTTTTCCCATAAAAATCTTAGAAAATGGTAAAATGGAATTAACTTTTGCATACGACATCGGAAAAAATGTATAATATAGCAAAATGATCGTGGAAAAAGTTACATCCGAATTCACCTGGGTTTACCCAGTTAGCTAATTTTTATATTCACAAAATTCCAAATGAAAATATGAAAGCAGGATGATTTTAGTTTTTGCCAGAAATTCATGATTTTATATTTTTAGTTTTTTAATAATTGCATCCTGCATAAAGATTACTATTACTTAACCATAAAGTTAGCCAATTTTTAGATTTTCAATTTTCAGGTTTGGCAAAAAAATTATTAAAAAATAAAATTATTATTATACAAATTAATATTTAAAAGAATTTAAAATTATAATACAAGATTATTATTATATCATTAGTTTTGTTTATTAAAAGAATTATTTGGAAATTCAAACAATAAAGAAGTGTGACATCGACCAACATGTTAATAGATTGATATGATACTAGTGTCAACAACATGCGTGCGAAGCACTTGAAAGCAGGACGGGAAGGAACTTGAAAGTTAAACGTGCTAGTGCTAGAGTAGTGGGAGGATGGGTGACCGAGCGGAAAGTTTAACTACGGATAAGTAATTTAACTAGAGATTAAGTGTAGCTAGAGACTAAACTTGTCAGTGTAGCTAGAGACTAAACTTGTCAAATAACTGAAATACTAGAAATTTTGAAAAAAAATAGAAAAAAAAGAGGGAGCGAAAAATAATTAAAAAAACAAAAATGGATAAAAAATATTAACGAAATAGCCTTTAGTCCCAGTTGGGGTTACAAACCAGGACTAAAGGTCATTCGCCTCGACGAACGCCAACCGGGAGGGCCTTTAGTCCCGAATGATTAGTCCCGGTTCTACAGGCCCTTATCAACCGGGATTGTATGCCCTTTTTATTCTAGTGTCACATGCGCCTGTATACGAAATTCACATGGAAAAGAATAAGACTCATAGATCTATGAAAGATATTCGAAGTATATGTGTGTGTTGCATATTTTTCTAATGTTTGAGAACAACTGCTGAAGATTTTGTACCGGATGAACAAAGCAATCCGTTAAAATGAACGTTTTGGTGGACTTGTAGGGACTAGATTAAATGTAGAGATTTCTTGCTTTACAAAAATAAAAGTTACAAGTTCGAGACTCCATCTACAAGAACACATTAAGCGTCTAGTTTCCCTATAGGAGCCCCGTGCAGCCGTGCTGCCGAGCCAAAGCTTCCTAGCATTTTTCTATTTTTTTCATCTCTCCTATCAACGAAATAAATGGATGTGCGGCTTGTGTCTTCAGAAAAATGGATTCAAATAAAGAAGGTATCGACTAGCTAAGAAGAGTGTCGTTTGTCGCTCTAAAAATCAAGGAGAACTTAGGAGTCATGACCTTGACGTGGATAGGGGTCTAACAAACCCTACTTAGGAGAAAGTGTGTATGCTCAGTACATTGTTTTAGCTTTATTGGAAACCAAGTGACTCGCACTTCTGGATTCATCTAATGGTGACGAAGAAACTCTTCTTCCTATATGGTTCGTTCTCAATTAAGGATTAGAAATAAGATTCATAAACGATAAATGGCTAGGTAACACCACACTTCAAGAATAATATCCAACTTTGTATAGTATTGTGGGCAACAAAAATGATACACTCGCTAAGGTGTTGGAAACTTTACCACAAAATGTGTCGTTCAGATGATATCTCGTTGGTCCTAGTCTAGCACCTTCTAATGCTTGGCTGCAGTGTTTGGCTTTGGTCTATTTGATACATGGGTCCGACAAACTTCGATGTAATCTACATGAGAGTAGTAAATTCTCGGTGGATTCTATGTACAAAGCTTTAATCCAGTCAGTTGATAACAACAATAAATGAAGATTCTGCTCATAACGAAGGTTTTCACGTGGTATCTTCGTCGAGGCGTAAATTCTTACCAAGGATAACTTGGCAAAACGCAATTGGAATGAAAGTAAAATGTGTGTCTTGTGTCACCACGACGAGACTATAAAACACTTACTGTTACAGTGCAAACACTTACTGTGTCATCCAGATAGGGTCTACCTTATACCCAACATGCAGCGTTGCGAATATATTCAGCAATTGGCTAAGTGGTGTAGATCATAGGTTCAAACTACTTATTATGGTGGGAGCGATTGTTGTTGTTTGGTGACTATAGCTATATAGAAACAACAAGGTTTTTAACCATAATTTTTCTCTCTTATGCAAGTCATCTATGGGTGCATGGCCACGGTCCGTTCATGGTCATCCCTACATTGTGGAGCATCGCGACCTATTTATTTAGGTGTGTATAGATGGTTAGAGGAAAGAATGAGTGGTACTTTTATCCAACATGGATGACATCGTAGTCTATACCATGCATATGGGGTATTGTAGTTTTACTTGTAGAGAGCATCACTCTATTATATTTTGTTGATGTAATTTTTAGATTTAAATGACCCTGTGCATTTTTGTTATGCAGAGATCGAGTGGAATGCTTAAATCTTTTAAGAAAACATCTTTATCGAAAGAAAAGTACGGCTTCATCTGTAGGAGGACCACAAACATAGATTGCAAGGAGGGTGTGGTAATATTGTAAAAAAAACACCAGGATGACAAAATAAGTAGCCACACTTATTAATTTCAAAATACAGAAGCACATCATCATGGTGATAAAACACAAAAATCGCAATGTTCCCACCACGAGACACTGTGTACGACTAAAAATCATAAATCTCCATAGAGTAAACTAAGCAAGTACTATAGTGTGACGAGTGACGAAAGAGTCTCAACCGCGCGCGCGATAGGCGTCAATACTCAATAGCTTCACCACTTCAGTTGGTGCTGGTGAAGCTGAGGAGCTTCCACGTCCTGGACTCCGACCCCGGGATGCCCCACACGATGGACAAGTACCTGCCATAGGCGCCGGCGCCGTCCTTTGCCGTTAGCTCCGACCAGTACTCGTAGCCTCCTTGGGACGGCACGGACCAGCACTGGGACGTGCTCTGGTAGGACATGGTCCGCCCTTCATGGAGCTTGTACACTGTCACCGAGAATGACCCCACGCCCTTCACGAGCTGGCTTGTCACGTCCTCCTGTTTCGTGTACTTGGACGGCGGCGTCGCGACGGCCACCGTCGCCACCGGCAGCACCGCCGCGGCGACAAAGACGATGAGAGCTAGCGCAGCAACAACCGCCGATTTCTTCATGATCTAGTGACTAGCTAGCTCGGCTAGGGCAGCTCAGCTCGGAGCTAACTATAGTCAGCCCACTAACCTTGCTTGTCTACTCGAGGTAGCTAGCTAACTCTCTTTGCTGGATGCAAAGGCACGTACGGGATACCTTCACTATATATAGCCTCCAGGAGATGAGATGACTAGAGAGGCACCTGGCCATCTAAGGTTTGCAAAAACACACGTACGTATTTGGATCTGTTGTGTTCAATCTATGAGATATTCTCAGTGGCAGCTGGCCGGCCGGGTGTGATTAGTGTGAAAATGATGCTGCTTAGGTACGCGCACTGGTGTGCGCATGCGTGGGGGCTAGTGATCGAGGTCGAGGACGTACACTCGAGCGTGGAGATTGCTGATGCGATAACTGTAAACCCTAGTTTTATCGCCTTGTTCGCCATGTTTGATGGTTTTGCTGGAGGCGGACGCCTACACAGGTAGGTGCCGCGCCGAATAACGAGGCCGCCTGGCGCGATAACTTACGCACTCAGCTCCTGTGGTCAACTGGGCACGTCGGTGGCGCCGAAATGGAGGAGCGAGCTGGCACCGGCAGAGCCCCGCTGCTGGGAGCTTGCCATGTCGGCAAGACCAGCTGGTACGTGTGCATTCATTTTTATAGATCATACACCGAGTATTTTGATGCTCTCTACGAGAGCTGGGGAATTCATATGTTCCTCAAACTTAACAATGTTTTACTATAGTAGCTAGCAGCCTTGATACGGGATATTCACTTTGGCTCATAGGAGCATTTGCTCCCACTATGTGAATCTACATTTTGAAGTGTCAAAAAATTCTAAAGTAAATTTTTCATGTACATCTACACATTTTATGTTCGTGCACAAGTTTTCAAAAGAAACTAAAAAAAATTGTGGCTCCTGTAAAAAAGACAAATTTTGATGCTATAACACGACTACGTACAGGACATTTTTTTATCTTTTTTGTACACGCCACATAAAATGTTATTTCTCCATGAAAACTTTTGCACTAACAAAGAATGTCACGATGTGCACCAAAAAATTTATGTCAGAATTTTTTGATATTTTTAAAATCATTTTTTAATTATTTTGTATAATGGGAGCATTTGCTCCTATGAACCAAAACGCCACCTCCCCTTGATACTGCATATATTTAGTACTACTAGATTTTGGATATAATAAAGTACAAATGTACAAAAGCCTTGTACAGGCAGAAAAATGAAGAAAAAAAAGAGGCTGAATCTAAAATTAATTACTCCCGCTGACTTTAAATACTTATCGCAAATTTAGGAAAAAATATGTCTAAGTTTATTAAACTTGCCAAAAGCATTTAGCTAGCAGCCTTGCTACTGCTTATCTTTATACTAGATTTTTTGGTATAATAAAGGGCTTTCTATTTTCGTGCCCTCGGGTCCTTAGTTGTGCTCAGTTTTCCTCAGCCGCTTAGTTTTTTCTCAGTTTTCCCTAAACCCTTGTCTGAAAACCTCAAAAGGAGCTCGGACGGGAGGAATCCCGTTCTGTTGACCGTTAGTAGGGCCGCTGTTGGTGCCCCGCAGTGGACACGTCTCCACTTATCCAGATCATCATGGGACCTACAACTTGTCGACGTTAGCGCGTCAGACCCACAGCTTACCTAGGTGACCATTGCAAAATGGGAGCCCGAGCCAGCCCCGCGCCCGTGCCCGTGCCATTGCTTCCCCTTTCTTTCCCCGCGCCCCATTGTTCTTCTCCGCTAGCAGCAGCCCTTCTCCGGCAGGCGGGTGATGTCTAGTTTCTCTTTAACCTCTCGTTCTTCATGGCCGCAGTATGGACCCGTGCCTTTAACAAGATGCCCTGACTGCCCACGCCAGGAGCCTCTGAAGCGGTCGATCTGTAAGAGGGACGACAACGGCAACCGTGGACGTGAGTTCCTTGCATGCGAGAGCTTGCCATATAGAGAGGGGGATAAGGTTAGATCTCGCACCAATTGCTCTGTTTTCTCTCGATTTTCTTGTTATTCCCTCGAATTTGGGATTTAGGATTCACGTTGTTGTTTTCATATTCTGAAGAAATGCAGGCATTTCGAGTGGATCGATGTGTATGTTCAAATGCTTCAATTGCAGGAATTAATTGGCGCTATAGGGGAGCGCAATTTTGGAGGGGGGACTTGTTGTAGAGAATGCGGCGGAGAGAGGAGCCGTTCCGATTATGCCTAATGCTTCCAATGCAGAACTGGTGGAAGTGAAGGGAGAACTGAAGAAAATGAACAAGCAGTTAAGGCAGCTGATCGAGTTGAAGAAGCAAGCTAATCTGATGGCTGGTTTTTTTTGTTGTATAATTGCGATCGGATTCTTATCATTGCTCATCAGGCGCTAGAAGTTGTTACAAGGGATCCATTGTTATAAATCCATTATTCAGTTACATGTAGTTGTAATTGTTTTCAAAGTTAGTGTGTGCATTCATCAAAATTACCAAAAAAAAATACGTGTGAGGAAATATTGGAATGCTAAAGATAGTTGATAATTATTAGAGGGATGACAAATAATGCATTCACCGAAATCCCACATATATGTATGTCTCATGTTTATACCAAAATTATACCACTTTTGGGACGTTTAAAATAACCAAAACTCTATCCCAAACTATATTTCCTAAAAGAAAAGGAATGCTAAAGAAAGTTGATAATTGTTAGAGGGGTGATAAATAATCCATTCACCGAAATCCCCAAATATGCCAAATATGTATGTCTCATGTTTCTACCAAAAGTATACCAATTTTGGGCCGTTTCAAATTACCAAAACTATATTCCCTAAAAAAAGGAATGCTAAAGATAGTTGATAATTGTTAGAGGGGTGATAGATAATGCATTCACCGAAATCCCACAAATATGTATGCCTCATGTTTATACTAATTATACCACTTTTGGGATGTTTCAAATAACCAAAACTATATCCCAAACTTTATTCCCTAAAAGAAAAGGAATGCTAAAGAAAGTTGATAATTGTTAGAGGGGTGATAAATAATCCATTCACCGAAATCCCCCAAATATGCCAAATATGTATGCCTCATGTTTACATCAAAATTATACCACTTTTGGGTTGTTTCAAATTACCAAAACTATATTCCCTAAAAGAAAAAGAATGCTAAAGAAAGTTGATAATTGTTAGAGGGGTGACAAATAATGCATTCACCGAAATCCCACAAATATGTATGCCTCATGTTTATACCAAAATTATACCACTTGTGGTACGTTTCAAATAACCAAAACTATATCCCAAACTATATTCCCTAAAAGAAAAGGAATGCTAAAGAAAGTTAATAATTGTTAGAGGGGTGATAAATAATCCATTCACCGAAATCCTCCAAATATGCCAAATATGTATTCCTCATGTTTATACCGAAATTATACCACTTTTGGGTCGTTTCAAATTACCAAAACTATATTATTCCCTAAAAGAAAAGGAATGCTAAAGAAAGTTGATAATTGTTAGAGGGGTGACAAATAATGCATTCACCGAAATCCCACAAATATGTATGCCTTATGTTTATACCAAAATTATACCACTTTTGGGACGTTTCAAATAACCAAAACTATATCCCAAACTATATTCCATAAAAGAAAAGTAATGCCTAAAAGAGTTTATAATTTTTAGCGCGTGAAAAATTATACAGAAAACAAAACTTGCTAGAGGGTGGAAGCTAGCCGCCGACAGAGAGAGAGAGGGTGGTGGCCCCGATCAGAGAGAGAGGGGTTATCTTACCCGTTAGATCATATGATCAACGGTCGGCGGGCACGATCCACGTGACAAGGGCTAGACCAATCAGGGCAAGGTTGGACGTCTGTGAGAATTTGTGAAGGGAGAGGGCAAAACTGAGTAGTATTAAGAAACCATGGGCACGTGAGTAGTAAACGGACTAAGGGATTCAAATATGAGATTTAAAAATGGAAAATGCGTGTTTTGTACAATGAAACCCATCTTGGTCTACCTCCAACTATTTGCAATACAAATATACATGAGTGTGAAAATTGTGGCCTCATTCACACAAAGTATGTTTTGAGGAAAGTTGTTTTGGGAAGGGCTTATTATCGAAAGCCATGCACCTTCATAGCTACTAGCTAATTTGAGAAGTGCCAATTTGTGCTAAAACTTGATTTATCTATGATTGTTATGGTTCCCAACGTGGCAGGTCGCGTAAGAAGACTCCATCAGTAAGTGCCACTATGGTTTTTTTTTTGGAACTTTTTGAATGACTCATTTAACTAGCTTAATCCCATTTGTTGACTCTCTGTTGACCAGTCACTTGAGGGTAAAACTGAGTATATTGCACTAGCCAGTATTAGCACTCAAGGGGAAAACTGAACACACAAAAAATGCTAGTATAAGACTCGAGGGTATACCTGAGTATATCTAAATTTCGAGGGTTAGACTCGAGGACGCGTGTTGCGGTGCAGAAGTGGAAGATGTGCAATTGTTGACGCGTAGGACGCGGGCCGCGGTGCAGAAGTTGAAGACGTACAATCGTGGACGCGTGTCGCGGTGCAGAAGTCGAAGACGTGCAGACGTGCAGACGTGCAACCGTCTACGCGTAGGACGCGGGTCGCATTTAGGACCCCTCGCCTTTATAGATGCCTCTCCCTGTTCGCCTCCTCGCACTATCTCACTGTCACTCTCACTCCCTCACGCAATGCCACCTCTCACGTCCCATCATCTTCTCCAAAGCAAAAAACCCTCTCCCTCTCCTCTGCCGGTGATGGACAAGGAGACTGTGAATCCTTCCTCCGTCCTTGACGCCGTCCCCTCTAAGCACGGTGCCTCCATCTTCGACGTCGTCCCCTCTACGGTCGTCGCCGCTGCCGGTGCATTGGCGGCTCCCGCCAGTGCATCGGAGGTTGCCGCCGGTGGCGGTCAGATCCCGCCGGAATGGGACCCCTACGAGAAGGTGACGTACATCTGTCCGGCGAACCCCTACGACACCTGCATGGACGATCCTTGGAACGAGGTAACTACGGTTTGCTCCCTTGTAGTTGCCCTTTTGTTTTTCAACCCTATTTTTGCTGGTTCCCTAGTAACTATTAGTGTTGATCTGTAGGTAGGATGAGTATTGGGTTAATATTTGCGCTGATTTTATTCTATTTTGATTTGATCCCTTCTTGATTTATGCAAGTAATCATGGGATCTCAATCAGTTAATATTTGGGGTTAAGATTTGGGGTTCGGCCGTTCGGTTAATTTATTTCAGATCTGGAATTTGTTTATTTGCCTATGATGAATCGTTGGGCACGAATTTGTACAGGGCGGATTCAGCGAACCATTGCTGTGTACAAATCTGTTGTGCATGAGTTTTGGTTCGCTAACCCCGTCACTGTAGATATATAATCGTGTTCAATCTAACTGAGGTTGCCGCTATTTTTCCTAACTTTGTTATGTTGCAACTCATTCACTCATAGTTTTCGTTTGATATGGATCAGGTATCTGGCAGCGACGTCGGCAGAGACGAGGAGGATCAGCACACCAAGGCTTGGCAGGTGCTGCGGAGGCTGCAGGTCAGCCAGTTCGCCTCCTACTTCGCCAAAGGTGTCTACAAGTGCCCCTTCTGCACTACGAGACTCGGCGGCACCGACTTCAACTGCCTCCTCACGCATGCCGAGGACATCAGAAGGACTTTCCCTAAAGTCGGCGCAACAGTGAATGTCTACGCCTTCCGTGTCAAGCACAAGGCGCTCGGCATTCACCTCCGCAACTTCCAACGGGTGGAGATTGCTGCCAGGCGCATGCCTCCGATCAAGCCCAAGGTGCCCAAGATCAAGTGACAGGGGAGCAAGAACTGGAGGAGGAGCCAGATGGAGTAGGCGGAGTCCAGGACGTGTGCTGCTACTGCAAAGCAACTTTTTTATTTTGTTGTTGTTGTTAATATATTGGTGCTGTGAAGAACCTAAGAACCTGTTATTATTTTGGCTGCTGTATGCAGCTTATTATCTACCTATTATCTATCCCTATTCTATTATACTTTGTTGGCTCTACTTTGTTTTCTCGATTTATGACGATGTGAATTTATCGTATATTAGCATCGAGATTTGCTTCTAGATTTAACTAGATACTCTCTCCGTTTAGAAATATAAGATTGTTTAGATGTTTTTAGAGTGGACTGCATTCAAACTAAAAAGAGTGAACCTACACACTAAAACGTAGACTAGATACAAAATAAAGTAAATGAATTAAAGAAAAAACCAAAACATCTTATATACATGCACGGAGGGAGTACATATGAACCAAGATAGGTGAGGCATTAATATGGACCAGAGGGATTACTAGATTTGCTGCCATATTGGGCAAAAAACGAGGGCCAAAAGGCACAAATAATTGAAGAAAGACAGAAATGGAAGCTTCTCTAGATTTGATAATAATTTGGTGAAAAAATACAGAGAGAAAGAGGGGGAAAAGGTGCTCTTAAAAAGGGATGCCAATTTGGGCCGAGAGAGACAGAACCCAGCTCCTGCTCACATACAAACAAACGCGGTCTCGTCGTGTCCCACGCGGTCCCTTTCTACCAGCCCCACGCAATGCGGCCCCACACGTCAGCAGGGAACGCTCAACTAAACGGGAATCCTACCATCCGAGCTCCTTCTGCGGGTTTCAGACAAGGGTCTTGGGAAAACTGAGGAAAAACTAAGAAGCTGGGGAAAACTGAGTACAACTAAGGATCCGAGGGCACGAAAATAAAAAGTCCTATAATAAATAACTGATGTACAACTGTAAAAGAGCCTTGGACAGGCAGAAAAATGGAAAAAAGAGGCAATTATAAAATAAATTACTCCCTTAGGCCCCAAACATCCGGAAGAGTAGGGGTCATCTCGCTGATCCTTAGGTGAGATGCGTCTCCGGCCTCCACCGGTCGACAAGTGTGGTGATTGTCACGGCATTGAGGTCTAGCGTCGAACGGCTCACAACCGTGATGAACAGGAGAAGACCAAGACTCGATGTGAAGCATGTACATCTCATCGTAAGGCATGTCAATAGAGGAGGCCCCTCTTCAGGGATAAAAGTACCTGCAAAAATATATTGTTAGCTACTAAAGTCATAATACTACGTCGAGTCCATATGAACTAAACATATAGTGATAGCTATTTAAATAAATAATATTACCATAAAAAAGGCCCGGTGTTCAATATCATAGTAATCATGGAGAAGAAACACCATCCTACATGTTTTATACAATTAGACATTAAACTATTTTGCCAACACAACAACCATATAAAAATTTATGGTAAGCAAATATGAGACCTCCCTTTCACCTCATACGATAATACAAAATCATATGGGAGCACTGCTTTTAAACCAAACATAGGTACTGCAAAAATACTTCTATGTTTGCATAACAATAATACACATCAAAATATTATGAACAAATAACCAACAACAATGTTCCCAATTGATTACATAGTCATATACACATATTAATCACCAAAGATGATCTCAATAATGGATTCAAAATACGAATCCACAAATAACTAGGGTTTTACCTAATCTTGCGCAAACATGAAAATGTGACGGATTTTGTGGATGAAAATGAGGGGATCGGAGGATATTACCTTGAGGGACAGGTTGGGAACAAATACCACAGACGGATCTAGCTAATTTTGAGAGAGATTTGAGTTGGGGAGAGAGAGGAACCATCGATCGGGGGGGGGGGAGAGGCAACGACCCTTGGCCGAGCAAGGCCAGGCTCGCACAGCCTATAACTATTAGGTGCATAGCGCCTATGTGAGCGGCGCTACACACAAGAGTGTAGAGCCGATGGGAGCAACGCTACACACAATAGTGGAACACCGATGGGAGTGACACTACACATTGTTGTGTGCACCACCACTCTACGTAGGCGCTACTCAAAAGGGTTAGCTTGGTGAATAGTTTCTCCATGAGTTCATTTTGCATATTTCTTTCGTTCAGGGGTCAGTTTGTCCACTTTTCCAGGATGTGCAGGCAAGGGCGGAGATTGTTCATGCGACATCTGGGAAACCCTAGTTTAATCGCATGTGTGTAGCCCTGCTCTCATAGGTGCTGCCCGAAAGGATTAACTCGGTGAATAGTTTTGCCCTGATTCATTTTGTGCATTTCTTTCGCTTAGTGCTCAGTTTGTCCGTTTTGCTAGGATGTGCAGGTGAGGGCGGAGATTGCTGATGTGACAGCTGTGAAACCCTAGTTTAATCGCCTTGTTCGCCATGTTTGATGGTTTTGTTGAATAACCTAATGCTATAACGCATGGAGTAGTCACCAATGTGTATACGTATGTGTTCTACAGTAGGGGTTTTTCCTACCCTAGATTAAGAAGAACGACGAGTACAGGAGGGTATCATTTCCGCCTAGGTTAATATGGTATCACAGCCTTCCTCTTCCACCTCCTAGCCGCCAATCCGATCACAAAAAATATGTCGCCGCGGCTGTAGGACCTCCTCCTGCCGCCACCTAAACCCAAAGCCACATGTCTAAAACCTGTCGTCGCCGTCTCCGATCACTGTCATCATAGAATTTTCCACCGCCACTATCTACAAACAAAACCAAAACCGTTCCCCCGCAATGAAAATCCTAGGCCACTGACCTCAAATCAAACATAAAAAAAACACTGCCGCCGTTGATCCTTCACCGGCCGCCACCCACGACAAAAACCTGCTGCCAAAATCTCGACCGCCTACGATCTACATCAACCACGCCAGATGGCGTCCTTATCATCGTCAATCGCCCTTGCCTCCGCCTTGGGGCTCCACCCTCCACCAAGCTGACCAGGGGGAACTTCCTCTATTGGAAGATCCTTGTCATCCCTGCCTTGCGTGGTGCCCTAGCCTATGGCCTCCTCGATGGCACTGACGTGGCACCTGCCAAGTCCCTTCATATTGCTGAAGATGGCAAGAAATCTAAGATACCAAATCCTGACTATGTCACCTGGGTTGCACATGATCAAACCGTGCTAGGGTATCTGCTAAAAACTTTGTCACGTGAAATAGTTGCTCATGTTGTTGGACTTGAAACCACAGCTAAGGTTTGGGTGGTCATCGTTTCAAAGTTCTCGTCTCAGTCTCGCTCGTGGAGCTCTTAACAACACAAGAAAAAACTTGAAATTATTGCTGATGGATATTTTGAAAAGATGAAAGGCTTTCGTTCTGAGCACGCATCTATTGGAACACTTGTTGATCATGATGAACTTGTGGGATATATCCTTAATGGTCTAGATGGTTCTTACAATGATTATGTTCTTATTGTGTTAATGGCAATCCTGGCACCACTTTAGATGAGCTTTTTGATCAAATGTGTGCCCACCTCGTGAAGCTGAAGAGAAGGGACATGATGATGTTCACCTACTACAACCATGTGAAGAAGATAGCCGACATGATGGCAACTGTTGGCAACCCCCTCGACGATTCAGATATCATCTCCTATATCCTCACCGGTCTTGGCAATGGCCACTACTGCTTCACCACCTAGATCTCGGTGGTTGCATCAAGGGTGATGATGACTTCACCCTTGGTGACTTGTATGGGCACTTGATCTCCTATGAGTCATGCAATGTCGATCGTGTGACAGGTACTCTGCTAATAACACATCGTGAGGAGGAGATCACAGTAGCTTCTAGTGTGATAGAGGCGATCGCGGTCGTGGTGCTGGAGGCGGCCGTGGCTATGGAAGAGGTCGCGGTGGTGACCGCGGCCATGGAAGGAGGTGGCTACAGCTACAAAGGTAGCTATGGTGGCGGCCGTGGTGCTGATCGCGGTGACTACTCTGGGCGTCGGAAGACCTAGGGAGGAGGAGACTGTGGACACGGTGGCAAGTCTAGGTGTCAGATCTGTTGGCGTGTATGGTCACGACACGGTTCGGTTTTATTGTCGGTGTGATGCCATCTAGCGAGAAACCTCCAACCACATGGCCGCCTACTCCCACTCCAATTCTGACGACTCAAACTT
Organism: Lolium rigidum; assembly: GCF_022539505.1. Lineage (NCBI taxonomy): Eukaryota > Viridiplantae > Streptophyta > Magnoliopsida > Poales > Poaceae > Lolium > Lolium rigidum. The sequence goes on along the minus strand of NC_061511.1, from coordinate 218,156,609 downwards.
GTACATCGATTCAGGAGCAATGGACAACATGACCAACGATATGGATTGTCTCCATGTCCAGGACACCTACAAGGGGACTGATCAGATCCAGGTGGACAACGGTACACAAATCCCTAACCTATATGTTGGTGAATATTCTATTTCTGGTTCAAATCAATCTCCATTATGTCTCAAAATTGTCCTGCATTTCCCTACACATTAGCAAGAATCTTGTCTCTACTAGTAAACTCAATTTTGATAATAATTGTTCTGTTGAACTTCACCATTATTCATTTTTGAGCTAAATACATAAAAGGTCCAAATAGTCATACTTTAGGTGCATTTTAGTCCTACTACTTGCAAAATGGGGTCAGGTGGAAATCTGCTCCTCGGTTCTGGTATCGAGTAAATTATGCTCGCACACATACCTTGTGTAACACAATGTCAAGGTAGCAAGTATATGTAGGTCTTAGTGGCATGTGATAAATCATTATACAAAGCCATCTTTACTTCTATTTTTAGGAGGGAGAGTGTTTTTTTTTTAACTAAAGCTATTGGATGTTAGTCTCTGTTTGTTTGATTCTTTGGTGAGTTGTTTTTTCCATGACAGTTTATTATTCCAAAGAAAACTACTTCTCAATGTTCTTTTGTGCTTGATTGGCTCGTTTTTACTCTAGACTAGATACTCATGTTTCAATGCTCATTATGCCCAAGAATTCTAATATTTATGCCACAGGCTGCTGTTTGTGTAATTGGAAAATGTAAAATGTTTGATGTTTTGCATAAGGGGATTTGAGCAAGAATGTTACATTTATCATCTTTTTTTTTACTTTTGACGACTTCATGTCAAATTCTGGATCACTCTGAATGGTCGGGTCATACGAGAGGCTTATATCTTGATGAATCAGAGTATCAGACCTAGAGGAGTTTCTTGTTGTGGAGCCTGTGGAGAAGCTGGCTCCTCAGTTCTTGCAGACAAGGGCCGCCCCAAGTTCTCAACTACTGTCACGCTAATCTTAACTGAGACTGCCACCCTGATCCTTAACCTCAAGTGGCCCGTCTATTAATCTATTTTTCTTGGATATGTTCTGTTATCAACACATTGTTATTAAAATAGTGATGTTCGGTTCAAGTTATAGTATCCTTATTTTTGCGAAACATGACGGTTAGGATCTGTAACTCCCAAATGACAGTGCTATACTTTTCTGAAACATCTTAAGGTACTAATATTGCACTTTCTTGATTGTGGATAGCAAACATTTTGGTCCCATGCTTCAGTGAAAAACTAGCGATTTGTACGCCAGGCTGAGAAATGGGATGAAAAATAAATATGATGCTGACCTGTGAGCTGATGACAAAGTCTTCTGTGGCCTTTTCAAATGTAGTGGATAAAATGGCTTCATTTAGGGAGAGGTATTATTAGAAGAAACATACTCTTTGATTCCTTCAAAACTTTTTGAAAATTTCAGCTTTTCTAAGGCGGTAATTCATATCCATAACCTAGATCGTGCCTGCACACATGGAACATTTTCATGATTTTCTTGTAAAAGTTTTTGAATAAAACGATCGCATAGTGTTGGAACCAACGCCACTGATATGGTGGTAATAAAGACCAGCAAGTAGGAAGTGACCACATGGAAAAATGTCATAGCGCAGGTTGTTGGCATGTTGGTCGAAATGGATAGCGTCGATCAGGACTGCAAACTAAATCCCACCCTAACTAGATTGTGGTTTAATTCTTGCGGACTAGCTACATCTACATCTATTTTTTTGACATACATTTCTAGGATTTAAGTTTACCGTTATAAGAAGTACAATTAGGGTGAGAACGCGCTAGAAAGCGTGCACGGGATAATCTAATTAATATGAATCGGAAGGAGTATATGAACCTAACCAAAATTTACTCTCGAATCCAATGGATCAAACCAGGAGAAAAAAACAACCTGTTGTTGCTTTGCTCCTGACACTCCAGTATGGTGCATCCCGATCTCGTTTGGAAACAGGGGTCCAACCTTATCCTCTCCCGTTGAGAGTCGTTTCCAGCTCTTCTCCGCCGCCCCTTTCCTTCCTTCTCTCCGGCGGCCTGGCTGGCCGGCGAGGGGATGGACTAGGTGGTTGGCTCCTCCTCCTGTACAGAGTAGATGTAGTGGTAGTTCTTTTGCTTTTGTGCTGTGCCTTTGTGCCGTGTGGGAGTAGGTCGTCGGAGCGTCTCGACCGGCTCCGGCGCGGCCTAGGCTTGGTGACTCTCGCTGCAGTGCTCTGGTGGCAAGAGCTCTCGCAGGCGGGCGTGCTGGGCTTGGGGATCTCCGCCAATAAGGTCGGGAGTTGGAGCTCTGCTTCTCGTTCGGCAGCGCACGCCGGCGAGCAGCCGTCGCGCTTCTTCTTTGTTGCTCTTCCATGAAGGAAGGTGGCAGAGGAGGCTGAGGCGAGCCCCAGGTATAAGTGCGTTTTTCTTCAGCATGCTGAGCTCGAGACTTGGCCCCTCCCCTTGGCCGGCCGTGGTGGTGAGGAAGTGGAGCAGCTCTATCTCGAGTTCTTCCATGCTGCAAGAAGGGAAAATTGCGACCTGCTCAAGCTTTCCTGCAGGTCGGAAGCTGCTTCTCTGCGGAGTTCATACACGGAGGACGTGTTTGCCGAAGTGATTCAGGGCCATTGGAGGCCACTCCGCGCCGTTTGGTGCATCCTGCACCGCGGTTCATCTTCAACCTCCGATTTGGAGGCCTTTGTCGGAGCCCTGCGTCGGAGCTCGACTACCTCGAGTCTTCAAGTGGTTCGTCCCCGAAGGCGTCGTGGTGGCCGACGTTGTTGGTTCCTCGCTGGTGTAGAGGCCGTAGCGAGCTCAGATCCCCTCTTCTACTTCGGCGTTCATCGCCTTGAGGTTGCCGGCGAGCTTGGTGGTGGAGACTCTGAAGCACCTGATTGCTTTTCCTTTTTTAGTGCCAGGGTGTTTTTTGTAATGTTAGAGGCTTTATCTTCAAAATCTCGGTTTCTTAGGGAAAGTGTTGTAAAGGGCCTCTATGCAAATTTGTACCCACCACGTGTTATCAATGCAGCTTCGTAGGGGTCTTTTTGACCCCTGTCCCTGTTCAAAGAAAAAAAAAAAAAAGTATGGTGCATCCCCATCCCTTCCGAGGATCTTGCGCCGCCAAAACCCTAGTCCCCCACCCCGACCCCCGCTCCAAACCCACGGGTAGCAATGGCGAGGCGAAGCAAAGGTATTCCAAGTTTCCCGCACTACACTGCCCACTTTGGTACTTTCCCCTGATTGGATTGGATCCGACTGGTCGCTCTGGACGCAGGCGGTGGCGCGGAGGCGAGGGGGGACGCGATGCGGGCGGTGTGGCGCAGGGGGGCGGTGCGGCTCGTGCTCGTCTCCGCCATCGCCTGGGCGCTGCTCGTCCTCCTCGCCCTCGCCTTCCACATCTGGTCCTGCACCTCCTCCGTCTCCTTCCTCTCTGGTAACGCACACCCCACCCTCTCCTCCCTCACTCGGTCAGTCTCTCCTGCTGCCCATTCACTAGTCGTCGTCATGCTTTGTGCTAATTCCGCCTGTCACTCTATCGACGATTGCTTGGTGTAACGTTGCCATCAGCGTACACATCTCCAGAGGGTCGCAATGCCGCTCTATTCGTCATGCTTTATGCTTTCAATTAATTTTAATCACTCAATTGATGATGCTTGCTCTAGGATTGCTAACATAGATTTTCTTGATTGAAAGCTGCAGAGAGTTTTGTGACCGAAAACTGCAGTGTGACAATGCGGCAGAGCTGCTGCTTCTGTTCATTCCAGACCACATTTTCTAGATTAAATATATGTTGGTCTCTCTGTTAGGAGTAGAACTGCTTTCTGCCTATGATGATCATTTTGTGTCATCATCCTCACATGCTCTGCGATGTTTTGCGTCGGTGCAGCTCTCTGTAAAAACGACAGTAAAGTTCTCTACACTTTGGACCCGACGGGTCTCTCGTCGAAACCACTTCACCGTAAGATTGATACCGTACCTTTTTTTAAAACGCTAATTAGTCCTCTTTCGTATTCTAAACACCGGTTACTTTATTCTACAGGTTGCTCGATACCCATCGCAGATGATCCAGACGCTGTTGTGATTCCAAAGAGGACTCCCAACGCGGTTGTAAAAAAACTATCGTTCATAACAGTTGACGAACAGGACAAAGATTCTCCGCCGCTGTTTGGAGGACGCCAAAGCTGGAAACAGATAGAGGAAAGCTTTAAACTGAATGCTACCATGAAGGTAATTGGTTGCCTTTATCGTGTGTGTATCTGCTTCCTTGTCTTACAAAATTCTACATACTCCATGAAGGAGTATGTAGCATTTCTGTTTGTTACATACCGAAGAGAGTAGTGATGAATCTGTGGGAAACAGCTACATTATTTAAATTTCGCTAGATTAGCTTTCTTTTTCTTGGGTCGAGTTGTATGGCAGGGTGTTAGTCCTCTCGAGGACTTGTACATATAACCTTCTTATATATCAATGCATCGAAACACAATGCTTTTGCGTTTTCACGAAAAACAAAATTTCGTTAGATTTGCACTGAAACATGTATGGATTTATCCTCACTTCTAAACGTGTGGATATGGGATGAATGCACTTGCATGATTAACTCAGGAATCGCCCAATTCGGTAGTGTAATTTTTGATGAATTTAACCAAAAAAACATTATTCTGAGTATTTCAAGCTTGATGATTCACTATGCACTTGTTCTACATGTGGCGTCTTTGCAAGTTTAACGGACATGGCGCACATGATGTACAATCTGGATTGGAAACATCCTTAAGCTCAAAGTTTGCCTGAAACATACTCTATTTCAATTCCATGGAGTTTGCTTGCTACAAATGGTAACATTTAATTTGGGAAAAGTATGCAAACGACTGAGTTTATTGTCTGCAATTATGTACTCATTTGTGTGTTTCTTTTCATTCTTCGAGTAGAACACACAAATTTACTAAAATCTGTACTTAAGTTGGTAACTTGTAAGTTGCAAGATGAAATATCAATTGCAATTTATTCTTTGTGTCTAAAGCAAATTGATCATAGGTCTTCATAAGTAATAGCTTACTCTCACCTCTTATTTTCTTATGTACGGAATCTTCCAGTGTTAATGGTTTATTTTGTAATTCACTGAATTTCCTTCTGAGTGGACAATGATGTTGTGGTATATGCTCAGGTGCACTGTGGATTTATGAAGAACAGCGGTGCGGACATGGATGATGTCGACATGGAGTATATACAGAAATGCAAATTTGTGGTTGCCTCTGGTATTTTTGATGGTTACGACGTTCCTCATCAGCCATCAAATGTTAGCCTTCGCTCTCAAAAGCTGTTCTGCTTCTTAATGGTGGTCGACGAGGTATCCCTTGACTTTATTGAAAATAACGTCACTGTCAAAGTCGACGGTGCAGGGGGAAATGGGTTGGTATATGGCGACTTATAACGTTGCACCGCCTTCCATTTGATGAACCAAGAAGAAACGGAAAAGTGCCAAAGATATTGACGCATAGACTATTTCCTCGAGCTTGGTATAGCATTTGGATTGATGGGAAAATGGAGATTATGGTTGATCCGCTGCTTATTCTTGAAAGGTCTATTTTTATCTGCAACCTCAAACAAATTCTTCTGGTTTGTTGTTGGGCTGAAAACAGATTTAACAGGGCAATTATTTTTACAGATACCTCTGGAGGGGAAAATACTCATTTGCAGCAGCTGTCCATAAGCATCATAGGAGCATATATGAGGAGGGTGATGCAATTAAACGGAGGAAGCGATATGCTCGGCCTTTGGTTGATCTTCAGCTGAAGATATACTATCACGAGGGGATGGAGCCTTGGGACACAAAGAAAAGGATGCCTAGTGGTTAGTGCATTAAATATTACCCACTAAGTGAAGCTGCTAGGAAAAAACCATATTGCTACCATAGTTTCCTTGATTATGGGTGCTGATTGAAGAATTTGGAACCTGCAGATGTGCCAGAGGGAGCGGTGCTGGTCAGGGAGCACACAACGGTAACTGATCTATTAAGCTGCCTCTGGTTCAACGAAGTCAATCTTTTCACGCCCCGTGACCAGCTCAGCTTCGGCTACGTGGCTCATCGGCTGGGAGACGCTCTTAAATTCTTCATGTTCCCCAACTGCGAGTACAACTCGTTGTTTGTCTTGCACAGACACACAAGGGAGCACTCGTCGAAGGTCGAGTGGGCTAAAACGGTCGATGAGATTGTGAAGAAGGGGTTGAAGGAGAGCAGGGGAGGACTAGGGCTGTGGACTCCGTATCCCACAGACCTTGGCTCTCTCGATTTCCCCGCTGTAAAAAGAACTTATCAGGCAGGCTAGGCAGGCTGGAGAAATGTTTGGTGACTGCAAAGTAGAATCCGTAGTTTGCTGTAGATTCTGCTGCGGATGAAATAGGGATTCACTGGCTAGTTTTTGGAGGTCTGTTGCTTCCAGTTCCGTGCCGAATTTCTAAGAAAAAGCTGTAATTATGTGTACAAAATTATGGACTGGAGCTGATCGATTCTAGTGACTAACCATCAGCATGTCGAGTAGAAATGTTGTTCTAGAAGTTGTGTATAACTGGCAACAAAAAGAAAATAGTGAAAATAGTACCATCGGATAAAAAGAATATCTCTGCAGCAACAAGACGATCAGGTTAGATACATTCGAATATGCCACAAGAATAATTGATACATACAAACGATCTCCTCTACATTCTCCGATCTACCAAATGTCTACATTTTTTTTAGATAAAAGGCAAAGACTTGCCCGACTTTAAATTAATAAAGCCCTTACATAATTCAGAGATTCATTACATGCTGAGGCCTGACAGCTTAGCCAAATGGTAAAACCAAACTACTAGCATCGGTAAAACATGGAGATGGAGGCCGACCCCTCATCAGCCCACCCCCTGCGTCCTTGCAGCATCACTTGCGGTAAGCTCCGCGTGCACGAGCCGAAGCCTTTCCACCAGAAGCGCCAATCCTGCTTTGTCCTGTGGCCGAGCCGCCGGCATCCATTGCTGCACGAGAATGATCCACGGATATATGATGTCAGTGGGTTGTCGAATCACCTTCGCCTGAAAGATGTGTCTATTGCGCACATTCCAAAGAGACCAACAAAGGGCGGCAAACAAAACCCAAATAAAACGACGAGGCCTGCCAGCAAAAGTTGAGAGGATGTGAAAAAACTGTGGAAAGGAGGAGGGGCTCCATCTGCACCCCGAGCATCCGGCGAACCACACTCCATCCGAACTTAGCCAAAGAGCAAGTGAAGAAAAGATGGCTGGCAGATTCAGTGTCGCCACACAACGCACATCGCCCATCCGACGGCCCCCGACGATGGGCAAGCGCCTCGCGTGTAGGGAGCCGGTTGAGCGCCAACTGCCAAGTAAAAATGCGGATCTTTAAAGGGAGCTTGGCCGCCCACATATCCCTAAAGTGGACCACCGACGCCCCCCTAGATAGCGCAAGATACATGGAGCTGACCGAGTACTCCCCCGAGGGCTCGAGGGACCAGGAGATCTTATCGGCTCCAGTCGAAATCTGGGTGACCTCAATTAGGTCCATAAGCTGGTCCCATTCCGCACGACCGTTAGCGTCAAGGGTTCGCCTAAGGCGAAAAGGATCTTGCCCCAAGCAAGCCTGCTCCACCGAAACCCTTGTGTTCTCACAAATGCTGAAGATGAGAGGAAAACGGTCTCTCAGCACTCCCTCTCCATGCCAGTTGTCATACCAAAACTGAGTTCGACGCCCGTCTTTAACCTCGTGTTTAGCCCCTATCTTGAAGAGATCTTTGATTTGGTGTAGGCTTTTCCAGAAAGGTGATCCCCCTTGTCCCACACAAGAGAAGATATCCGCCGTGTCCGTGTACTTGGCGCGAATGAGGCGCGCCCAAATAGAGTCATCACCCCGGTAGAGTTTCCAAACCCATTTCAGCATAAGGGCGATATTCATCTTCTTGGTGTTTAGGATCCCCAGGCCTCCCGCCTCCCGTGGGAGACACACTGCCGGCCAATTGATCATGTGGTATTTGCGTTTGGGGCCCGTCCCTTCCCAAAAGAAACGGGCGCGGATGGAGTCAAACTTAGCGTGAATCCCATCCCGAAGGAGAAACATCCCCATAGCAAACATGGGAAGGCTGGCCAGACACGAGTTCGATAAGATTAGCCTTTCCCCCCGAGGAGAGCAATCTTCCGAGCCACGATTCTATTTTGACTCCCAGCTTCCTCACCAGGAACATCCATTGATCCATGGTCAGCTTTCTGTCACCAATAGGGAGACCAAGGTAGGTAAAAGGGAAAGTTCCCAGTTTGCAGTTAAGCGTATCCGCTACCCGAAGTTGGATATCCTCCGGCTGTCCCAGGACCAGCACTTCGCTCTTGTGATAGTTGATTTTGAGGCCCGACATGTCCTCGAAGCACATCAGCAAAAACTTGAGATTTGCGATCTGTTGCTCATTGTACTGGACCAGAATAAGGGTGTCGTCGGCGTACTGGAGATGCGTGATTCCTCCAGGGATAAGGTGCGGCACCACCCCCTGAATGTGTCCCGCCCCTGCTGCCTTGGACAGGATGAGGGAAAGCGCCTCAGCCATGAAGTTGAACAGCAAAGGGGAGAGCGGGTCGCCTTGACGCACTCCCCGCTTGTTGCGGAAGAAGGGGCCCACCTCTCCATTAATTGAGATCGCCGTTTGGCCCCCCTTGACCAGCTGCGAAATACGGTGGACTGCCCCTGCATCAAAGCCTTTGGCCCTGAGCACTTCCACCAAGAAGTCCCAGTTGACACGGTCATAGGCTTTTTCAAAGTCAAGCTTAAGCAAGACGCCCCCTAGCCTCTTGGATTTTAGCTCGTGCACAATTTCTTGGAGAGCGAGAACCCCGTCGAGTATGAACCTCCCTTTAATGAATGCCGTTTGGTTTGGGCTGATTATCCTGTGAGCAATCGGGTCCAGCTTCATCGCAAAGGCCTTGGAGATAATCTTGAAGATGACATTGATGAGGGCTATGGGACGGAATTGGGTAATCCGATCCGCGTTATTTTCCTTGGGAATAAGGGAGAGCACCCCAAAATTCAGTCTGGATATGTCAATACGGCCCAAGATGAAGTCATTCAGAATATGCAAAACCCCGTGTTTTACTAGCGGCCAACACTTTTGGAAGAAGGCCACCGGGAAGCCATCAGGCCCGGGGGCGGTATCAGTCTTCATGGCCTTGATCACTCCTTCCAGCTCCTCCTCGGAGAAGGTGAGTGCGAGGTGCAGGTTTTCGTCGTTCGAGACACGGGCGTGAGCCTCCCAGGCATTCGCGGCCAGCCCACAGGACCCGGCCGCCTCCGTCCCCGGGAGCTGGCGATAGAACGCATATATGTGTTCCCGGATATCCAACTTGCTCGAAATAGTGCCTCCATCCGTCTCCAGCCTCGGAGATAAGGCACTTGCGGCGTCTCCCGTTCGCCACCGCATGAAAATAAGCGGTATTCGCATCTCCCCGAAGGGCCCAGCGAACCCGGCCCCTTTGTCGCCGTACTCCTCCTCTACCCGATAGAGGTTAAGGAGCTGCTCCTCAAGGTAAAAACGGAATGCCCACTCATCCTCTTGGAGGCCCTCCTCATCCGCCCGCTCGTCAAGGAGCTTAATTTGGTCCAACAAGACTTTTTCTGGTCTCTTTGGATTTTCCCAATATTGCGACTCCACCCCCTCGGGTATTGCCGCAGACCCCTACTCATGGCTGCCCACCAATCGGTGATGTCACGACCCCCGCTTGGGAGGCAAGACGCCGCCAAATAGACCCAAGGAATTGTTCAAACCCCTCCACCTCGAACCAGCCCGTTTCGAAGAAGAAACGGTTACTTCTTATCGGTAGCTCCTCCCCAGAATCAAAGATTAGGGGAGTATGGTCCGAGCCCAAGCTCGTTTCGGCCGTCACCGTACTCAGGGGGAAGATGGGCTCGAGGTCCGGCGAGATGAAAATCCTGTCAAGCACGGACCGCACCGGGTTCAGCTGTCTGTTGGACCAGGTATACCTCGCCCCGGTTCGAGGTATTTCTCTCAGGGCCCAATCCCCAATGGCCTCGTTGAACATATCGACCCGCGCCCAGTTAATATTGTCATTATTCTTGTCTGCACCTCCCCGAATGAGGTTAAAATCGCCGCCCACTAGGAGAGGCGATTCCGTATTGGCGATCTTGTTGGAGATTTCTGCCGGGAAAGTCTGTGAATGTGCGTGGTCAGCCGGCCCATAGATCCCCATGATCTCGAGCCGGAGGTTTAGCGCCCTACATAGGACCGCAGCACTAATGAAGAAACGCCCCCTAGCAATAACTCCCACTTCACAAAAGCTATCTTTGAACCCCATAAGCATGCCCCACGAGTGCCCATTAGCGGGGAGCCATGCCCAAACGAACTTTTCTCCCACCTCCAAGCTGCGCAACTCGTGTCTCGTGAAATCTTGTTTGATCGTCTCTTGGAGGCAAACGACGTCAATCCTATGCTTCCGGAGGAATTCTTTTAGAAGGGTTCGGCGTCCCCGGCGACCGAACCCTCGAATGTTCCAAAAGAGGCACCGCATTAAGACACGGCTCCCTTAGCCCGTGCTTGGCGGGTTACGGGTCGGTGCCCCACCGGGATTTGTTTCTTCTGCGTCTTCTTCTTGGGTTTGATCGACGGCTGTGGAGATGTCTTGGCAGCCCTGGACCCTTCGGGGGCGCCGTCGGAGCGGCGTCCACCTCTGTGCTGTCATCGGCGAGCACGTCCAGGGTGCGCGTGTTTGCCCTCTCTTTCTCTTTAGCCTGTTGTGCCTCAATTCTGGCCCTAGCAAGGGCCAGTTCAGCTTGCGCCAGTTCTTTCGCACGGAATGTCGAGATAATCTCAGCAGGGGGGCCAGCGGCAGAAGGAAAAACAATGCTAGAATCTTTGGCAATGGCAAGAAGATGATCAACCGGAACCTCTTGAAGAACCGAAAAGTCAGAGATAGATTTGGACGAACCCGGGTCCTTGTTAGCCGTGACGCGCATGGCCCGCTCCAGCACCGAGCCCTCCGTGAGACCTTGACCGCGCGCGCTCTTCCGGGCGGATTCCACCGGCGAGGCACGACTCCGAGGCGCCCGCGCCACCGGTGCTGCCAGCTCTGGGATGACCGTGCCCTCCTTCAGCTGTGAGTCCACCAGACCCACCCTTGCGGGCGCATTTTCATCAGAGAAGTCCAAGTGGGTAGCTACCGCAGAGCATGAGGCACTTCGCACCAGCGACGGGCGATCAGCGTTGTTCTTGCTCCTCCTTTCCTTTGCGCGCATCGCCTCAGGGTTTGATTCCCAAGTGTCCGAGTCTTGCTCCATCTCCGAGTCCTGGATAGAGGGGGACAGCAGGCTAGAAGCGAGCATCTCCTTCTCCCCAGGGGTGAAGCCCTCCGCGTTGGACGGCGAGAAGGGTGGGTGTCCGCTGTCCGTGATCACTTCGTCCGTGTGCTGAGAAGGAGCCTTGGTGGATATGCTGCCCAGAACCTGAGCCATGATGGGGAACACGTCACCCTCCGCCATGAGGTTGGAGCCGTACTGAGAGAACATCGAGGACGGCAGCCCTACCGCCGCCTCGTGCATCGGTTGCTCCACCACTTCCAGAACTTCTCCAGGCTGCCCCGAAGAACGGCTTGCCTTCCCCTTTGCCCCCGTGGAAGGGGGAAAAGGATCTTCCTTGTTGCTTGCACCATGTTGCCCACGCCTGCCGTCCCAGCGATCCTCGTCAGACTCCGCTCCCTCTTCCTCGTCGTCCTTCGCTGGTCTCAGAAGGAGCACACCCAAATCATTCAGGCCTCATAGGAAACAGCTTGATTGTACAAAAGAAAAGGCCGGTCTCCAGGGAGCGTAACGGAGGGCGCGTCCCCTGCGTGCCACGTGTCATGGCCTGTGTGCGGTACAGCGGTAGAGCGTCCCGTTCGACGTGGTATTTTTCATTTCGTGTCCACTATTGGTGTGCCGTTTAGGCCTGGGTTTTTTTTATAGAATACGGAACTTTATTAATCACAATAAATCATTACAAAGACTCTTTCGGATACAATCCGGGGCAGAATTTCTAACAGAGAGCGCCGCAGAGCGTGCTGAAATATGTGCCGCTTGATTACTTTGACCAAGGGTGTGCTTGAAGGAGATATCAGTGAACCCGGGAACATAATATTTTATATCCTGGATCACCACCCCCACCATGCTACGATCCAGCTCTGTACAGTTTAGACGCTGGATCATCGAGAGGCAGTCCGAGACCATCATAACCTTGTCAAAACCCTCCTCGACGGCCAGGGAAAGTGCGTGACGACAAACAAGCGTTTCGGCGAGCTCTGGCGATGTAACCTCATCATGAAGTTCGCTGCAAGCGAGCAAACACTCACCACTGTGGTTTCGGTACAAGTGTTTTTTGCTTTTTTTAGGGTAAACATGCCACCGTTTTATTCAATGTTTAAGAATTGAGGGCTTGAAGTGTAGTTACCCAGGCCAATCCCATAATACACGAGACGGAGGAAATGATAGAAAAACGGACGGCATCGGAACCACGAGAGCCTAATGGGCATAGTGGCACACTATACTAGGAGACCACGCCACCTGGCCCATCTTGGCCCTCTACAAGGCCCGAGTGAGGTCCAGGTGTTCCAGGTCTTTATTTTCCATAAAAACTTGTGTAGTGAAAATCAGAGGTCCTTTTGAGTTCACGAAAAGGTCCATAAAAGTTAAAAATACAAAAACAGGATTTTTCTAGAGATAATACAAAAACCATTCATCATGATTATAACCACTTATATGAATCAATAATGATGGAATATGGCACCATAAACTACAAAGAACATGTACGCATTTTACATGTATTAGTTGCCCCGCTGATCCATGCCTTTGGTGGTGTATGAGTGGTGTTGTTGTGGATGTGATGCCGCCGACAAGGTATTCTTTTCAGTCTGAAGTGCTCCATCTATGCTTCTCCGGGAAATGTACTCGTGGTGGATGTGAGATGGTGGTAGTGCAACTGCGAACCCCGGTTTTGGGTTGCGGTGTAGGTGCGATGCTGCGAATCAAGACCTCCCTATAGACAAGAACAATAAGTCGGACAAGGACCCAGATGCCAACGCCACGATAAGATATCCTTCATGGATCCAAAGACCATTGTTCCCGAACCCAAAGGACAAGACCACATTCCATCTTTTCCACTTCAATCCGGCAACCGCTCTCCGATTTAAAACATGAGCAATATTTTCTAAAATGTGTTATCTATCAGCGGCAAAATCATATCGCATTGTATATCTTGTGGTTGTTCGGGGGTAGATAGCGACTCACCTAATAATTAAATATTGAGTGTTCCGAGATTGTTTTTCTTGTCCTGGATCCATTAAAATTCATGTAGCTCACACATGCCATTCTTTTGCCATGTTGACCAACGATTTAATATGCATTGTAGTAAAATAATTTGAAACATATAATTGTGTGTTGGGATCTAGTTTCTCTTAATTAGATAAGTTGCATTGCATCATATCTTACATACCATGTATATCATCTTGAACATGTCAGGGCTGCTATAGTAGTAAGATTTGCATCTGTTGTTTATTCTAGCATTTGCTCTTCCCGGATAGGATCACAAAGTGGTGCTTATGCAGGGTTCGTAGCATAGTAAACATAAAATTTCTACCGCAAGACCGAATAAAATCAAGATCTAATCTACTAGATTGAAGCAACGAGGTAGATGACAAAGTACCCTTGAAGATCCAAAGCATTAACGAGATTCTATCTCGTGGTTGATGCAGATGTACATTTGACGAACTTCGGCGCGTGTTGAAGTCATTTCCGGTGCTGCGATCGGGCATCGCTTCCATACTGGGTCACACGTACTAGGGACTCTGGTTTGTTTACAAAACACACATGCATTAATGTTTCCAGTTAATACAATTATAGCATAGGATGCAAATATTTATCATAAATATAAAGATATAATAATAGCCACTTTATTATTGCCTCTTGGGAATATCTCCAACAGATGTGAGATCCAAAATTTCATGTCCATTACCTATCATCCGTTGTTTGTTGTTTGGCAAGCTTCACGAGTCGTAGCGCATGCTAGGTTGTCTTGTTGTTTATCTCTATTTTGTTATCGAGATATGTTGGGAGGTTGTTACATGTCTCATATATGAATAATGTTGGTGAAGTTAATCATGATTAAAAAATTGCAACTAAAATTTGATGCGGATAACTTAATAAGTGGAATAGGTGGACCCCTTTGCGCAATCATCAAATCTTTGTCTTGCATGTGTCATCTAGGACCCGATTTCTTATTATCTGTTCCAATATTGACCGCTCTACCCGTACGTGGGGGAATGGGACCCCATCACCTACTACCTTTCTTGAGTCTGTTTAGCGAGAGTCGTAACCTTGATTTTATTTGGTCATATGCACGATATGCATGATTTATTTCATATTGCTTTCGGGTGTTTATATTATGTATTGTACTGCATCTCGTGGAACTTTTAGCAGCGAAAGCGGTTGTTCAGACCAGCTCAGTAGTTGACACAAACTTCTGGGTCTGTCGCGCGGCTCAGCGCAGTGGCTTGGCTTGGCAGTGGCCAGCCAGCCCGCCTGGGATCGATCCCCGCAGGGGATGATTTTCAGGTGTCTCACCGGGGCTTTGCTCCATAATAAAAGATGTCCAGTGTCCTCCCGCGGTTATGTAAGAGGTATTGCAGTGCTTCCCACTGCCACAGGGTTCAACCCTGGAGTTCGCTAGGCTCGTGGTTTAGTAGGTGTGTTATCTAGCTTGTGCACTAGGGGTGTGCGTGTGTGAGGTGTGCGTGTGGAGTGAGTTGGTGCATAAGTTCAGATACTACAGCTGTACTAAGTTGAGGACTCGCAAAAAAAAAAACACTTCTGGGTCTGTTTCGGAGCTCCCGCTAGACTCCATCATGGATAGCTTAGTAGGGTGGTTCCCCTTAAACTTGCTTGTATCATTGGAAAAAGGTCTTCTTGTGAGACTCCGGCTTTAGGGCATCTCCAGCGGCGCGACGCAGACGGACGCTCAGCGACAGTTATCGTCCGCCGTGACCGGAAATGCGTCTGGGACCTACTCCAGCGGAGCGACGCAAAGTGACTGGGCCGTCCGCGGAGACGCAAACCTGGCCCAAATATGCGCCAGGTTTGCGTCTCCGCGGACGCTCGGCGATGATACGTCTCAAACGTATCTATAATTTCTTATGTTCCATGCTAGTTTTATGACAATACTCACATGTTTTATATACACTTTACATCATTTTGATGCATTTTCCGGCACTAACCTATTAACAAGATGCCGAAGCGCCAGTTCCTATTTTCTGCTGTTTTTGGTTTCGGAAATCTTACACAGGAAATATTCTCGGAAGTGGACGAAACAAAAGCCCACGGTCTTATTTTGCACGGAGCCTTCCAGAACACCGAAGGAGAGACAA
>NC_061511.1:218113547-218141076 GCF_022539505.1 Lolium rigidum | reverse complement strand
TAACTCATCCCGCCAGATTACAAATAACACTTCCTATTACAACTCTATCTTTTCCTTAAATACATCTTGGGCTCTCGAGTCTTCTTATTCTTCGGGTAGTGGGCCTTTAATAAACCCCGGGTACTATATTAGGCAGGCCCATTTGGGATGCCTATGTCACTAAGTCCACCATATAGCCAAGCGAGTACAACTTATTTATAGTCTCGCTAAGTATGTGCCTTGCTACTCACGCTATGCATGCTTTCTCCCTCATTTGTCGGCAACCATTGGTCCGATTCTTTTGAGTTTCGACCGGTATGAGATCGCCGATGTTAGCAAGAGGTTACCCTTTCGGCTTGACCTGGGTAGAGTTATGGACGCCATTGGTTATCTTTAGGACTCTTAGGGTGTGTTTGGTAGCCTGTGTTACTTCGGATTCACTCTCCCACCTGAGATATCTAACTTCATACAAGCTAGCCTGAGATTTTGTGGTGTGTTTGTTAGCTTGTATGTGTTGGGAGAAGCTGAACTAATACTTTGTTTGGCAGCCCGTATGGGTTCAGATCGGCCCCAGAATTAAGGGTGTGTTTGGTAGACTGGGGGAACCTAGATATTTTCATCTCAACCTAGCTCAACAAACTATTTGTTGTTTGTTAGCCTAGGTCGGACCATCTTAGCGGTGCCCCACCACGCACAAAAAAGGCCTCTCAGCACAGGTCCTGCGGCGGGCCATGCTGGGAGATTCTTGGGAGGTCGCCGTGGCCGGCCACCGGAGCCACGACTTCACCGACCGGAGGAGGGAACGGGACCGCGACGGAGCACGTGTCCATGGGATGGGTTCTAGGGCGGGGGAGGTTGTGGAGGCGCGGGCGAGTGAGATCGTGCTCGACCTGGCCATGGCGGACGAGTGAGCTCGTGCTCGTGCTTGACCCGATCATATCAGGCGGCCACAGGGCTACGACAGGTCATGCCGGAGGCGACCTACTACGCCGGCGAGCTAGGAGGGGAACATAGCGAGGTCAGGGATGACGCAACAACAAGCAAAGAAGAAGCAATACACAATATCCACATTCCCTAGTTGATAGCTTGACCTAAGAGACCACTCTCTCGGTCTCGGTGCATCCACCAGCTCTTAGAGCCCCTCAATGCAATTTAGCCCACACTCATCAGCTACTTTCCCTACGAGGAGAAGTCTAGCCAGCCGGCGTCATCAATCTAACCTGCCACACCATTACTAGGACATAGGACTTTTACCGGGGATCATCCCGGGACCTAAACCTTTGTACATCGTGGGTGCCTAAGGTTGTCAAATCGTGACCACAAACCACCTACTTAAAAATCTACTGTCACAAATCGCACTCTCACACTTCTGTCATTGCTATCTTGCCTTTGTACTTGTACCTATAACAGCCTGTTACAACAGAACCCACACGTCTCAAGTATCCATCTTAACAATCTATGTGGAAATTTAACAACCGGTTAATTATGTTGATTGGAGGCTGAATCCACTACTTAAATGGGTACCAACATGAAAATAAAGCAGTATGAATGGCGAGGTGAGAAATAAGTGAGACTAACAAATTAAAAATATATATACTGATATGTAGATCAATAGGTCAAACTGACAAAAAAAATTAAAACAGACAAAGAAATATATATTCTCACTCCATGGGAAGCTAATCTAATGAGTCATCAACCACAACCACATCAGGAGTATATCTCCATATCCATCACCAATATGACTCACCAAACCTGCGGCCAATAGTACACTGCAGACAGATCAACACCATCACTCACTCCGCACCACATCACTCCATCTGAAACCACTAAAAGAATATGCATGCGTACACGGCTTCCCTTCTAAACTCCAACCACTAAAAAAACACAACATCGCCTTTTTTTCACAAAATCAAATTATCAATTCAAAATGCTACTACCTTAGATTATTTTTATCTAGTTATAATTAAATTGGAACAGGGGCAAGAATCTACCTACAGCCTGCCACCTTCTCGAACTATATATATATAGTCCCAAGTGGTAGTAAGTTTACCGCTCTTGTACTCCAAACCTAACCATGTTTAATCATATAGCCTTTCTACTTTTGCTACCCAAGAATATATACAATTCATATGCTACATACGACTAGTATGAATCACATGCCGGGTATCATTGCCACATTGTTAAGCCCATCCAATCCCCCCATGATATGTTCTCTTCAGAATCCTTCCGTGTGCTCCTCTTCTTCAGCTTGGTGATCTAGCCTTCCCAAGACGTCCTCCATCTAGACATCACTTCCAGCTCCTATGGCATGCGGTTCACATCGACATCAAGTTAGTGAGGAAACAAAGGACGCGCTCTACGAAGTCATAACTTTGAAAAGAGTATAAAAAAACTATGGTTGAAATGGGCATTGACAATTCAACATGATGATAAATAATACAAAAATAAGATATCACCAAACATAGGTCGCTTTGATTACAAGTGTCTGAATCCGCAGCTTAAATGTGTATCTGCATGAAAATAAAGTAGTGATTGACAAGGTGAGAACAGCAAGAGTATCAATTAAAAATTTCGCAAGAAAGAATGTTTTATTTGTATATTAAAGAAGTCAAACCACCATGAACAATTTAACCAGAAAAAGAAGGGTATATTCTTACTCCATCTAGTCTAGTGAGTCATCAACCACATCCACATCTAGGAGTATATCTCCATATCCATCACCAATATGAGTCACCACACCTGTGGCCAATAGTACACTGCAAACACAAATCAACATGATCACTCACGTCACGTCACACTGCACCACTCCTTCATGTGAAACCACTGGAGGAAGGTCCATGCGTGTAATGGCTTCCCTTCTACTCAACCACTCAAAAATACAACACATCACCTATTAAAATTGCAAAAAAAAAAAAAAAAAATCATCAATTCAAAGTACTACTAGCTTAGATTATTTTTATCTGGTTATATTTACATTGGACCAGGGGCAAGATTCAAGGAAGAGCAGCACATTTGAGTTTTACAAAAACCCTGCCACCTACTTGAACTATATATGTAACCACAACTGGTAAGCTTTAGCGCTGTTATACTCCAAACCTAACTATCATTAATCATAGCGCTTCTAATTTTGCTACTCAAAGATATAAACAATTCAAATGCTACATACAACAAGTACGCATCATGTGCCTGGAGATCACTGTCACATTTGCTCAGCCCTTCTCCTTCGCATCCGAGCCCCCCAGGACAGGTTCTCCTCAGAATCCTTCCCTGTGCTCCTGTTCTTCAGCTCGGCGATTTGGCCTTCCCAAGACGTCCTCCATCCAGACTTCTCTTCCATCTCCTGTGATATGGTTCCCGCGGAAAGCAAGTTAGTGCGGAAACGAAGGAAGCTCAACAAAAGTCGTAACTTACAAAAGAGTATACTATAAAATAAGATATCACCACACATAGCTCACTCCTGCAATTTTCGTCCATACGTGCAAGGCAGCAAGCTTTAAATTATTGCCCACATGATCTTATGCTGAGGTACAAGAAAATGACTCATCCTTATCCTCTGGAACAGAACTGCGCAATCACCCACATAATAACTATACTAGTCTGGATACATGTGCAGTGCACGTCTTGACATCATGGAGTGCTTTTGGTATACGGGGGGAATAAAGTCATATAGACTTGCCAATACAGTAAATTCAAGGCAAAAGTATACTGTCGATATTTGTTCCTATTAGTTTGAAACCTCTGAATTAATGAGGAGTGCTAAGCCAGGCTGGATGACACATGCATGATGTGCTAAATTAGAAGTGTGTGAATTGAATTGAATAGAGTCTGTCAGATTACTGAAGAGGAATCTTATTACAGCTAGTAGTATTGAGGATTGGACTAACAATTAATATTATTACACAGAAAAATCAGACATGATAAACAGAAGCAGAAATGGTAAACCCGTGCTTGTTTAAGCACCTCATTTGTAATGTAAAAGAAATCAACTAAATTTAAAAGTTTGTAAAAAAAAATACCACATCTAAGTTGGGAGATCGATCCTTTTTGAATCACTTGTATGTAAGAATTTTTCCAGTAGAATCGAAGACGAAGTAATCAGAAAAAGGGAGCGAAGAGGCGGAGTGGGGATCGACCTGGTGGTAGAAGGCGGAATTGGAGGCGTGGCGGCGCGAGGCCGGGTCGAAGGCGAGCCTGCAGACGCCGCGGGCGAGCGCCTGGTCGTAGCTGCTGCGGCGGCTGGGGTCGGAGAGCGTCTCGTAGGCCTCCTGGACCTGGATGAAGCGGCGGGTGTGCTCCTTGGCGGCGTCCGGCGGGGAGACGTCCGGGTGGTACTTGCGCGCCATCCGCCGGTACGCCGCGCGCACGTCCTCGAAGCTGCTCCCCTCCGCCGAGATCCCCAGCAGCTCGTAGAAGGTCGGCTGCGGCAGCTCCGCCGTGCGCACGCCTCCCCGGCCGCCCACGCTGCCCGCGCCCGCAGCTGCGTGCGGCGAGGAAGGGGACGGAAGACTGGGTGGCCGCCGCCGCCGGCGACGCCGAAGGCGGCTGCAGAGGAAGTGGTGAGATGGGGCATGTCGGCCTGGATTGGATCTCCCAACTGCTGTGGTCTGCTTTAGCTACTGGCACTGGCTAGCTAGCTACTGACTTAAATTTTTGAGAATTCGACAGGTGAGCTGCACGATGTATTGATAGAGGAAGATTTGGCTCAGTTAATAAGGGAAACCGGCCCCAAAAACCATACAGAACGGTCGAGTTTATAAGGAAAATCGGCGCAAAAACCGCACAAACACCGGAGCCTCATCGCCCACACGATACCAGACCGCCGACGACCAAACACACACCACCAAACCCGGAGCCGCTTCCGTTTTTCTGAACCGTTGAGCGATACACGGCGAGTCCCTTTCCTCTTCTGTCATTGCCTTGATTTTTGTGGCGATTTACACAGAAATAGCTCTTTTGGGTAAGAATAACACAAAATGACCCTCCAGCCAAACTATTTCATGTTTCTAGGCGCCACACCCTTCTGTGTAGCTCCCTTCGCAAGGGCGCCACACATTCTGTCATACGTGGCGGTTCGAATTTGTCTGCCGACAATGTGTGACGCTGCTCCCACGGACGCCACATAGACAGGTGTGGCGCCCTTGCGAAGGGCGCCACACAAAAGGGTTAGAGACGTAAAATAGTTTGCTCGGAAGGTCATTTTGTGCGTTTTTTCCAACAAAGGGTTATTTTTGTGTAAATCGCCGATTTTTGTGAGCTAGTAATTTTTATGTCCTTGCGTTAGTGGAGTATATAGTGGTTTCTCTACCTAAGAGCATCTCCAACGGGCGCGCTAAAAGGTCCGCGCGACAAAAAAACCGCCTGCTTGCCGCGCGCGGGCGCTGCCGCGCTGCTCCAGCGGAGGCGGGAAAACGGCGCGCGCGCTAAATTTTTTGCCGCCCGCGCTCTTTCGCGCTATCCCGCGCGGGAAATCTGCCGCGTGCGCTGCCGCGCGCGCTATAAACACGACACGCGCGAAGCGGCCAACTGCCATTCCGCCTCCACGCGTCTTCGCCTCTGCCCGTCTCTCTCCCCGTCTCTCTCCCTCCCGCGCCGCTCCGCCTCCGGCCGTTCCGCCTCCGCGCGAAGATGCCTCCGCGCCGCCGCCCACCCTCCGGCTACCACGGCGTTCGGGCGAGGCCGAGCGGCCGATTCGACGCGGAGATTCGTTCCGGCGAGGAGCGGATCCGCCTCGGCACCTTCGACACGGCGCACGAGGCGGCGCGGGCCTACGACGGCCGTCGCGTGGCGGCTGGGCCGCTCCCGCCGCGCGATGAACTTCCACGACGTGTTCACGCGGGAGCAGGCGGAGATGCTCGCGCCGCCGCCGCCGATGATCACGCGGGAGCAGCAGCACCGCCAGCGGGAGCTGGAGCAGCGCCTGCTCATCGCCGAGCGCGACGAGGCGCTCCGCGTTGAATGGGCGCGCCGCTTCCCCGAGGACGTCGCCGCCACGGCGGCCTTCTAAGCGAAGAAATCGAAGAAGGAGGAGGAGAAGGCGACGGAGAAGGCGAAGAAAAAAGCTTCACGCGAGAAGCGCCGCGCCGAGTCCGCGGCGAAGAAGGCGGCGAAGGCGGCGAGGAAGGAGGAGGAAAAGAAGAACGACGCAGGGCCGTCGACCATCGTCCTCTCCTCCTCCTCCTCCTTCGAGTGGACGACGACGCCGGTGTCGGAGACGACTCCGAGCAGCTCGGACTTCGATTGGGACTCCTCCGAGTAGTTCCAGTTCTATATGTCGCATTGTATCGTAGAACTTTTATAATATATTCGTATTTTCGATCAAATTTTCATAGTTCGTTCGATTTAAATTTTCAAACAACGGTCACTTTGTGTCGCGCGCGCGCTGCAAAATAGCGCCTCTGCCGGAGGTGCGTTTTTCGCACAGCAACGCGCGCTGGAAAATAGCGCCTCTGCCGCGGGCAAATTCGCTAACACGCGCGCTAGCGGTATACAGCGCGCCGAATCGCGCGTTTACAGCGCCAGATTTTACAGCGCCTGTTGGAGATGCTCTAAGGGCATCTCCAGCGGCGTGAGCGACCGTTTGCGTCCGCGCGGACCGGAAATGCGTCCGGCACCACCTCTAGCGGGGCGACGCAAAGTGATCGGGCCGTCCGCGGAGACGCAAACCTGGCCCAAATATGTGCCAGGTTTGCGTCTCCGCGGACGCTCGGTGGCCGCGCGGAGCGTCCGCTCGCGTCCCCACGGGCCCTCATGGCAGTGTCCTAGGTTCGATCGGCCTCGAATTCACAACGCGCGCCGGTGTGGCAACCGCGGCGATCAACCGCCGCAATGGAGCGCCGAACCGCCACGGAAGAGCAACCGCCGGCCTCTTCGTTATACGCGCCGCCGTTAATCCGCGCACATTATAACCCCCGCGTCTACGGTAATTAAATTTCAACCGCCTCCTTTGAAGCATCACAAAGTTGTGGAGGAACAGCTCCACCGTGTTGCTACAACGTGGACAGCACAATTGTTGAAGGAACCGCTTCAACGTGCTGTGCTAGATATCGCTCTAGGGGCGTAGGCTAGATATCGCTCTAGGGGCG
Organism: Lolium rigidum; assembly: GCF_022539505.1. Classification (NCBI taxonomy): domain Eukaryota; kingdom Viridiplantae; phylum Streptophyta; class Magnoliopsida; order Poales; family Poaceae; genus Lolium; species Lolium rigidum. The sequence goes on along the minus strand of NC_061511.1, from coordinate 218,134,015 downwards.
GGGCCGTCAAGAGTTCAATCCAAAACTCTCAACACACAAGATCTAGTCCAAGATCTTAAGACAGAACACAAGGTTCCATTTATTTGATAAATAGGGGTACATAGTCCGATTACATAGGTAGAGGTTGGACCTCTATTTATAGGCTGCATGAGCCTTCACTACTTAGCTCTACTTACAACTAGAGTGTTCTAGAGAACACTACATAAGCTAGGGAAAGAATTACAAATATCCTAGTTACAACTTATACTAGAATACTCTGAGAACCACTACAACACACATAACTAGAGGACCATATTACCTAGAATATAGTAGAAGTGTGTAGAAGCTAGTACTAGATCTTACTTATGTTTGATTTTTATTTTATTTTATATACTGTCCCTCATCATTCTCCGCTGGTTGTTTAGAACTCGACCTCGAGTTATCTTCATAGAGTGCTTGCTCTTGATGATAAAGAGCCAAATCTGCCGCATTGAATATGTCGGATATTCCCATCTCAGTTGGAAGATCTATCATGTAGGCATTATCATTTATCTTCCTTAGAAAAGAGAAGGGCCCGTATTTCCACCATCTAAGTTTCTCTTTGATGTCTAATGGCGGTCCTTCTTTCCGGAGGTATACCATCACCTTATCACCAAGATGGAATGATTTTAGCCTCCGTTTGTGGTCACTTTTCTTCTTCTCCTTGGAGCTATTACGATTTGATTGATTTGGTAGAATGATGATCTTCCGCTTGTTCCAAGTGAAAGAGTAGGAATTGTCCTTCCCTTTGTGTGTTGTATTCACATCATATTGCCAAGGCCTCCCAAGAAGAACATGGCTGGCATCCATATCAACAACATCACATAACACATTTGCGTGATAGTGCTTGCCCAAAGAGAGTGGCAGGTTGCATTGTTTGGTGACCCTCATATTCACTCCTTTCTTGATCCACCCAATAGTGTAGGGGTTTGGATGATCATGTGTCTCAAGTTTTAAATGATTCACCAAATTCTGAGAGATAAGGTTTTCACAGCTGCAACCATCAATCACTAATTTGCATACCTTGCCATTCACCGTGCATTTGCTCTCAAATATTTTCTTTTGTTGTGTGTTGTCGGGCTGCGGTGTTGAGCACAAGGGGCGCTGAATCACGCATACCACCTCTTCTCCCTCTTCTTCACAAATATCTTGTCCTTCTACATCTTCAGATTCATATTCTTTGCCAACTTTGCCATCATGGATTATTGTGTTGACAAATTTCCTTAATGGGCAATTGCTAGATACATGTCCCTCTTCACCACATTTATAGCATTTTATCACAGGCTTTGCCCTACTCTTACCTCCGGCTTGCTTTGGGACAGTTTCTTTTGCAGCGGGTTGAGTGGCCTCTTCTTCCATTCCGTGGGAGTGACTCCTAGATGAGTCTTCCATATGAGAATATGGAGCCTTACTTGCCTTTCTTGCCTTTACCAATCTCTCTGCCTTTAATGCTAGAGCTTGTGCTTGATCAAGGGACCAAATTTGCTTGCATCATCAAACGGTCCTGGATAGCATCATTGAGACCATTGATGTATCTTGCAACTTGTTGATCTTCAGTTTCACCAAGGTGGCACCTCACTTGTAGCCTTAGGAACTCCTCCGTGTATTCTGAAACGGTCCTATTTCCTTGAGCACAATTCTGAAACTGAATAAATAGGATCTGATCGTAATCTGCAGGAAAAAATCTTCCTTTCAAAAGATTCTTCATCTGCCGCCAAGATCTCACACGAGGTTCTCCTCTTAGCCTGCGATCTTATTGAAGGCGATGCCACCATGCACCAGCTCCTCCTTTTAGTTTGTATGCAACCAAAGAAACTCTACGATCTTCCGGAATATCCATAACCTCAAAGAAAGTCTCCACCTCATACAACCAATCAAGGCACCCCTCAATATCAACATTTCCATTAAAAGTGGGGATCTCAGCTCTCACCTTGTACGTATCCCTCGCATATGTAGAGCGGTGTACTCTCGGATATGTATGGAGATCAGGTTCTTCAAGGCCCTCGTCATATTCTTCACCTTCGGAAGCTTCAGCATACATTGGCCTCCTTGAAGTACGCTGAACAACACGTGAATGAGGTGTTTTTGCTTCAATACGACCTCCCATTCTTCGACGCCTATCATCTGCCTCCTTTGATGATTCTTCATTGGCAACAGGAGGAACACCCTTTCTTACCATCTCAACTAGCTGATCAAATTTGCGGTTAAGGTCTTCACGGAGCGCTTGGATTTGTTGATCTACAACATCCACTCTTTTCCCCAAATCCTCCATTGCTTGGTGCAGCTCTCAATGAGGAGACCAACAGCTGGATCGGATCAGCAAGGCTCTGATACCACCTGAAGCAGCACAAAGTTGTGGAGGAACAGCTCCACCGTGTTGCTACAACGTGGAAAGCACAATTGTTGAAGGAACCGCTTCAACGTGCTGTGCTAGATATCGCACTAGGGGCGTAGGCTAGATATCGCTCTAGGGGCGGGGCCGTCAAGAGTTCAATCCAAAACTCTCAACACACAAGATCTAGTCCAAGATCTTAAGACAGAACGCAAGGTTCCATTTATTTGATAAATAGGGGTACATAGTCCGATTACATAGGTAGAGGTTGGACCTCTATTTATAGGCTGCATGAGCCTTCACTACTTAGCTCTACTTACAACTAGAGTGTTCTAGAGAACACTACATAAGCTAGGGAAAGAATTACAAATATCCTAGTTACAACTTATACTAGAATACTCTGGGAACCACTACAACACACATAACTAGAGGACCATATTACCTAGAATATAGTAGAAGTGTGTAGAAGCTAGTACTAGATCTTACTTATGTTTTATTTTTATTTGATTTTATATAATGTCCCTCATCATCCTTCTTCTTCCTCTTCTTCTTCTTCTCCAACACCGGCACGCCATGAGCGACTACACGCTGCCGTCCGACTCGGAGAGCGAGGGCAAGTCGCTTGGATTTCTGCATTGGTGGGAATCCCCTGCGACGCCAAGCGATCCGGGCTCCACGCCCAGCGACCCTGCCTCCACGCCGAGTGAGGACGAGGAGGACGGAGGCGGCAATGGCAGCGAAGGCCAGGAGGAGGATGGAGGCGGCGCTGCCAGTGACGCCGAGGACGAGGGGGAGGGCCAGGAGGAGGAGGAGGACTCCGACAGCAAGTACGCCCGGTAGGAGGCGCAGGAGGCGGCAGACGACAAGGCGGCGGCAAGGAAGAAGTCCAGGGCGCTGGCGCGGGCGGCGCGTCATCGTCCGTTCACCGACGACGAAGACGTCATTTCTTCCAGTTTCAACTCCTCGACGGGCGCGTCGTCCTCCAGTTCCGACGAGGAGGTGACAAGCAAGAGGCGCAGGAGTTTCGACGACGAGGCAGGGCCTTCTAACGAGAAGGCCAAAAAATAGTTTTAGTTTATATGTTTTTAAATTTCTTCTTCTTTGTATGTTAAATATGTTTGAATCTAGTCGATTGAAGTATCCGGTTAATTGTTTGGGCTATAATCTATTCGATTGGACCAACATGACATCATTTAGTACAACTTTTTCGCGTTTAAAACTTGATCATTCAACAAAATTGAAAAGAAGTAGCACAAAAAAAAAACACTTGCATGTCCAAAATGCGTCGGACCGCTGGAGGTAGCCCCCGACGCAAACGGACATTTTGCCCCTCGCGGCCATTTTGGCGTCCGCCAGACGATGCAAACGGACGCGAGCGGACAATTTAGGCGTCCGAAATGCGTCGCGCCCCTAGAGATGCCCTGAAGCCAAGCAATTCTTGTGATGTGGATTTCTTGTTCGATGTGAAAACACAGGTTCAGCAGTATGTTCCAGAAGTTATGCATGAATGGCTGTAATTTATTCTCTTTTCACTTGAGAAAAAAAGATGGTCCTATAAATGCTCATCGTCCCTTTTCCTGCACACAAACATGCTTGGAACCTTCTGGACAGACTAAGACTTGCATCCACAGATTTATTTTTCACCTCAGAATTCATATTAAGACGGATTTTTTTTATGAGGTCAAGTTCCTCTTCATCTAGTTAGTTAAGCTGCTTCACAATTCATATTTGTATCGACCACACAACGCTATAGATAATAATCATATACGAAACAATACAACAGCATGTCAACATGCGTGCATGGATGTATCTTCACACTCTATCAACAAAATATTCATAGCCACAAGCAACCCTGGGTGCATGCATGCATCAATCTGATCCACCGGATCAGAAAGTATAATATATAAATGGATCCCATATGATGTAAACATTTTGTTAGTGTCCACACATTTTCATCATTCTTAAAGTTAATCCTGCCAAACCGATAGGTTTTTTTTCGAAATGGGAAAATATCGTCTCAGCTTCTGCATCCAAGGGATACACACGGTTTTTTTATTAGATTATTCACAACACCTTACAAGAGCAATACAAAAGATCAAACTTGAAACCACCTCGCTAAACCTACAGATGGATGAAGGGGTGACAATTCACCAACTCACATCATCCAAAAAACCAAATGCCTTCCCAGGCCGCCCAACAGCAGATGAGAAGCGCATCCAGTCAAGCAGACTCTCAGCATACGCCAACGCACACGCCATGGAAGTTGCTACCGCTGTCTTCCTCTACTCCATCTTCAAGAGAGATCATCGCATTGACCAACGCAGGTCTGCCACCGATAGTTTTGGGCCTATTTTGGAAGACTCTTCCGCTCTCAATACCTTTGATCTGGCTCTTGTCGATTGATTTGCGCTGTCCCAAAGAAATGACAAGAGAGAGAGGTGCATTCGGCCTGCCCGAGGGAATTTATAGATTAAGAGAATTTTTTTATGAGGTCAAGTTCCCTCCTCATCTAGTTAGTTAAGTTTTTTCGATAAGGAGTATATATTAATATCAAGAAGATCCAATTACACCTAGCCTCTGCAACAACGCAATACTATAATAGCACTACGGATACACACAACCAAAAAAAAAGAATTACATAAAAGAAAAGTTCTGCCACGGTATTCCAGCCCTAGCAACTACGATACATCCACCACCAAGATAACACCTGAACTCCAGGCACTCCAAAAGTGACGCCTCCAAGAAAGTAACAGTGCACAAACACCATCATCGCCCGATCAGAAGATCTTAGGTTTTCACTCTGAAGATAGTCGCTTTTAAAACAATGCCTCCAACAAGATCATTGACAGGCACAACCAGTTAAGGCCGGACCTTGACTTTTCATCCTGAAAGGTAAGACTTTGAACTTCACTTGTATTGCCGCCTCCTCTTGCATACTGCTGTTGCGGAATCCAGAATACCAAGCAACCCCCTCAACTGCGCTAAAAAACTTGAACCTCCATAGCAAGTCCACCAATCCCTTCATATTTACTATTCCCTTTATATTCGACGAGAAATCAGACGGAACCTTGATACTGAATAGGGCTTCAAAAAAGATCTCATTGTCGTCGTGGCGAACGAGCAGATGCCATGGGATGGCTTAAGTTGGGGCCGAATGGGCGCTAGAGGATTCGGAGGAGGGTTTGCGACTAGGTAGGACGAACTTCCGGATGCTTTCCTCAAGAACACAACCAAAGGCCGGTATGCAAGAAGAAAGACAAGAGGAAGAACTCTGCTCCAGATCGCTAGCTTCATTGATCTCAACATGCTTACAGGTTTCTGGGCGTACATGAGCGTCTAGGATTCACCATCCCGAATACGGGTGTGCCCCTCTCCTTATATAGGGGAGAGGGTGGCTTACAGAGCAAGAAACCCTAATGGCATCTTTGACTGGACAAACTACTTTACAAAGCTACTTTAATCATGGATGACGCCGGGTCTTCTTTAATCAGGGACGCTGACGTCCTCCGGCTTCTTTCAGCATCACCCCTCTCTTTGGCGCCAGGGCTCCGATTAAAGTCACTTTGCTTAGCTCATCCTTGTCTTCTAGCTCTGAAGAGAATCTTTGACCGGTCTTGCCGACATGCCCTTCCTTCCGGTATCTTCTTCATCCGGTTCCGGTATACCCCTCTGGGTATACCGGTCTGCCTTTACTTAGCCAAGCTCTTATCTTTGTGCTCCGGTAAGAATATTAAACCGGTATCTTGATGGCCCAAACCATCCGGTTTGGCATGCCTTTGGCATACCGGGGGTCATCCCCCAACATTAGTCCCCGAAGCTGGTATAGTCTGACGGATTTTATCCTACAGACCATGCCAGGTTCTCATATCATAAGATACCGGTTTAATCATTCCGGCGTTTAACTTGGATCCGGCATCTCTGCCCGGACTTACGTTTTCTCTCTTTACGTGGTACCTCCCGGCATCTTTTTGTCCGGTATCTTTAGCATTTACTCTTTCCTCGGCGAAGTCGAGAATTTCTCGGGCCCCACGCTTGTCAGTGACATGCGCACTGTTAACTGTCGTGCTAGTGTCAGGGGTCACTTCCCTTCGACTTCTGCGCGTGTATTAAATGCTCCACAGCGGATCCCAGTCACTGTTCCGGATCCTTGTGCACCTTCCTGTGGCTTTTCGTTTCCTTGCGTGTATCACCGCGCCACGTGGCGGCCCGTGGTGCGAACCGTCGCGGCCCGCGGAGCGAACCGCTGCGGCCCGACGGTTTTCGGCCCACCTTCTCTCTTCCTTTATAAGGCAGAACCGCCCCCTCTTCTTCCTCTTCTCGCATTCTCCGCTCTTCGCGCACAGTGCCTCTTGCTCTCTGCGCCTCCGCCGCTCCCCGTCCGCCGTTCTTCGCTCGAGCCCCGCCGCCCGGCGAACTCACGCCGCTTATTCGCCGGACTTCACCGCGCGGAGATTCTTCGCAGTGCTCCCGTTGCGACCGCTGCATTCACGCTTCTTCGAGCTCTTATCCGCTCCGCCGTCGACGGAACTCCTCGGCGACCGTAGGCCCGCTACTTCACCGGTGAACCTCTTCTGCAGCGACTGCGCCGCCTCATGTTAGGTTTAATCTGAGTTTGCTCCCCTTTTGCTTGTTTTCTAGATCTTGGGTCGATAGCGTATTTATTTCCCCTTTTCTTTTGATTTTCCTCTTACTCGTAGATCTTCGCGCGGGGGCAAATTGTGGGATTCCTGTTTTTCTGCACCTAACCTTATGTCTAGCGAGGAGTCTTCCTCTGCCTCCTCCTCTGCTTCTTCTTCTGCCTCTTCTTCGGCTTCTTCTTCCGGTAGCCGGCGTAGCCAATCTTCCGATAGATCAACCGCCAATCCTGTTCCGATGGATACCGACTCCGGTAGCCACCAAGAATCCGGTAGCTCTAGCCAAGCTTCCGGTGTAGATCCTTCCGGCGTGACACGTGGAGCTTGGATGGGTTCCAATGTTACCCAGTATGAGATTGACTGGCTATACCGGTCCCGTAGGATTCCGGAGGGAGTGACCTGCCGGCTTCCTGGCAACGAGATTGAACCGGTGCTTCAGCCCGGTGAACATGTTGTTTTCCTCGCTCACTTTGAGCGCGGCTTCGGCCTTCCTGTCTCCGAGTTCTTCCGGAAGTTCTTAGATTTCTTCGAACTTCAACCTCACCATCTTCCCGGCAATGCCGTTTTTTACCTTTCCTGCTTTGCCACCTTCATGGAGGCTTATATTGGCATTCGTCCCATTCGCGAGACGTTTGCCCGCTTCTTTGCTCTACGGATCAATTCCGTTCAGGGCAAGGAAATCCCTAAGCCCAAACCCCCCGTTCAATGCGGGTCTTGCATCATCGGCTCCCGCCAAGGGAGCCCTTTCTTCAAATTTTCCGGTCTCGAGTCATGCCGGCTATGGCAAGGGACCTTCTTCTACGTGAAGAACAATGGCGCTGCAAATCTCATCGATCTGCCGCCTTTCAACCCGGCGCCGCCCAGCAGAGCCAACTGGAGCTACAACCCGAAGACGGATCATATCGAAACCAATCGGGTGGTACGCTACATGGCGAACCTGATGAAGGAGACCAACATCTGCTCCGATGATATTATCCGCACCTTCATCTCGCGCCGGGTGCTTCCTCTCAAGCGCCGGCAGCATAGGATGAGAAAGATGTATGGTCCTGGTGATCCCACCAAGATCACCGGCCTTCCTCTCAGCAAGAAGGACATCGTCCGCAAGGCTAAGCAGATCTGCCAGACTGCCATGCCGGATGATTGGGAATGGGGCCTCCTACCTCTCAGTACTACTAACCCTCCGACCCAAGAAGTAAGAGATTACACAACTCGGGTCGGCTTACCGGTAACTTTTTGCTGTTGTTAACCTTCTTTTTACTTGTTTCAGGCCAAAGACCGCTTCCCCACTATTCACGCAGAGCGACGTGGCCCCTGCGTGAAGCGTGCCCTAGATTCTGTTGACCCGGATCCTTACATCCGTTGGCAGGACCTGAAGATGGGCAAGACCAAAGCTTCGCGCCTCGGCCCGTCCGTGCCGGAACCAACCGGTTCCTCGGACGACTTGACCTTGATCGAGGTATTTTTCTTTTTCGATTTCTTATACTTATTTCATTATTGCTCCTTTGCAGAACCTTTTTCAGCTATCTTGAACTCGCAGATCCACGAGCACGCGCCTCCGCTGCAGGCCGAGGCCGGTTCTGAATTTGTGGAGAAGCTGATGGCCCAGGGCCAGAAGAACAAGGTTCCGGCGTCTGACGCCGGTTCCAGCCAGGCCCCTCCCCCGAAGCGCTTCCGGACGGAGCCTTTGGGGCAGAAGGAAGTAGGTGTGAGGCGCTACAAGCGCAAGCAAATGCCGACCTCCTCTGGGTAAGCTCCCGTTTTCTTGCTTGTTTCTTTTTACCAAGTTCTTTTGCCGGTTTCTTTTTTCCAACTCTTTCTCTTTTTCTTTTACTCAGCCCTGCGCTCAAGCTTGGCCCAAGGCCTGAGGGCTCTGAGGGTACCACAAGGACCTCAACCCCTCCTCCTCACACAAGCCCGGCACCATCTGGTGCCGGCAACATCTCTGCCTCCCCTCTGGGGGGCACTTCAAGTTCGGGCCGCGCGGCCCCTACACCGCCAGAACACCGCGCGGAGGAGGACTTTGTCTCCCCTCCAGAAAACCAAGACACCGGCGCCAGCAACATCGGTGCCGAGGAAGAAGCTGCCGGGCGGGCGGAACCTCTGGTTCCTCCCGTCCTTGACAAGAAGAAGAAGACTTCCGCGCCGGAAAGCTCCAACTTGGGTGACGCGCCCAGCGCTCCCCTTCTCCAAATACTGCTCCACCGCCACCGCCGGAAGCTCCTCGCACCGAGCCATCCGGTGCCACTCCAACTCCGCCGCCGCCCAAGACCTCAAAGCTCATCAAGGGAAAGGCGACGGCCTCCAACGCCCCCTCCGGCGGTCCGCAGCCCATGGTGCTGCATGTTTCCCGCGCCGCCAGCACTGCCAGCGAGAAGGCCACCGGCCTGCTTGGCCGGATCACTGAATTCCATCGCGAAGGCCGGGAGCTGGGGCATCTGCTGCCCTACGCTCAGAAGTGGAACGCTGCGGACATGACCCCGGCGACCCGCGGTATGGGCAAGGACAGGCTGCCGGCGCCTGACCCTGTTGAAGATCGGTCCTCCGAGGAGCACTTCATGCGGCTTCGTCGAGCCGTCAAGGAGCTGGATAGCGCGTGGTATGACGCCACGAACAACTTGATGGTAAATTCCACCAACTCTTTTCAACTTTTACCGGTTTCCCTGCTTCCGGATCTTTTCTGTCTTTTCGTTAATTTCATGCCGGTTTCTCTATTTTTTGCTGAATCTTGTCTATCTTCCCAGTCCCCGAGTTTTGTGTTGAGAGCGTAGCTCCTAGCACGAAACTTAACTTAAAAACGCGCGAAACCGGCATAGCTAGTCCCCGAGTTTCGGGTTAAGAACCTTGTTCTTAGCGCAAAACTTAGCTTAGAAACGCGCGAAACCGGCATAGCCAGTCCCCGAGTTTCGGGTTAAGAACCTTGTTCTTAGCGCAAAACTTAGCTTAGAAACGCGCGAAACCGGCATAGCCAGTCCCCGAGTTTCGGGTTAAGAACCTTGTTCTTAGCGCAAAACTTAGCTTAGAAACGCGCGAAACCGGCATAGCCAGTCCCCGAGTTTCGGGTTAAGATCTTTGTTCTTAGCGCGAAACTTTAACTAATCTCTTTTTCTTGAACAGCTCACGGCTGACGCTCAGAAGGTCCTCTTTGAGGAGCTTCTATGGGAGCACCGGGATCTTGCTGAGGCACATGACAAGTGCCAAGGTAAACTGTTTTGTACCTCCGGCATCTTCTTACCGGAAAACTTTCTTTCTCTTAACACTCATGATTTTTGTTTAACAGTCATCCCGGAAGCTTCTATCGAGACCCTCAAGGCGCAGCTCGCCACCGCCCAACGTACGACTTCCTGTTTTCCGGTTGGCTTGCTCCTTCTTCATTTTACTGGTGCAACTTTTACTAACATTTTCTTTCCGGGTTCCAGAGGAAAAGGACCAGCTCATCCGGCAGCACCAGGAGGAGCTGAGCGCCCAGAGAACCAGCTACCAGGAGCTCAAGGGTCAGCTCATCCAGCTCGGACTTGATCATGCCAAGGCGCTGAAGGCTGCCGAAGCCGATGCAGCGACCAAGCTGCACGAAGCGCTGGAGGATGCCGGCAACTCCAATGCAGTGTTGCAGGCTGAGCTGGAGGAGCTTGCCAAGGCGCGGAAAGCTGCTGAGGACAAGGCCGCACGGCTGGAGGCGGAGCGGAAGGAGTATGACCGGCTAGTCATGCAAACTGATGCACATGCCTTCCGTAAGTTTCTTCCTTTTTTATTTTCCGGTTTCTGCTTATAAGCTTGTTTCTTCCGGTTGCATTTTCTTAGCTTCTTTCCTTCTTTGGGTAGGTCTCTCCCCGGACTCTCAGGCGTTTGCCATAAAGAGGGTTGAGGCGCATCGTGTTGCCCATGCCCATGAGAATCTTGGTGCGCCATGGGACCCCTATGACCATCTGGTTGCGCTGAATGCGCGGGTCTCCCATATGCGCGCCATTGATCGGAATCTTTCCGACATTCCTGATGTAGCCACCCAGCTCTTCAGGACTCTCTGGCCTGGAGAAGTGGTGCCAGACACCTTCTCCCTCATCAGCGACCGCCTCAAGGGTGCCGGCGGAAGGATCCGGGAGTGGCAGTGCTCTGCTGCCCGCGCTGGGGCAGACTCTGCGCTCCACGTCGCCTGCTCCTGGTACCCGGAGCTGGACCTGGACACCCTCACCGGAATGCGCGAAGATGCTGAAACCGATCTGGACCCGGCCCTTACCGCTAAGCGGCAGGATCGGGCATACCACATCGCGGAGTACGCCGACGTGCGCACCTTCATCCCCCCTCCTCCAGATGTCAAAGATTATCTGAGCGATGAGGAGGAAGGTGAAGGCGAGGAGGAGGCCGGAGCTGCTGACGAGCCTCTGGAAGGTCCTGGCGCTGGCGACGCTCCCCCTGAAGCCCCTGTTGCTTGAATGCCTGATGTTACTCATTTGTCTGTGATATGTTCGTTGGTCCTGCTTGACTTAAAACACTGCTTGTTAAATTCTACCCCGGTATGCCGGGGTTCGTGATGTAAAGATTTAAGTTCCCTTTTGGTTGTGGCACAACAGATTATGCCGGTATGCTATACCGGTAGTTAATTATCTTATGTTTGCCTTAGCATATTTGCTTATCGTTTTGATTTTATCCTGCACTGCAAAGATTTCAAAATTGTCTCTGCATCCAATTCGATGCATACTTGGTTCTTTTACCTTGGCTCTGCCTGCCTTCCCTGGGCGTTCTTTGGCGTATGAGCACAAGGTTCTTTTACCAAACAAGCATTTTCTTGAACTTAGAAATAACTTCGAAATTTTGCAAAAACCGAGCTTAACGGGGTTAGTTAAACTTTTCCGGATTGTTTGTTCCCACTCTCCCTTTTCGCAGTTTGCGTGCTTAATTGCTACCGGTTTATCTTGCTTGCCATGAAGCCGGTTTGCGGACAGCAGCAGAGTCGAAGACTCCGGTAGGTTTAGCACGCTACTAAACCGGAAAGAAAAAATGTTCACTGAGCAACCGGTGAACTGAAAAAATAAACATATTGCATGCAACTTTAGGGGTAGTCCCCGAGATTCATTCGAGGTTCCGACATTTTTTATTCATAGCATATAAGGTACAAAAAGGAACTTCTTACTCCACAACTTCAAGAGTAGAAAGGACGCAACAGAGCTACATTCCATGGACGCTTGCTCTCCTCTCCGGACCGGTCCGCCTTTCCTTTTTTCCACTCCTGTGCATCGATCAAGTAATAAGCATCATTGTGGAGAGCCTTGCTCACCACGAAGGGACCTTCCCATGGGGGTGAAAGCTTATGCCGGCCTTCGGTCTGCGCTGCACCAGGCGTAGCACCAGATCTCCTTCCCGGAATACTCTCGGGTTAACCTTCCGGCTATGATAGCGTCTGAGGTTTTGCTGGTAAATGGCTGTTCTTGCCAATGCCAAGTCTCTTGCCTCTTCTAGCAAGTCCACATCATTTTCTCTGGCCTCTTTGACCTCTTGCTCGGTAGATCTGTACCCTTGGTGAGTCATGGATGATGTCGGTTGGTATAACCGCTTCTGCTCCGTACACCATGAAGAATGGAGTGTATCCGGTGGATCGGTTTGGAGTTGTTCTTATACTCCATAGTACTGATGGTAGCTGATCGAGCCAACACCCCGGTGACTTTTCTACCGCTTCGATGAGTCTTGGCTTGATACCGGAAAGTACCAAAGCATTCGTCCTTTCCACTTGGCCATTGCCTTGTGGGTGTGCCACTGAGCACAAATCCAACCGGATGTTGTTATCCTCACAAAATCTTTTGAACTCACCTTGAGCAAAATTGGTTCCATTATCTGTGATGATGCTATGCGGGTAGCCATACCGCAAAATGACATCTTTAAAGAACTTCACCGTTGTGTGCCCATCACACTTTGCGATAGGTTTCACTTCTAGCCACTTGGTGAATTTATCCACCATAACCAAGATGTGAGTCATGCTGCTCCTTGCAGTTTTGAATGGGCCAACCATATCAAGGCACCAAACAGCAAATGGCCATGTTAGCGGTATTGTTTTTAAACCGGACGCTGGGGTATGATTTTGCTTGGCGTACCTCCGGCACCCATTGCATTTTCTTACCAAATCCTCGGCGTTTTCCAAAGCGATAGGCCGATAGAACCCATGCCGGAATACTTTTGCTACCAGCGCCCTTGATGAAGCGTGGTGCCCACATTCTCCTTGGTGAATCTCCTCAAGCATTTCTTTTCCTTCTTCCGGTTCCACACACCTTTGAAGGACACCGGTAACACTTCTCTTGTACACCTCGCCATTGATGATGGTGTACGCTTTGGACCTCCTCTGGATCCTTCTGGATTCATTTTCGTCAACCGGCAAGGTGCCGTTGATCAGGAATTCCTTAATAGGTTTAACCCATGATGGTGCCTCTCGAACCAGAAACACCGGTGCATCTATCTCCATGTTATCCACCAGCATTGTCTCTTCCGGTACAATTGCAACAGTCCCCGAGCTTGCTGGTGCAGTCCCCGAGTTTACCGGAGCAGTCCCCGAGTTTACCGGTGCAGTCCTCGGGTTCCCTTCATCGATGTCCATGGGTACTATATGTGACTCCGGTACGAAAATTGACTCCGACTCTGGGCTCGGTTTGATCGATGGCACCCTTAAGTGTTCCAAGGCTATTCCGGGAGGAATTTCTTGCCTAGATGAGCCTAGTTTAGACAAAGCATCCGCGGCTTCATTTTCCGCTCGCGGTACATGGTGAAACTCACAGCCCTCAAAGAAGCCGGCAATCTTTTGCACATGAAACCGGTACGAGGCCATGTTTGCATCTTTCGCGTCCCAATCTCCGGAACATTGTTGCACCACGAGATCTGAATCCCCATAGCAAATGATCCGGTGCACACCGATTTCTTTTGCTACTTTAAGCCCATGAATCAGAGCCTCGTACTCAGCGACATTGTTTGATGCCCTGAAATGCACTTGTAAAACATACCGAAGATGATCTCCCTTGGGTGAAGTAAGCACCACACCGGCACCCAGACCCTCCTTAAGTTTGGATCCGTCAAAGTGCATCTTCCAGTACTCTATTCTTTGATCTGGCGGCTTGTACTGCATTTCCGCCCAATCAACAAGGAAATCAGCCAAAGCTTGTGACTTTATGGCATCTCTTCTTTCATACACAGGTACATATGGTGTTATCTGAATTGCCCACTTTGCAATCCTTCCGCTAGCATCCTTGTTGCTCATGATATCGGAAATGGGTGCCTCGCTCACCACTTTCATGGGGTGCTCCTCAAAGTAATGCTTAAGTTTTGTGGCGGCCATGTACACGCCATAAGTCATTTTCTGGAAGTGAGGGTAGTTTTGTTTTGAGAGGGAGAGCACCTCGCTCAGGTAGTATACCGGCCTCTGGACGGTTTTTCCTTCCTCTTCTCTTTCAACCACGACTACCACACTCACAACCCGGTTTGTTGCTGCTATGTATAATAGCATAGGCTCCCTTTCTAGAGGTGAAGCCAGTATCGGCGCTGTGGCCAACATCGTTTTTAGCTCTTTAAACGCTGCGTCTGCCTGAGGGGTCCTGACGAACGTGTCAGATTTTTTCATGAGAGCATAGAGTGGCAGAGCCTTTTCTCCCAACCTGCTTATGAACCGGCTTAGCGATGCCAAGCTTCCGGTAAACTTTTGCACGTCTTTGAGATCACGCGGTATTGTCATTCTTTCGATTGCCCGGATTTTTACCGGATTGACCTCAATGCCCTGGCTTGATACGAGAAAGCCAAGCAGCTTGCCGGCAGGGACACCAAAGGTACATTTTGCCGGATTAAGCTTCATCCGGAATCTTCTAAAGTTATCAAATGTTTGCCGGAGGTCGTCGATTAAGGTTTCTTTTACCTTGGTTTTTACCACGACATCGTCCACATAGACTTGCACGTTTTTTCCGATTTGGTCAAACAAGCATTTTTGCATACATCGCTGGTACGTTGCACCAGCGTTGCGCAAACCAAAAGGCATAGTGACATAGCAATAAGCCCCGTGCGGGGTAATGAACGCAGTTTTTATTTGATCTTCCTTTTTCAAGGGGATTTGGTGGAAACCGGAATAAGCATCCAAGAAGGACAACAGCTCACATCCTGCAGTGGAATCAATCACTTGATCGATCCGAGGTAAAGGGAAAGGGTCTTTCGGGCAAGCTTTGTTCAAGTTGGTGTAGTCGATGCACATGCGCCACTGATACGTCCAAAACGTATCTACTTTCCTGAACACTTTTGCTATTGTTTTGCCTCTAATTTGTGTATTTTGGATGCAACTAACACGGACTAACGCTGTTTTCGGCGTAAGCTGCTCCGGTGTCTCGTTTTTGTGCGGAAATCCAACTTTCGGGAAAATCCTCGGAATTTATGCAGAAGGCCCTATTTTCCAAGAATACTGACGGAGCCAGAAGGACAATTAAGGTGGAGGCCCGAGGGCCCCACACCATAGGGCGGCGCGGCCCAGGGGGGGCCACGCGGCCATGTGGTGTGGCCCCCTCGACCGGCCTCCGACGCCCTCCTTCGGACTACTTATTGGCCTCGACCTAAAAACGCACGGGGAGAAGTCAAAGTCGCCAGAAACCCTCCAGAACGCCGCCACATCACGAAACTCCGTCGCGGGAGCCAGAAGTCTCCGTTCTGGCACTCCGCCGGGACGGGGAATTGGAAGAGATCATCGCCATCATCACCGCCAACGCCTCTACATCAACCAGCCATGTTTCCCCCATCCATGTGTGAGTAATTTCCCCGCTGAAGGCCGAAGGGGATGGTAGGGATTGGATGAGATTGGTCATGTAATAGCATAAGATTGTTAGGGCATAGTGCCTAGTGTCCGTAATTGGTACTTTGATGATATTGTTGCAACTTGTTATGCTTAATGCTTGTCACTAGGGCCCGAGTGCCATGATCTCAGATCTGAACATGTTATTGTTTCATCATGATATTCATTGTTTATGGTCTTACCTATAAGTTGTATACACATGTCGCTGTCCGGAACCGATGGCCCCGAAGTGACGTAAATCGGGACAACCGGAGGGAATGGTAGCGATGTGAGGATCACATGTGTTCACGGAGTGTTAATGCTTTGCTCCGGTACTCTATTAAAAGGAGTACCTTAATATCCGATGAGTTTTCCTTGAGGCCCGGCTGCCACCGGCTGGTAGGACAAAAGATGTTGTGCAAGTTTCTCATTGTGAGCACGCACGACTATATATGGAACACATGCCTATTGATTGCTTTGTACTTGGACACCGTTTTATTATTATCTGCAAATGCCCTGCTATGATTGTTACATGAGTTTCTCTCATCCATGCAACGCCCGTCATCCGTCCCCGTGCCTACGGTATTTTAATCCTGCTTGTTTACTAAAATCACTACTGCTGTATTTGTTACTCTGCTGTCTGTTATTTCACTATCATTACTTGCTATAAAACTGTTACTCTCGATAAACTCTTGCGAGCAAGTCTGTTTCCAGGTGCAGCTGAATTGACAACTCCGCTCGTTAAGGCTTCCAAGTGTTCTTTGTCTCCCCTTGTGTCGAATCAATAAATTGGGTTTTACTTCCCTCGAAGACTCGTTGCGATCCCCTATACTTGTGGGTCATCAAGACTATTTTCTGGCGCCGTTGCCGGGGAGCATAGCTTTATTTGGAAGTTCACTTGGATTGATATTATTCGCTGCAAATTCTCCATCATGGGTAAACCTCGCGATACTAAGATCGCCATATTGCCATCCACTACAACAAAAGGTACAATTCTGAGTACCTCCGCTACACTTGATTCACCATCTGTGATTGATAAACTTGTTTCACCGCCGCATGCTTCACATGCGGGTACTTCTGCTGAATCTAAAACTCTCATAATATTGATAATATTTCTGCTGTGCTTGATGATAGTGGTTCATTGGGATCCTTTCTAGATGCTACGATTGCTAGGTCTAGACAAATTGAAAATACTGAAACTCCTAATGCTACTACACCTGTTAATTCACCTGAACTTGATTATTTTAGTGATGATCCTAATGAAGATTATGTGGGCTTAATGATGATTTTATTGAAAAATGCAATGCTACTACTGATGCAAGAAAAATTAAAAAGTTGCTTGCGTAACATGTCGTTAGATATAAAGCTGTCTCCCGATCCTAAATTTGCCACATCTCCTATAAACATTAAGGATAAAGATTATGATTTTTCTCTTGATCTATCTCATATAGCTATTGTTGAGAAAACACCCTTTTGTGGTACTGAAAAAGAAAGTGCTCGTTGAACACATGACTGAGTTATCTACTCTAAGTAGCTTGTTTTCTGATGATGTCAAGATGCGTACTTACTTTGTTGCTAAAATCTTTCCATTCTCATTAAAGGATGACGCTAAAACTTGGTATAATAGTTTGCCACCTAATTCTATTAAAAGCCCAAAAGAATTGCTTGATGTTTTCTTCCGCAAATACTTTCCTGCTAGTGCTCAACATATTGCTTTGCAGAGAATCTATAATTTTGACCAGGGAGATGGAGAGAAATTGCCTGAGGCTTGGGCGAGATTCTGCTCTCTTATTAGAGCTCGGCCTGACCATGATTTGGAAAAGCATGATTTACTTGATATATTTTATAGTGGACTAACCATTGAGTCTAGGGCATACCTGGATAGTTGTGCTGGTTGTGTTTTCAGGAAAGAACTCCGCACGACGTCGAAGAATTATTGGCTAAAATAGGCCGGAATCATGATGATTGGACTACGCCTGAACCAACTCCAACGCCAATATTAAAGAAGAGGGGTATGATTAAATTAAATGATGAAGATATGAGGGAAGCCAAGAAGTCTCTCAAGGAGAAAGGTATTAAATGCGAAGATGTGAAGAATCCGCCTCCCATAGAAGATATATGTGAGATAATTCCCCCTTCATCCATGATTGAGGTAAACTCCCTTCGACGCTTTACTAGGGAAGATATTCCGTATTCGAAACCTCCCTGCACAATGCTTAGATGAGTTTGATAATTATATTGTTAAGCAAGAAAATTTTAATATGAGAGTAGAGAATCATTTAATGGAAAATTCTCGAGCTATTAGTGAATTGCATGATATTGTAGAGAGAACCTCCAATGATGTTAAGATGCTTGTTAAACATTTTCATATGATTCAAACTCAAATTGATCAACTCACTAAAGTGCAAAATGACTTGTTGGGGAATAATTCTAAAGAGAAACATGCTTATGAAGTAACAACTAGAGGTGGTGTCTCAACCCAGGATCCTCTATATCCTGAAGGGCATCCCAAAAGAATTGAACAAGATTCTCAACGCATTGAACCTAGTGCTCATTCTAAGAAGAAAAAGAAGAAGAAACATAAAAATGTTGTAGAATCCTCTCGAACCTATTAATGATCCTAATAGTATTTCTATTTCGATGCTGAAACCGAAAGTGGTAATGAACATGATAAAGATAATGATAAGAATGATGCTCCCGATAAAGAAGAGGTAGAAGAAGAACCCGAAAAGCATGCTAAAAATAAAAAGTATACTAAAGAAGATTTTATTGCTGAGAAACATGGTAATGAAAGAGAACCTTGGGTGCAAAAGCAAATGCCCTTTCCTCGCTAAGAAACTAAAATCAAAGGAAGAAGAACACTATAATAAATTTTGTGATTGGATGAAACCTTTATTCTTGCAAATCCCTTTGATCGATGCTATTAAATTGCCTCCTTATTCAAAGTATATGAAAGATATTGTTACTAACAAAAGGAAAATCCCCAATGAGGAAATTTCCACTATGCTTGCTAATTACTCTTTCAATGGCAAAGTTCCAAAGAAATTGGGCGACCCAGGTATACCTACTATTCCTTGTTCTATCAAGAATAATTATGTTAAAACTGCTTTATGTGACTTGGGAGCCGGTGTTAGTGTTATGCCTTTTTCTCTTTATAAGAGGCTTTATCTAGATAAGTTGATACCTACTGATATATCTTTGCAAATGGCTGATAAATCTACTGCTATTCCTGTTGGTATATGTGAGAATGTTCCTGTTCAAGTTACTACTAACTGCTTGATATTAACTGATTTTGTTGTGTTGGAAATGCCTGAAGATGATAATATGTCTATTATTCTTGGGAGACCTTTTCTTAACACCGCAGGGGCTGTTATTGATTGCAATAAATGAAAGGTTACTTTCAATATTGATGATAAAGAGCATACCGTCTATTTCCCCAAGAAGATTGATAAAGTATGTGGAGTCAATACTATTTTTAATGTGAGAACTATTAAAGTGGGAACTATTGATTGTCCTATATATGAGCCTAAAGAAGAATATCAAACTCTCGTGATTGGATCCATATCAATACAATTCAAGGTAACATGATTGATTTGAGGTTTATTTCTTCTTATGCTATGTAAAATTTATTTGGTGGCAAGACTTGATCAACCTTGTTAACGAATACTTTTTATATGCATAGAGGGAGTAAACAACATCTCTTTCTTCCTCCACTTGCTCTAGTTGCTGTAGCACTTTTTAATTTGCAAAGTTCCTTAGTTAATTGGAGATTTCAAAATTTTTCCTGGCCAGTAATAATAAACTAAATACCCAGAAATGTGCATTTTTCAAAGTTTTCAAAAATTCACAAAAAATATATCGTTGGTCCTATTTTTCGACGAGGCACCCGGGAGCACCGGAGGATGACCTGTGGGGCACCGGAGGGTGCCAAACCACGAGCCGGCGCGGCCAAGGAGGGGCGCGCCACCCTGTGGTGTGGGCCCCTCCTTGCCCCACTTTGCCATCTCTTTCTCCCAGCATCTTCTCTCTCCCGAAAAAACTCGCACCAAGTTCCTCTCACTCGCGTTTTTGCTCAAGAGCTCCAGATTTCTCGATCTCTTTGCTCAGCCCAGATTTCTGTCTGAAATTTGGCACATTTGCTCCTTGGTATGTGACTCCTCCACCTATCCAAGTAGAATTTTGTTTGGTTGAGTATATCTTGAATATTTTGCTGCTGTAGGTAACATGTTTAGTGAGCTTGCATGCTTGTTTTAAGTGGTAGAAACTAGTTTTGATGCATGATTAGTACTCTAGCAAGTTCCTATAGTAGTTCCCCTTGATTATATGTCACCAAATCAAATTTTATATCACTTGTTGAAAATTTCAGAGAAGAGATGAAGAAGTTCAACTTTGGAGAGTTGTTCAAGAAAGGAACAACCAGCACCGGGAGGCCTTCTAGAGCCGCCACCCGGCTTAGGCGATCGTACAATGAGGATATCATTGCGGCTAGCTGTGGTGACCCTGCATACCACTGCATGTTGTAGTATGCCAGTCGTTGATATAACATTCGCGAAGTACCATTCCGCAAATATTACATCCCTCAGAGTAGTACAACAGAACATAGCAGGGTCCATAACTCATTCACATATTATTACAATCATCATACACAAGTCGTCTCGGAGCTCCTCTTGGGTGCTGAGAGGATAACTCCTGGGTTCGAGGCGAACCC
>NC_061511.1:217988188-218113447 GCF_022539505.1 Lolium rigidum | reverse complement strand
AAGGTGTCGAGAGAGAAACTTGTCCCCCTTCGATGCAGTTTTTGTTTAAAAGCGCGAAATTTCCCCAGAATTTACTATGCAGTGCACATCCCTTTCTAAAATCTACCCCTCGATCGTCTCTAAACCTGGGATATTACACTAGCTTCGCGCCCGAAGAGGACAACGGGGCTCCTAATGCTTCATCCTTCCCATGTTATGATTTTCTGACAAATGCAGGGATATTGGATGATTTCTTCACCCTTGTCAACAAGGCGGGTTTAACCACCTACGTGGGAGACGAAAGGGAGCAATACTACATGCTCACCAAAATTTTCGTCGAGAGCTTTCGGTTCAACAATACGCAATATGAGCCAACAGTTGCATTCAAGATCTATGGTAATCCTGTTACTATGGAATTGAAAGAATTTTGCCGTGCATTGGATATTGCCCCTGTAGGTACAGCAAGTAGGATTGATGACAACCCCCGGGACTTGCTGGAGCTCTATCGAGGGATCACCGATGATGATTGTCGCACCATTCAGCGTGGCAAGATAAGGAACATTCAACTCCCCGCCATTAAATATTTTGCATATTACATTGCTACTAGCATTCTTGGTAGGGAGAACACTAGCAATATTTCTAGTTACCATCTTGCTTTCTTGAATATTGCACTTACTGGTCAGACATCTTATCACCTTGGTGCTCTTATTGCTCGCCGCCTGTCTAATAGTGGGCCTATTTTTGGAGGAACTATTGCACTGCGCGTTTTAACATATTTAAGACTTCCTCTTGATCCTAATGATGTGCCATTGATCCCTAGGAGACTCGATATTGCTGCTATGAAGAGTCATCATTTTGTTACCACTGATTCTACTTTAGATAATATGGTCTATAGAATGTTGTTTGCTGACGGGGATGAGAAGGAAATCCCTCTCCCCCAACAAGGTTTGTTCAGTATTGACAGGCAATCATGGTCGTGCACTAAGGAGGAGGTGGATGAACATATGAAGATACAAGACTTCCACCAGCGGCATGACTCCGAGGACGCCGAGGCTTCCCACGATTACACCGTCACGTATCCAGGTGCTTCTTCTAGCACATACCCGGAAGATGATCCATCTTCGTCGTACTACGGAGATGCTACCTCATGGGATCGATGGGATTGAACTCCACTTAGGCCAAAAGCCTAAGCTTGGGGGGAGGTATACCGGCATCACTCATTCTTTGCATATTATGATTGCTGGATACTTGTACATACTTGTTTAGTTTCTTTGAGTGGTTTTCTAATGAAAGGGAGATGATATTTGGGGAAGTGCTGCCTGAAAACAGATTCTGGGCTGTTACTAGAAAAATTCGTGCGCACAGCCAGAACGTTATTTTGAGCTGCCAATTTTTGTGCAGGTTCCCCAGGTTGTTATCTAACTTTCATTAGTTGAACACTTTTCGATCTGAGCAACGTAAGATTTTTGTAAAAATCGATTTCTGTACTGCTGTCAGGTTTTGGCAGATTTCTGCCATCTCGCTTTTCTGTGTTTCATCTAGTTTGCTATTTCTTGTTTTTGCTTTGTTTCCTTTCCAAAACACAAAAAGACCAAAAATATTTCTGTTGTTTCTCTTCATAATTTGTTTGCTTTGGTTTCTTGCATTTGTTTCGCTTTATTTGCTATTGCTAGTTTGCTATAAGAAAACCCAAAAAGATTTTGTTTTGTTTGCTTGTTTCCTTTTGTTCTTGTTTCTAATTCGAAAACACCAAAAATATTTGCTGCTCTTCTTTGGTTTGTAAAGTTCATCTTGAGTTCAATGGTCTTCGGTGGCTGGAGCTTGGTTTTCATTTCATATTATCCAAGCTACACAAGTGAAAGGCAATAATGACGATCTACGACAATCTGATTGTGGTGAGAGGCTGGTATGAACTCTATTTGTTTTCATTTTTGTACATATACTCATCCATGTGAGCATGCTTAGTTGGTTCATGTGAGTTATATGTTATTTGGGAAAGTCTAGTAGTTTATGATCTCTCATGTTTAGCTCCAATCTATTAATATGAGTAGCATGTCATGGATGTTTGTGGCATTGTTTTATTCATAAGTAAGTATGGCATTGTGGTATCCTCCTCTGAATAATTCATTTATATCGACTTGGCACATGCTCACGCATGCATATGACTGAACAAAAAGTCAATTAAGCCTCGATGATCTACATTGCTTCAGAGTTTTTGTATCACTTTTATGCCTCCGTTAATTTATTTTGCCGCAAGCATGATTATGACAGTTACTGCTCTCTTGATTTGTCGCTCCCTAGTCTTTTGCCAGCCTTCACTTGTACTGAGCGGGAACGCTGCTCGTGCTTCCAAACACCTGAAAACCAAGTTATTCCAGAGTGTCCACCATAAATACCTATGCATGGCATTTCAAACCATTCCAAGTAAATTCTCATGCGCTACCTTTAAAACCTTCAAAATGCTTCTCAATTTGTGTTTATGTTTCATAGCTCATGAGGAAGTATGTGGTGTTTAGCTTTCAACCTTGTCATTTACTTTTGACGGACTCTCATATGGACTAGCGGCACATCCGCTTATCCAATAATTTTGCAAAAAGAGCTGGCAATGGGATTCCCAGTCCCGAATTAATTAACTTAAATAGACACTCCTCCATGGTTTGTGATTGTTGGACGGCACCCGAAGGATTCGGTTAGCCATGGCTTGTGTAAGCAAAGGTTGGGGGGAGTGTCATCGTCATAATAAAACTAAAATAAAAAGGCACTCCTTCATGGTATGAGATTGTTGGCAGGCACCCGAGGATTCGGTTAGCCATGGTTTGTGAAAGAAAGGTTGGAAGGAGTGCCACCCAAAAATAAAAATTCATGGGAGCCGCTCTTGAAAATCCGGTTGGCGAGGTAGTTAGTGTACCCATTACCATTCGTTGACAACAACAAACACCTCTCAAAATAATTTTACTCCTGCTTTACAAATGAAAAGCTCTAGCGCATGTTAATCCCTGCTTCCCTCTCGCGAAGGGTCAATCTTTTACTTTTATGTTGTGTCTCCATTATTTCTTTGAGCACTATCTTGAGAGCACAACTCGTCATTCTTAGTATAATATGCTTGTCTCAAAATATGATTGATTGTGGTATAACTTTGATGCTTTTATCTTTGACAATCACTACTTCTAGTCTTTCTATGAACTCCGGAGGTGCCCGGGCATTTATGTTTTGCCAATCAAATACGAGCAAGCGAGATACCACTTTATCATACTCTCTTATGAACATTGCAATCCTGCTTATATACATGATTCATGATGCTTATTATTAATTGTTGGTACCTCTCCATGATTGACATAGCTGTTAGATGATCTTATTTGCATGTGTCTCATTATGAATTGCTTAAGTATTAGCCATAGCATGAGAATATATACACCATATGAGCAAATGTGTTCGTGAAAGTTCTTTTATCGCTCAGTTGTTAACTGAATTGCTTGAGGACAAGCAATAAGCTAAGCTTGGGGGGAGTTGATATGTCCAAAACGTATCTACTTTCCCGAACACTTTTGCTATTGTTTTGCCTCTAATTTGTGTATTTTGGATGCAACTAACACGGACTAACGCCGTTTTCAGCAGAACCTGCTCCGGTGTCTCGTTTTTGTGCGGAAATCCAACTTTCGGGAAAATCCTCGGAATTTATGCAGAAGGCCCTATTTTCCAAGAATACTGACGGAGCCAGAAGGACAATTAAGGTGGAGGCCCGAGGGCCCCACACCATAGGGCGGCGCGGCCCAGGGGGGGCCCGCGCGGCCATGTGGTGTGGCCCCCTCGGCCGGCCTCCGACGCCCTCCTTCGGACTACTTATTGGCCTCGACCTAAAAACGCACGGGGAGAAGTCGAAGTCGCCAGAACGCCGCCACATCGCGAAACTCCGTCGCGGGAGCCAGAAGTCTCCGTTCTGGCACTCCGCCGGGACGGGGAATTGGAGGAGATCATCGCCATCATCACCGCCAACGCCTCTACATCAACCAGCCATGTTTCCCCCATCCATGTGTGAGTAATTTCCCCGCTGTAGGCTGAAGGGGATGGTAGGGATTGGATGAGATTGGTCATATAATAGCATAAGATTGTTAGGGCATAGTGCCTAGTGTCCGTAATTGGTACTTTGATGATATTGTTGCAACTTGTTATGCTTAATGCTTGTCACTAGGGCCCGAGTGCCATGATCTCAGATCTAAACATGTTATTGTTTCATCATGATATTCATTGTTTATGGTCTTACCTATAAGTTGTATACACATGTCGTCGTCCGGAACCGATGGCCCCGAAGTGACGAAATCGGGACAACCGGAGGGAATGGTAGCGATGTGAGGATCACATGTGTTCACGGAGTGTTAATGCTTTGCTCCGGTACTCTATTAAAAGGAGTACCTTAATATCCAAGTAGTTTCCCTTGAGGCCCGGCTGCCACCGGCTGGTAGGACAAAAGATGTTGTGCAAGTTTCTCATTGCGAGCACGCACGACTATATATGGAACACATGCCTATTGATTGCTTTGTACTTGGACACCGTTTTATTATTATCTGCAAATGCCCTGCTATGATTGTTACATGAGTTTCTCTCATCCATGCAACGCCCGTCATCCGTCCCCGTGCCTACAGTATTTTAATCCTGCTGTTTACTAAAATCACTACTGCTGTCTTTGTTACTCGCTGCTCGTTATTTCACTACTCGTTATCGCTATAAAGCCGTTACTACCGATAAACTCTTGCGAGCAAGTCTGTTTCCAGGTGCAGCTGAATTGACAACTCCGCTGTTAAGGCTTCCAAGTGTTCTTTGTCTCCCCTTGTGTCGAATCAATAAATTGGGTTTTACTTCCCTCGAAGACTGTTGCGATCCCCTATACTTGTGGGTCATCAGCCACACCTTTGGAGCTTTTGCTTCCATGTTCTCTTCTTTCTTCTTCTCGACCAGCACCGGATTGGCTAGCCACTCAGTGTGCAGTACTTCCACGATGAAACCGGCAACCAGCAACTTTGTCACCTCTTCTCCAATGATCTTTCTCCTGTCTTCAGCAAACCGGCGCAGCGGCTGCCTTACCGGCTTTGCATCTTTCCGGACATTCAATGAGTGCTCAGCCAGCTCCCTCGGAACACCTACCAAGTCATCTGTTGACCAGGCAAAGATATTCCGATTCTCACGGAGGAAGCTGACGAGCGCGCTTTCCTATGCCTCATTCATGCCGGCACCGATACGAACGGTGCGCTCAGGGTAAGCCGGGTCCAGCACAATGTCCTTTGTTTCTTTTGTCGGCTTGAATGCCGGTGCGCCCAGGTTTGCACTCATTGCCGCTAAACTCAGCTGTGAGGATCGAGCCAGCGCAACTGCAGTTTGCATCCTCCTTTTTCTTCGGCGATCACCAGCGATTCTGCCAAGTTTGATCCGGCGGAAGCTGTTTCCAGTGAGACTTTGTAGTTTCCCACCACAGTCAAGGGTCCACGAGGTGCCGGCATCTTCATCTTGAGATATGCCGTGTGAGTCGAGGCCATGAAAGCAGCCAATGCCGGTCTCCCCAGCAAAGCATGGTAAGGACTATCTAAGTCCACCACCTCAAACTCAAGGTTTTCAACCCCGCAATTGTCACGTCCTCCAAACGACACATCCACCCGGACTTTTCCAACCGGTGCGCAGGACAGGCCCGAAACGATTCCATGGAACGTCGTGCGCGTTGGCTGAAGCATGTTTTCTGTTATGCCCAGCATGTTCATGGTGTGCCGGTACATGATGTTTATGCTGCTCCCATTGTCTATCAGCACCTTGCTGAACTTGACTCGAGCGTTTGGCCCTTGCATGATTGGGTCCAAGACAAGAGCATAGCCACCCGGGTTAGGCATGATCTTAGGGTGATCCTTGAACGACCACGAGATCTCTTGATCAGACCACAGCATGTATTTTGGTACTGCCGGCATCACCGCGTTCACTTCCATAGAACGGCGATGCAGGCTCTGTCTATCGGTTGGCTCGGTTACGAACACAACGCAGCACATATCTGGGTCATGGTAAACATTCCGGCCCAAAGGTGCCGGTGGAGGTGGTTGGCCATTGCCTTCTCCCACCTGGTTAACTTGCTGGTATTGCTGCCGGTTTGGCTGTACCGGTAAGGCGTTTGCCGCGGTAAGCGGTGGTGGTGGTGGTAGCTGTTGTTGCCGCGGCATGTCTTGCGGTGGTTGTGCATCTTTTACCGTTCCCTTTTGCATCAAGTACTTGGTCCAGGTACAATCCTTCGCTAGATGGTTTGACGGGTGTGCCGGATTCGGTGTGTGCCACCGGCAAGGTTGGTCCATGGCAGCTTCCATGGTGTACTTCGCGGGTTCTTGCCAGTTCTTTTTCTGGCCCCAGGGTTTCTTTTCTACCCACTATTTCTTAGGACCCGCCCATGGCTGCGATCCGGTTCTTTGTCTCTGACTGCCGCTGGCCTCAGAGTTTTCTTGTACAGCAGCAACTTGCTGCGGACCGTACCTTCGATCCGGAAAATCTTCCCTTCTTTTGTTGTTCCGGTTATCCCGGTGTTGCTCTTGGCGCTGCTGTTCCGGCTCAGGTTACATCACCGGCTGCGTTGGGTCTCCCAACGCATAGCTATCCGCCACACGTATCATCTCTGCCAACGTTGTCGGCATGTTCCGCTGCAGCTTTTGCCACAACGGTGAACCTCTTCTGCACCCACTGCTAAACCAAGCAATGGCTTGTGCCTCTATCACCCCTTCACAGGAGTTCCTTGTAGTGTTCCATCGGGCCAGATAATCCCGGTCTGTTTCGTTCTGGCGATGTATGCACAGAGTGAGCTGCTGCGGCCTGTTTGGCCTTTGATAGGTGCTGCTGAAATTGCTCACGAAAGCTTCCTCAAAGTCCAACCAACCATTTATACTTCCCGCCGGCAAGTTGTTCAGCCAAATTCTTGCCGGTCCTACCAAGAATGATGGTATGATTCTCATGGCCCAACGCCGGTTTCCTCCTCCAGCTACGGTTCCTCCGCCGCCTGCGACGTATACCGTGGTCACGTAATCCGCGAGCCAGTCTTCCGGCTTCGTAGTGCCATCGTATGTTTTTGTGTCACGGGGCAACATAAAGTTGCGAACTAGTGGTTTTTCTTTCATGATCCTTGGGCCAAAACACTTTGGGCCCGGGGGACCTTCTTCCTCGATCATTTCTGACAAGTATACTCTATCCAGACGGTGCCTCGCATCCCGTTCCGGTAGGTATCTTTCTCCCAAACGTTCCCCAACGGGTTCTGGTATGCTGCCGGTCTTGTGGAATCAGCCTCATCGTAACATTCCGGTACTGCGGCCCTTGCCTGCCGGTACCTTGGGGGATCTATTTCCTCCTCATCGTACGCCGCCCTTGCAGCTCGATAATTTTGCCCAGTTTCTTGTCTACCGGCATGATTGTTTCCGGCATAGCCTTCTTTGGCGTAGCCTCTGTTTGCCCCTTGGCCTTTTCTACCGGCATCATATTGCCCGGCTTGTTGTTTTCTGGCAAGAACCGGATCATACACAGTCATCTGCTGCGCATTCATTTCTTTTTCTCTTCTTCTGTCCGGATGGGGGGACGAAGCCTGCCCATGGGACTTGCTACCGGCATTCCTTGTCGAACGCGCGGATTTTGAAGCCACGGCCTTGTTCATCTTATCAAGCTGCTCAGCATTTTGCTGCTCGATAGTTTCAAGAAGTTCCCGGACACGCTCTTGTTGTTTTGCCAGAGCGTCCCCGGAAAGCGATTCACATAGTTGCACAGCAGCTTTAGCAGCTTTTATTGTTTTATCCGGGCTACTGTACTTAGGTTTTTCTACTATGCTCATAGATGCAGAAGTGCTTTTGCCGGCATGAATTTCTTTACGCAGATCCTGGTCTAGATTGCGAGCCTTAAGCCGGTTTTCCGGTATCCTAGCAGCATGAGCGCTAACAGAAGCAAAGCCATGGGCAGCGTTATACTCACATACGGTTAGGTTCAGCTCGCGCTGTGCCCTAACGACGTCCTTGCCGCTCTCGAGTATCTTCTGGCGCTGCGCCTCTAGCTCCGCCTGAGCCGCTGCCGGGTCGATGTTCTGCGCGATGGGGGTGGCGAGGACGTTCATCACCGCTTGGAGCGGTGTTTCCGGTGGTGCGGATGATGCTTCCGCAGCGCCTGCGTCACGCTCCAGCGGTGGCTTGGCCGCACGGGTCGAAACCGCAGGCCCAGCACCTTCTTCCGTAGCTCCTTTGCCGGTGTCGATCGCGCCTGCCATCATCACCTCCACGCTGCCAGGAGCGCGGCCAGCATGTAGCCATCTTGGTGGATCCGGTGCCACCAGTACCGGCGAGAGGCACTGGCGCACAGGAACGGTGCCGAAGTAGATGCGGTGGCTGCCGAACTCGATGATGCGGCCGTTCTTGGGGAAGATGCCGCCGTTGGCGAAGCAGCCCGCGTTGTCGTTGATGAAGTCCATGGCGTAGATGCGCTGCACCAACGCGGAGACCGTACGCTGGCCGGCGACATCGAGGATGCCCGCCCGAATGTGAACTCCAGCAAGCGCCACTTCGGGCCCCACGGTGGGCGCCAACTGTCGTCGTGGCGAACGAGCAGATGCCATGGGATGGCTTAAGTTGGGGCCGAATGGGCGCTAGAGGATTCGGGGGAGGGTTTGCGACTAGGTAGGACGAACTTCCGGATGCTTTCCTCAAGAACACAACCAAAGGCCGGTATGCAAGAAGAAAGACAAGAGGAAGAACTCTGCTCCAGATCGCTAGCTTCATTGATCTCAACATGCTTACAGGTTTCTGGGCGTACATGAGCATCTAGGATTCACCATCCCGAATACGGGTGTGCCCCCTCTCCTTATATAGGGGAGAGGGTGGCTTACAGAGCAAGAAACCCTAATGGCATCTTTGACTGGACAAACTACTTTACAAAGCTACTTTAATCATGGATGACGCCGGGGTCTTCTTTAATCAGGGACGCTGACGTCCTCCGGCTTCTTTCAGCATCACCCCTCTCTTTGGCGCCAGGGCTCCGATTAAAGTCACTTTGCTTAGCTCATCCTTGTCTTCTAGCTCTGAAGAGAATCTTTGACCGGTCTTGCCGACATGCCCTTCCTTTCGGTATCTTCTTCATCCGGTTCCGGTATACCCCTCTGGGTATACCGGTCTGCCTTTACTTAGCCAAGCTCTTATCTTTGTGCTCCGGTAAGAATATTAAACCGGTATCTTGATGGCCCAAACCATCCGGTTTGGCATGCCTTTGGCATACCGGGGGTCATCCCCCCAACACTCATTCTCTTGTTTGGTAAGAGCAAAGCTGGCAGGCCCTTCAAACTGCCCTGGATGATTTCCGTCTCGTCCTTTATGACGTTCCTGGTCCTCCCGTGCTTGTTTTGTATCTTTTTTCTTCCCATACACGCCCAGAAAACCTAGAATATTCACACAAAGATTCTTGATCAGGTGCATCACGTTGATTGCAGAGCGGACTTCCAGGACTTTCCAATATTCTAGCTCCCAAAAAATAGATTTCTTCTTCCACATGGGCGCGTGTCCGTCAGCGTCTTTCGGAAAAGGCGACTGCCTGGACCCTTTCCAAAGATAACATTTAAATCCTTGACCATGTCAAATACATCAGCACCACTACGGGGGACAGGCTTCGGACGGTGTTCTGCCTCGCCATTGAAATGCTTGACTTTTTTTTCCTTAAGGCATGCTTGCGCGGGAGAAAACGGCGATTGTACAGGTACATATTTTTCCTACTTTTTCCCAAATATTTACTTTCAGTCTCATCTAAACAGTGTGTGCATGCATTGTATCCCTTGTTCGTTTGTCTTGAAATGTTACTAAGAGCAGGCCAATCATTAATGGTTACGAATAGCAACGCTCGTAGGTCAAATTCTTGCTCGGTGTGCTCATCCCACACACGTACACCTGGTTCAGCCCACAACTCCAAAAGTTCATCAACTAATGGCCTTAGGTACACATCAATGTCGTTGCCGGGTTGCTTTGGGCCTTGGATAAGCACTGACATCATAATGAACTTCCGCTTAATGGACAACCAAGGAGGAAGGTTGTAGATCGATACATCGAGTCACGGGCCAGGTGTGACTACAGCTCTGCTCCCCAAAAGGATTCATGCCATCTGTACTGATGCGGGGTGGCCTTCGGACACCTCCACACCAAGACCAACAAGTCCCCCAAGTGGACCAATGGCGCGAGCTCGGGTTAAAGCGCTACACGATGAGGTGAACTCGCTCCTCACCACCCTTGATCTCGGTACCCCTTTGGATGGATTGCTACCTCATGCCGATGTGCTTTGTGTCATTAGGTACAAGGCGCATCAAGACTCCGGAGAGGAGGATACGCCATGGTCAAGGGAAGGAGAGGAGCAGCGGGACTTGGAGATGAGCACGAAGCTGGACCTGACAACACTCGAAGCGCACAAAGGAAGAAGAGGAAGATGGCCGGCCCAGGACCCGGTCGGACCGGCCCCACGACCAGACCATCCGGTCCCAGGCCCGGTCAACCGGGCGCCCGACCAGATTTCCCTCGGTCCTGACCAGCATCGTACCGGGAAGCAACCGGACGGAAACTTGCGAGGTTTCCGGTTGGCGCCCGGTCGACCGGCCCCATGACCGGACCACCCGGTCACAGGCCCGGTCTGACCGGCCCCAGACCGGATCCGACGGGAATGACTCACCAAACTGCCTAAGTTATCCACTTGTGTACCTTTTCGCCTTGCTGGCCATGTAGGCCTATATAAGCAGCCTGGACCCCTCCTTTACCCCTTAGACTTGAATTGAGCTTAAACACTACTTTGAGCTCCCTAGGGTTAGCATCCCTTTGTAATCAAGGCATCCTTGTTGTTGATTTGGCTATTGTTGAGTGAGATTCTAGTGCAAGCACTCTCTCTCCCTCACCAATCTCCTTTCTCCAACACCAATCTCTCACCGGGAATTCTGCCGCGTGCCTCTTTCGGGTGATTCTATTGGCGTGGTCCATCGAGCCACGGGGGTAAGTATCGGGTGTATCGGGTTGGTGTGCGTGCGTGAGTACCGGTGTTCTTTGTGTTCTTCGTGTTCCTCGCGCTCTCCCACCTTTTTCCCCTCGATTTTGGGTCAAATCGCGAGATCGGGCCAAACCCTAGATCTCATATCTCATCATATGGTATCAGCAGCCTTTGGTTTCTGCGGATTTGACCCCCCACCCACCCAATTTCGTCTCTAAAAAAATTTCCCCAAAAATAGCCCCAATTTGCCTTCGGACCGATCTGTGATTTGGTTGCGTTTTGAGTGGTTTTGGTCCGTGGATTCGGTGTCGTTGTGCTTGATCTACTATTTCCCCAACTTTTAGCCTCCAATTCCATCATTTCCCGTCGATTTGATCTTTTGGTTTTGGTTTGGGGAAGAACAAGAGAGAGAAACCGCGAAATCCGGTTGAGCAGCCGGTCAACCGGCCCCTAGACCGGACCAGCCGGCCCAGCACCCGGCCAACCGGGCGCCAACCGGACCAGCCGGTCCAGAGATCGGTCGAACCGGCCCCCAGACCGGGCGCCACTCCGCGCCCTCCTCCGAGCTCGTTTTCGGCTACCACCACCACCACCATCATCGCAGGTATAACTTGCAGTTTTCCCTTGTAACCCTCTTCCTTTTGCGATCTATCCTATCGAGCATTGCTTGCTTAGTGTTGCGAGACATTGCACGTGGCCCCGATTGTGAGGTGTGTGTGTCGTGTGGAGTAAAGCATACAAGCAAACACTCGTGTGGCAAGATAGCAAAAGCGAGGCTAACACTAACATAGTGTGTGAAAAAGCCCAAAAACACAAAAAGAGTGCAAGTAGCACCATACATCCATACATACAAAAGAGTGAAAGTGCCACCGTAGATACAAAAGAGTGCAAGTGCCACCGTGTACAAAAGAGTCATAAGCTTTTAAGCAAACGAGAGAAGAGAAGAGAGGCCGCGTGTGAATCTTGTTGTCTCTTCATTTGCAACCAAAGCTTTGGCTCTCCTTGTGTTAGTGTGACACCGAGCACCTTTACATACACTTTTCCGCTCACTTTTGGTTGCACTAACCCCGCTTATCCCGTGTGTGCGTTCCACAACTTTTCCGTGTTCATAGTGATCTTCACATTGACATTTGGATTTTTGGACCTCACCCACTTTTAACAACATACTTGATCTTGGATTTTGTCTTTTGGCTTTCCACCATACCCACCTAACACCATATTTGCTAGCTTTTGCGTGTGGTTTTGCGTGTCCCCGATACACTTGATCTTGCTTTTGGCTAGGTTGATTGCCTCAATACTATCTTACCTTGGTAAGAGTGCGAGGTAGTCTCCTTCCACTAACATACACAACATAGTTCTTGTCTTTCCATCATGGATAGGAACGGAGATGACCCAAGTGATGGAGAAGTCCTCCGCAACACCGAGAGGTTGGCTACTCAACACAACCTATGGACGCAACGCCAAGAGTTCAAGGAGCAACTCGCACTCTTCGAGACACGCATCGATGAGCAATACGACGAAGTGGCACACAACTTCTCCGCCGTGAACCAAGACTTGGCTCTCCTTCGTGAAGCTACGGACAACTTGAATGGCCAAATGGCGGCCAATGATGCGAACATGGAGCGGCGCATGGATAGCCTCGAGCGCGCCATCACCAACTTGGGTCGCCATCGCCGACACCGCTCTACTTCTTCATCATCCTCAAGCTCGTCACAACATTACTACTCTCATGGTGGCCATTCGTCCTCAAGCTCCTCCTCAAGGCATGAAGACCATCTTCGACCTCATTGCCCACATGTTCGTCATGAAGACTCTCGCTCCAACTCTAGGCGAGGATAAATCCATCGCCATGCTCGTCCACATGAGCGTCCTCCACAAGACCAAGTACTACAACAAGATTGTCACCAAGCGGATCGCCATGCCCACCATGGGTGTGATGACCAACCCCAAGACCAAGGTCTTCAAGATCAACCTCGGCGAGATCTCCGACGCCACCCTCGCCATGAACAACGTGGAAGAGGAGATCCACCACATGATCAAGATGAGAGAGCCAACAATGAGCATCGTCAACACCCTCGACAAGATCTTCAACAACATCATCCCCGTGAACCAAGTGAAGCTAGTGTCCAACTTCAACGCCAACCCAATGCTATGGTTGGCCGTGGAAGGCCTCCTATCCCACCTCAAGCCGCAAGAGATGAAGGCATCCGTCCTCGCCGAAGAAACTTGGAGGATGAAGAGAACATGTTTGGAAGGCTCAAGTTCACCATGCCGAAGTTCAAGGGTGAAGAGGATGCCGATGCCTACCTCTCATGGGCACTCAAGGTTGACAAGATATTCCGCATCCACAACTACTCTGGTGCCAAGAAAGTGGCTATGGCGTCTCTTGAGTTTGAGGACTATACCAACACTTGGTGGGAGCAAGTTCTCACTCTAAGGGAAGAAAAGGGTGAACCTCCAATTGACACTTGGGAAGAGATGAAGGAAGAGATGCAAGCTCGCTTTGTCCCAACACACTACATGACCGACCTCTTCAACAAGCTCCAAAAGTTGAAGCAAGGCACCAAGACCGTTGAAGAATTCTTCAAGGAGATGGAGTTAACTATGATGCGAGCCAACATCCAAGAATCCGAGAACCAAACCATTGCTCGTTTCTTCAATGGCCTCAACTACACCATCAAGAGGATTGTGGAGTTCCAACCATACTCCAACTTGGTTGAGTTGGTCCACCAAGCATCCAAGGCCGAGCGCCAAGTGAATGAGGACATCAAGTACTCCAAGTCCAAGCAATACTTCGCCTCCAAGCTAGCTACATCAACTCCTACAACAAGTGTCAAGCCCGCTGTGTCCTCTACACTATCCAAGCACCCGACTATCCAAAGTCGCATGAAGCAAATGGTGTCCTCTACCGCCTCCTCTAAGGCCTCTACGGGACCCTCTAATGTCACTTGTTTCAAGTGTGGCACCCAAGGCCACAAATCGTTTGAGTGCAAGAACACCAAGGTCATGATCACTATGGAGAACGGTGACATAGAGACGCTAAGTGAGGATGAATATGAAGCCCTTGTGCAAGCCGCCATTGCAAATGAAGAAGCTTATGAGGAAGAAAGTGGAGAAGACCCTCTCTTATGTGAGCATGACCCAAGTCCCTCACTTGTGGTCACAAGGGTGCTAACAACTCAACCTCAAGCTATGGAAGACCAATGGTGCAACATCTTCCAAACCCGTGCCGGTATTGGTGGCAAGTCGATCAAGGTCATCATCGATGGAGGAAGTTTCCATAACCTTGCAAGCACCGAGTTGTGTGAGAAGCTCAACCTCACCCTCCGCAAGCATCCTCACCCTTACCATACCCAATGGTTGAGTGACAAGGGCAACGTCAAGATACAACATACCGTCACCGTCAACTTCAAGATTGGACCTTATGAGGACACTATTGAGTGTGACGTGGTACCCATGACGGTGTGCCACATGTTGCT
The DNA here is from genome assembly GCF_022539505.1 of Lolium rigidum. Lineage (NCBI taxonomy): Eukaryota > Viridiplantae > Streptophyta > Magnoliopsida > Poales > Poaceae > Lolium > Lolium rigidum. Next base: position 218,098,988 of record NC_061511.1, on the reverse strand, counting down.
TGGCCGCCCTTGGCAATATGACAAGAAGGCTATACATGATGGACACTCCAATGCATACACCTTCAAGGTCAAGGACAAGAAGTTCGAGTTACGCCCGATGACTCCTAGCCAAATCATCGAGGATAATGCGAAGGCTTTAGCGAGAGCAGAACTCCGCACCCACCATAGTGAGATGAGAGGAGAGGGAGCGACCCACCAAAAAGATAGTGAGCGCCACAAGCCATATATGAGTGAGACAAAGAGTGTCCTACTAGCCACCAAGAGTGAGTGGAGAGAGGTCCAAGGGAACCCATCCACCATATTGCACTATGTGCTCATTTGCAAGGGACCATCGTCGGCGACTAACGACTTAACCAACAGCCCTTCGTCTTTGTTGTCTCTTTTGAAGGAGTTTCAAGACGTCTTTTGTAACATCCCAAAAATTTCAAAACAAAACAAATGAATTTCCCTTGTTCCAAATTTTGGAACCAACAAAAACTTTTATTAAATTAAGTTTGGTACATAGTGATCTTGCTTAATTCTTTTGCTATTGCCATGTTTTCTTGTTAAAGTAGTTTCAAATAATCATAAACCCTAAACCTCACCCCTCTTTTCACCATCCTAGTTAAAATAAAATAAAAGGAAATTAAATATAAAAAAGGCATATGTGCCTATGGCTATATTTATAAAACTTTACCCTAAGCTTTTATACTTTTCTTAGAGGTTTGGAAAACCTTCATAAACCTTACCTAGTACTTATCAAACCCAATCCAAGTTGATCCCAAAGAAAATAAAAAGAAACTAAAAATGCCATAGAGGCATATGAGAGTAAAATAGCAAATATGTGAATTTAAGAATCTTGACCCTAAGACATGTTGTGAATGGTGGGATCACTCCTATATACCATTTCAACACTCAACAACACCATTTGGGTCAAGCCAAGTCAAATTAAAACTCAAATGCAACATATGCATAAAGGCATATGTGACACATAGCCATAATACCCAATTTTTGCCCTATGACTCTAAACCTTGACCAAATGATGTGAAACCATCTCCCAACCTAATATAACCCTAAATTGACCCTAACCCATGTCCAAGTAAAGCAAGATGAACAATTTCCAAGAATAATGAAATTTGACATATCACCTCTTATGTGTTATGGCCATTTTTGCAAATCTTTGAACAAGACCAATTGAAATGGTTTCAATGGTTTGAAAATGTTTCTAAACTAATAAGAATCACATTAGAGTCAAGAAAAGTCAAATCAAATGGAGAGAAATCAAATAGTGAGAAAATCCCCATTTCACTCACATACACATAAGGCCAATTTTGCAAATCTTCACCAAAGGCCACCATTGCTTGATCTCTTACTTGTAGAATGTTTATATATGATAAACAAACACAATTGCATCAAATAAACAAGAATCAAACCAAAGCAAATCTCAAAACTTACATACATGTGATAATGGTCAAAAGTGACTTTTATAAAATGTTCCCTACTTTACCCCTCTGGTTTTCTCTTTTCTTAAACTAAACTTGGTCAACCTTTGCCATGTAATCCAAGACCTTTTCAAGGTGAACAACTTTCATGTTGACCACCATTGCTATTGTTGACCAGGTTGACCAGAATGAGTTTGACAAGTGGTGATGTTGAAATAAAGAGAAGATGACCTCAAATTTGAAACTTTGCAATTCAACTCCAAAATGAATACCACCACCACAAATCTTTCACTTTAATTATATAATTGAGCTCCACCAAAAAGATTTGCAAATTTCCAACATTTCTTCATGCGGCCATTTTCACAAACACATGGCAGGCATCAATTGCAAAATGGCATACACTCTATTATCCTCTGGATTTTTGCCTAAACCTTGCATGATCAGATGTGATCATCACTCCTGTACCTCCTCTGCATCAAACAAAGCCCTTTGGCACTCGATTAAAGTGGTGCAATGAGCAAAAGCCTCACCATGCCGAGCCCAAGGACACCACCATGCCACTCATCCTCTCCATCTCCCTCTGAGCCCTTTCTCCTTGTCAACTAGCTCGCCTACACTCTCCTACTCACGCCAGTACACTTGCCAGCTAAAGGCTCGCACGGCATTGGCCACTAGACGCTCGCCCAGACACGCCCAGAACGTGCCAGGCACGCGGTGAGCGCGCCCCGACCCCATCCTGGACGCGACATAGCGACTCTGGTCCAGTCGCCCTCATCCTTCCCTTCCCCTCCACTCGCGCACGCTCGCTCATCACCACACCAGCTACACGCTAGACATGCCCCAGAGCTCGCGCGTGCACCGTCGCCATCGCCATGATCGCAATTCTGCCGCCCAGTACCGTCCTCGTCGCAGAAGCTCCCGAGCGATCCCGTCATCCCCTGGACGCGCCAGCTACTTCTCGAGCCTCACCTAGACGTCGCCTACACGATGCGCTTGATAGCTTGCCCCTTCGCTCCCTGGAACGACCTCGCCGTCGACGACCCCCACAGCACCCCTCGGTCACCCCGCGTTCCTATAAATAGAGCCACTTCCCCGCATCCTTCTCCACAGCAAAGTTGCTCCCCTCCTCTCTCTGATCCTTCTCCACCCCTCAATTCGACACTACCTCGCCGGAGAAGCTTCAGTCGCAAGCTCGTTCCCGCCGGAGCCCGCAGATCATCTGCATCGACTGGAGCCACCCCGAGCCTCGCCGCTGTACCAGGGGCCTCTACACCATCGACAACGTCGCCTCGACCCTCTCCCTCGATCGCCGGCGGCCTAGGACGCTCCCCGACCCCCTACCTCCGTTGCCAGCACGCCCTCCTCTTGCCGGAGAAGAAGAACTCCCTCAGCCGTGCGATCGTCGTCTGATCCGACGGTCGTCATCGCGTACCGTTTCGGTAAGAAAATAAGCCACTGACCTGTGGGACCCTATGTCAGCAGGCCTGAGTCATTACTGGGCCAGTTTCGCAGTTTAAACCATTTCGGCCCAGTTAGTTTCCCGCCTAGCCCATCCAGCTTAATTCAAATTAAATCGTTTCAGCAATTATTCAATTCTGGTGCAGTGCTATAATGTAAATAGTTTCAAATCTACAAATACAAATCTTGTGATTCAAAATGTTCTAGAAAGCTTATGAAATTATCTAACTAACTTCACTGGTCTCAACCCCATATCTTGTGTAGATTTTGAATAGAAAAAATACCAAAACAGAGACTTTTCAGTATTCAAATAAATATAGAAAATCAACCAATTTGAATTTTGAAGTGAATCCAATTGCAATAATTCACATTTAACAAAATCTAATTTACTATGTAAAAATATGATATAGGTTATGTACATAATCATGGGCTAGAATCAAAATATTGGCTATGTAGTCAATACTAGTCCATTTAAATTATATCAAAATTTTAGGAATTTAAATCTATGAGGTGTAGCACCTCATTTAAATCATTTTATCAAGTGTTATGAAGTAATGTGATGACCTCTACTGTCTAGGCTCGTACTTGCTCAATTGTAGTATTTAAATCAAAGTCGTATTTAAATTGCAATGGTTATTTAAATCACACGAGATGATGAATCTCATTTAACTCACTTTTCTCAAATAATAAGTGTGAAGTTTTGACCTTGGTCAACATGGGATCATCCATGGTTATTTGAGAAGATTAAATCTTAAGAAGAATTCAATGAGAGGAAATTATTTCTCCCAAACCAAAGAGAAACCCTAATTCCAATTTTCAATGAGAGGAAATTATTTTCCTAATGTTAAATAAAGAAACCCTAGCATAATTTGTGAATAAATGTTAAGTAATGATGCTAGATCCATTGTGTGAGCCATTAAGGCTAATTAAGAGTACTTAAGTGTTGTTTGGTGATTGTATCCTCGTATTCGTTTATAGACGCTAGTACCGGAGACTATCAAGAGGAAGAGGTCTTCTACCAAGAGGAAGAGCAAGAGAACTTTGATCACATCAGCAATCAAGGCAAGCTATTACCAATGCAAGCTAGACTAATGCAAACTATTTTGGTTGCAAGTTTCTATTCTTGCAAAGTGCAAAGCTCTACAAGAGCAAGGCACCATTACTTTTTACCTTATGAACCTATCCCAAGTTTTTACTTTACAAGCTTTACTTGATTTTATTTATCAAAGGTACTTTTTGATTTATGATTTACTTGGTTGAATTATAGAGTAGTACAAGAGAATCACACTTAGCCTAGCAAGCTCCAAGATACTTAGCACCCCTCATAACTAGATGCTAGTGCTCAATATTAAAAGTGACTACTCTAGTTGGGAACTTGTGAATTGAAATGACTTTGAAAACCTTGGAATGATGAGTCATTCTATTGAAAGATTTTGAAGGTGAATATGACTTGTGAATGACTTGGTGAATTTTACCAAAACTGATGGTTGGGTTCGGATGCGATACCATTCCAATTTTACAAGTACCCCCACAATACCTGAATCCGGGTAAGGCTTAGCTGGAAACTTATGTATTTTAGTATGGGTTCCCTCTGAACAAGCGTCATCGGGGTTATGCTGGAGGCTGCCTCTACAAAAGGAATGATGTGAAATGACGTGAAATGAGGTGAATGTCCGGCCCAAGCCATGTGCAGTTCCCAGGTTGACCGCGTGTCTTCACTGGGAGGCCAAGCTCATGGGGAGAGGTGCCCATACTAGAATATGTAAATGAAAGGTTAGGATTGGTAGTTCGCGTATTGCGTACGATAAATCAGGGCCAGTTACCCCTGGCGAACTATTGCAATTGTTGTGGCACAAGTGTACAACCTCTGCAGAGTTAAACCTATTCGAATAGCCGCGTCCGCGGTTATGGACAGTTGGAAAGGCCATATTGTTCCGTCATCAGATTTTTTCTAAAAATATGAATGGTGACTTGTGATTTGAATTGAAAGGTGACTTTGACTTTGAATCACAACTGAGTTGTGGGAATGACACAAATGTTCCCACTGGAGTTAGTTATTTGAAGAGGCTTTGATTATTAAAAGTGCTTATGAAATAAAACTGGCTTTATGCAAATAAAACTAGAGCTTAGGACCCCCTTGCTATAGTTGATAGTGTTTACCTTAGTATTAGTTTGCGAGTACTTTAAAGTACTCATGGTTGTGTCCCTGGCTATTCAAATGGCCAGACTATGAAGAGGAGTACCAGAACCCGGAAGAAGGACAGCAGGACGTCTACGACAACTAGGATCACTCCTGACGTCAACAGTTGTCTGTGGAATAGATGGACTACTACTACGCTATTTCGCTTCCGCTATGTGTTATGTAATTGATCAATAGAACTTCTATTATTGTAATAAGACTGGATTATGTCATCCTTTATTTGTAAGACGATTATGGTATGTAATGAATGATGTGTTGTGATATCAATCTATTATGTCGCGCAAAAACAATATTCCTGGGATTGCGAGGAATGGCATAATAGGCATCTGGACTTAAAAATCCGGGTGTTGACAAGTTGGTATCAGAGCCATTGTTGACCTTAGGAGACCCTAGTTAGAATGGACGTCTGGAAAAAAAAACTTAGTTTCAAAACCAAATGAAGTGACTATTTAAGAAAACTTATTCTCCCTCTTATCTTTGAGATCTTATTCAAAAGTAAGGAAGTAATGCTTTACTTTTCCTTGAACATTCTACATAAAAATTTGCACACTTGATCACATCTCTAACTTACTCATCATAATTCTTCACAGATGGAGTACACCTGCAAGTCTTATCAGCTTGGCCACGGAGGAAATCTCATGTTCGAGAAGGATTTGAAACAACTGGTGGAGTATTTAGGACGCCCGTATCCCGAGTTCTTCGGAATACCCCTCAACAATCAATCGGGAGGACCACCTCGGTGGGAAGTTACTACAGATCTGAGAGGAAAGCTTGGAGCCCCAATATGGGAAACCATCTGGTTTTCTGTAACGGGAAGCACTTGGAAGAAAGGACTGGTCAGAGCTATGCAAGAAGCAATTGCCCATCTGTGTGGACAGAATATGGACAAGCTCGAGAATACCCGCTTCATTTACTACCCAGGACATGACCCCATGGGAAGACCAATAATCATGCCCCCGCACCCGGAGATGAACCACTATGTTGCCTACCTCGACTACATGTTGTACAAGACCCGCAAAGAGTTGGACAACGCCCTCGCCTTTCACCAAGCACATTAACCGTGAAGATGAAGAATCCCCCCTGAAGAGTAGTTTCTTTTAAAGCACTTTCGTATGTGTGAGTTGTATCAGGATCCCCTTGTATCGTAGAGCGATGAATGGTTCTTCAAACCAACGGTGTGTTAGATTTGTAATGTATGATGCTTGGTATGAATGAATAAGTGTTGTTGGTTTTTACCCCCGCAACACTACTCAAGTTTTCAATATTATGAACTTTTTAAAACTTTAACAAAACAAACCATAGAAATTTCCCTCTTATCTTATCATCTACCTCAAATGTTCAGATGGCCCCACCAACCCGCAACGCCACCCAGGATGCCATGATGCAACTGCTGCAGACGATGATGGCAGACCGAGAAGCCGAGAGAGCTGAACGCCAAGCAAACATTGCTGCACTGCAACAGATAGCTCAGAATAATCAAGGCCATGGAAACCACGATCACCCTGGATCAAAGCTGAAGAACTTTCAGAACACCAACCCACCGATGTTCAACAAGACTGAAGAGCCCCTTGATGCTGATGACTGGCTCCAGACAATGGAGAACAACCTCGAAGTTGCGGGAGTTGAAGCCGCAGAAAAAGTACTGTTTGCCACCCACTACCTATCAGGACCTGCCAGAGCCTGGTGGACGAGTGCCCGTGCAATGAATGCGGGACAAATGATGACATGGGAAGACTTCAAGCTGAAGTTTAGCAAGTACCATGTGCCCCAAGGACTGATCAAGAAAATGAGAGACGAGTTTCGTGAACTCAAGCAAGGAAGAATGTCCATGGTGGAATACCGCGACAGGTTTCTCACTCTGACAAGGTACGCCCCGGATGAGACCGACACCAATGAGAAGAGAAAGGAAAGATTTCTGAACGGACTGCATGATGAGATGCAAACTGTGTTAGTGAACATTCCGTTCGCCGACTTGGAAGCCCTTGTAGACTCAGCCATACGGATGGAAGGAAAGCCGCATCGAGGCCAATGAGAACCGCAAGCGCAGAATGATGAACCAGTAATGGACCCCACCATACCCGGAAGTACCGCAACAACTCCTCCGGAGGATTCACCCCAAGATACAACAAGCCCCCTGCTCAGAATTATCGCCCCAACTACACCAACAACAACGGAGGACCCCCGAAGCCCGGAGGCAACAACAACAATAGCCACAACAACAACAACCACCACAACAGCAACAACAACAATGGAAACAACAACAACACCAATACTGCCCCAAGGACTGGAAGCAATGCTACCCCTATCATCCCCAAGGACAAGGCAACAATCAACTGCTATGAATGTGGAGTTGTGGGTCACTACTCCAACGAGTGCCCCAAGAAGCTTGCCAAGATTGCCGCCAATACCACTGCACCTGCTCAGCAACAACGTTGCTTCGCAGGTAGAAGGAACCAGAACAACAACAACGGCCGTCTCTACCACATGACTGCCACTGAAGCTCAGGAAGCACCCCAGACCATGCCAAGTATGTCTTCCTGTTAATCAAATGCTCAATCTCTCTTAGGAACCTAACTTTTCTTAAAATCTCGGGACGAGATTTGTTTAAGGGGGAAGGGTTTATAACATCCCAAAAATTTCAAAACAAAACAAATGAATTTCCCTTGTTCCAAATTTTGGAACCAACAAAAACTTTTATTATATTAAGTTTGATACATAGTGATCTTGCTTAATTCTTGTGCTATTGCCATGTTTTCTTGTTAAAGTAGTTTCAAATAATCTTAAACCCTAAACCTCACCCCTCTTTTCACCATCCTAGTTAACATAAAATAACAGGAAATTAAATATAAAAAAGGCATATGTGCCTATGGCTATATTTATAAAACTTTACCCTAAGCTTTTCTACTTTTCTTAGAGTTTTGGAAAACCTTCATAAACCTTACCTAGTACTTATCAAACCCAATCCAAGTTGATCCCAAAGAAAATAAAAAGAAACTAAAAATGCCATAGAGGCATATGAGAGTAAAATAGCAAACATGTGAATTTAAGAATCTTGACCCTAAGACATGATGTGAATGGTGGATCACTCCTATACACCATTTCAACACTCAACAACACCATTTGGGTCAAGCCAAGTCAAATTAAAACTCAAATGCAACATATGCATAAAGGCATATGTGACACATAGCCATAATACCCAATTTTTGCTCTATGACTCTAAACCTTGACCAAATGATGTGAAACCATCTCCCAACCTAATATAACCCTAAATTGACCCTAACCCATGTCCAAGTAAAGCAAGATGAACAATTTCCAAGAATAATGAAATTTGACATATCACCTCTTATGTGTTATGGCCATTTTTGCAAATCTTTGAACAAGACCAATTGAAATGGTTCCAATGGTTTGAAAATGTTTCTAAACTAATAAGAATCACATTAGAGTCAAGAAAATTCAAATCAAATGGAGAGAAATCAAATAGTGAGAAAATCCCCATTTCACTCACATACACATAAGGCCAATTTTGCAAATCTTCACCAAAGGCCACCATTGCTTGATCTCTTGCTTGTAGAATGTTTATATATAATAAACAAACACAATTGCATCAAAGAAACAAGAATCAAACCAAAGCAAATCTCAAAACTTACATACATGTGATAATGGTCAAAAGTGACTTTTATAAAATGTTCCGTACTTTACCCCTCTGGTTTTCTCTTTTCTTAAACTAAACTTGGTCAACCTTTGCCATGTCATCCAAGACCTTTTCAAGGTGAACAACTTTCATGTTGACCACCATTGCTAATGTTGACCAGGTTGACCAGAATGAGTTTGACAAGTGGTGATGTTGAAATAAAGAGAAGATGACCTCAAATTTGAAACTTTGCAATTCAACTCCAAAATGAATACCACCACCACAAATCTTTCACTTTAATTATATAATTGAGCTCCACCAAAAAGATTTGCAAATTTCCAACATTTTCTTCATGCGGCCATTTTCACAAACACATGGCAGGCATCAATTGCAAAATGGCATACACTCTATTATCCTCTGGATTTTTGCCTAAACCTTGCATGATCAGATGTGATCATCACTCCTGTACCTCCTCTGCATCAAACAAAGCCCTTTGGCACTGATTAAAGTGGTGCAATGAGCAAAAGCCTCACCATGCCGAGCCCAAGGACACCACCATGCCACTCATCCTCTCCATCTCCCTCTGAGCCCTTTCTCCTTGTCAACTAGCTCGCCTACACTCTCCTACTCACGCCAGTACACTTGCCAGCTAAAGGCTCGCACGGCATTGGCCACCAGACGCTCGCCTAGACACGCCCAGAACGTGCCAGGCATGCGGTGAGCGTGCCCCGACCCCATCCTGGACGCGATAGAGCGACTCTGGTCCAGTCGCCCTCGTCCTTCCCTTCCCCTCCACTCGCGCATGCTCGCTCATCACCACACCAGCTACACGCTAGACATGCCCCAGAGCTCGCGCGTGCACCGTCGCCATCGCCATGATCGCAATTCTGCCGCCCAGTACCGTCCTCGTCGCAGAAGCTCCCGAGCGATCCCGTCATCCCCTGGACGCGCCAGCTACTTCTCGAGCCTCACCTAGACGTCGCCTACACGATGCGCTCGATAGCTTGCCACTTCGCTCCCTGGAACGACCTCGCCGTCGATGACCCCCACAGCACCCCTCGGTCACCCCGCGTTCCTATAAATAGAGCCACTTCCCCGCCTCCTTCTCCACAGCAAAGTTGCTCCCCTCCTCTCTCTGATCCTTCTCCACCCCTCAATTCGACACTACCTCGCCGGAGAAGCTTCAATCGCAAGCTCGTTCCCGCCGGAGCCCGCGGATCATCTGCATCGACTGGAGCCGCCCCGAGCCTCGCCGCTGTACCAGGGGCCTCTACACCATCGACAACGTCGCCTCGACCCTCTCCCTCGATCGCCGGCGGCCTAGGACGCTCCCCGACCCCCTACCTCCGTCGCCAGCACGCCCTCCTCTCGCCGGAGAAGAAGAACTCCCTCAGCCGTTCGATCGTCGTCTGATCCAACGGTCGTCATCGCGTACCGTTTCGGTAAGAAAATAAGCCACTGACGTGTGGGACCCTATGTCAGCAGGCCTGAGTCGTTACTGGGCCAGTTTCGCAGTTTAAACCATTTCGGCCCAGTTAGTTTCCCGCCTAGCCCATCCAGCTTAATTCAAATTAAATCGTTTCAGCAATTATTCAATTCTGGTGCAGTGCTAGAATGTAAATAGTTTAAAATCTACAAATACAAATCTTGTGATTCAAAATGTTCTAGAAAGCTTATGAAATTATCTAACTAACCTCACTGGTCTCAACCCCATATCTTGTGTAGATTTTGAATAGAAAAAATAACAAAACAGAGACTTTTCAGTATTCAAATAAATATAGAAAATCAACCAATTTGAATTTTGAAGTGAATCCAATTGCAATAATTCACATTTAACAAAATATAATTTACTATGTAAAAATATGATATAGGTTCTGTACATAATCATGGGCTAGAATCAAAATATTGGCTATGTAGTCAATACTAGTCCATTTAAACTATATCAAAATTTTAGGAATTTAAATCTATGAGGTGTAGCACCTCATTTAAATCATTTTATCAAGTGTTATGAAGTAATGTGATGACCTCTACTGCCTAGGCTCATACTTGCTCAATTGTAGTATTTAAATCAAAGTCGTATTTAAATTGCAATGGTTATTTAAATCACATGAGATGATGAATCTCATTTAACTCACTTTTCTCAAATAATAAGTGTGAAGTGTTGACCGTGGTCAACATGGGATCATCCATGGTTATTTGAGAAGATTAAATCTTAAGAAGAACTCAATGAGAGGAAATTATTTCTCCCAAACCAAAGAGAAACCCTAATTCCAATTTTCAATGAGAGGAAATTATTTTCCTAATGTTAAATAAAGAAACCCTAGCATAATTTGTGAATAAATGTTAAGTAATGATGCTAGATCCATTGTGTGAGCCATTAAGGCTAATTAAGAGTACTTAAGTGTTGTTTGGTGATTGTATCCTCGTATTCGTTTATAGACGCTAGTACCGGAGACTATCAAGAGGAAGAGGTCTTCTACCAAGAGGAAGAGCAAGAGAACTTTGATCACATCAGCAATCAAGGCAAGCTATTATCAATGCAAGCTAGACTAATGCAAACTATTTTGGTTGCAAGTTTCTATTCTTGCAAAGTGCAAAGCTCTACAAGAGCAAGGCACCATTACTTTTTACCTTATGAACCTATCCCAAGTTTTTACTTTACAAGCTTTACTTGATTTTATTTATCAAAGGTACTTTTTGATTTATGATTTACTTTGTTGAATTATAGAGTAGTACAAGAGAATCACACTTAGCCTAGCAAGCTCCAAGATACTTAGCACCCCTCATAACTAGATGCTAGTGCTCAATATTAAAAGTGACTACTCTAGTTGGGAACTTGTGAATTGAAATGACTTTGAAAACCTTGGAATGATGAGTCATTCTATTGAAAGATTTTGAAGGTGAATATGACTTGTGAATGACTTGGTGAATTTTACCAAAACTGATGGTTGGGTTCGGATGCGATACCATTCCAATTTTACAAGTACCCCCACAATACCTGAATCTGGATAAGGCTTAGCCGGAAACTTATGTATTTTAGTATGGGTTCCCTCTGAACAAGCGTCATCGGGGTTATGCTGGAGGCTGCCTCTACAAAAGGAATGATGTGAAATGACGTGAAATGAGGTGAATGTCCGGCCCAAGCCATGTGCAGTTCCCAGGCTGACCGCGTGTCTTCACTGGGAGGCCAAGCTCATGGGGAGAGGTGCCCATACTAGAATATGTAAATGAAAGGTTAGGATTGGTAGTTCGCGTACTGCGTACGATAAATCAGGGCCAGTTACCCCTGACGAACTATTGCAATTGTTGTGGCACAAGTGTACAACCTCTGCAGAGTTAAACCTATTCGAATAGCCACGTCCGCAGTTATGGACAGTTGGAAAGGCCATACTGTTCCGTCATCAGAATTTTTCTAAAAATATGAATGGTGACTTGTGATTTGAATTGAAAGGTGACTTTGACTTTGAATCACAACTGAGTTGTGGGAATGACACAAATGTTCCCACTGGAGTTAGTTATTTGAAGAGGCTTTGATTATTAAAAGTGCTTATGAAATAAAACTGGCTTTATGCAAATAAAACTAGAGCTTAGAATCCCCTTGCTATAGTTGATAGTGTTTACCTTAGTATTAGTTTGCGAGTACTTTAAAGTACTCATGGCTGTGTCCCTGGCTATTCAAATGGCCAGACTATGAAGAGGAGTACCAGAACCCGGAAGAAGGACAGCGGGACGTCTACGACAACTAGGATCACTCCCGACGTCAACGGCTGCTCGTGGAATAGATGGACTACTACTACGCTATTTCGCTTCCGCTATGTGTTATGTAATTGATCAATAGAACTTCTATTATTGTAATAAGACTGGATCATGTGATCCTTTATTTGTAAGACGATTATGGTATGTAATGAATGATGTGTTGTGATATCAATCTATTATGTCTCGCAATAACAATATTCCTGGGATTGCGAGGAATGGCATAATAGGCATCTGGACTTAAAAATCCGGGTGTTGACATCTTCCCCGACGAGCTCCCTCATGGACTTCCACCACTTCGAGGCGTAGAACACCGCATCGACCTCATACCCGGCGCTCCGCTTCCAAACCGTGCCGCCTACCACACCAACCCCGAAGACACAAAGGAGATCCAACGCCAAATACAAGATCTCCTCGCCAAAGGGTACGTTCGCGAAAGCCTTAGCCCTTGTGCGGTTCCCGTGATTCTTGTGCCTAAACCGGATGAGATGCAACGAATGTGTATGGATTGTCGCCCCATCAATGCCATTACCATTCGTTACCTCCATCCCATTCCGCGTTTAGATGACATGCTTGATGAGTTAAGTGGTGCCACGATTTTCTCCAAAGTAGATTTGCGTAGTGGCTACCACCAAATCCGCATGGCCATTGGTGATGAATGGAAAACGGCATTCAAGACCAAGCTTGGTCTCTATGAATGGCTTGTTATGCCTTTTGGTCTCTCCAATGCTCCATCTACTTTTATGCGTCTTATGAATCACATCTTGCGTCCTCTCATTGGCAAGAGTGTGGTTGTCTATTTTGATGATATTCTCATTTATAGCAAAAATCTCGAGGACCATGTGCAACATGTGAGAGAGGTCTTATGCATCTTGCGTCATGAGAAGCTTTATGCCAACCTCCCCAAATGCACCTTTGCTCAACACAAATTGGTTTTCCTTGGCTTTGCGGTTTCCGCTAATGGGATTGAAGTTGATTCTTCCAAGGTGGAGGCCATCCACAATTGGCCTACTCCTACAAATGTTGGTCAAGTCCGAAGTTTTCATGGACTTGCCTGTTTCTACCGTCGCTTTGTGAAAGATCTTAGCACCATTGCTTGCCCTTTGAATGAACTTACCAAGAAGAATGTTCCGTTTGTTTGGGGCAAGGCCCAACAAAATGCTTTTGATGAGTTGAAGAAACGCCTTACCGAAGCTCCTCTTCTTGTCCTTCCAAACTTTGCAAAAACTTTTGAGATTGAGTGTGATGCAAGTGGACTCGGTATGGGTGGCGTTCTTATGCAAGAGGGCAAATCCGTGGCATATTATAGTGAGAAGTTGGATGACGCACGCCTCAACTATCCTATTTATGACAAGGAGCTCTACGCTTTGGTTCGTGTTCTTGAAGTTTGGCAACACTATCTTTGGCCAAAAGAGTTTATCATTCATTCCGACCATGAGTCCTTGAAATATTTGAAAAGCCAACACAACTTGAACAAACGACACGCAAAATGGGTCGAGTTCATTGAGTCCTTCCCATATGTAATCAAATACAAGAAGGGCAAGGACAATGTAGTGGCGGATGCTCTTTCCCGCAAAAACATCCTTTTGCTTACTCGCTTGGATTTTCATGTTTTGGGACTTGAAGAGATCAAAGAACTCTATCCTTCCGATTCTTTCTTTGCTCCGATATTTGAGAAGTGTTCCGTTGAACGAGGAGTGGATGATTTCTATTTGCATGACGGCTACTTGTTTAAAGCTAACAAGATTTTCATTCCCGAGTCTTCTCTTCGAAAGTTGCTTTTGCAAGAGTCACATGGAGGTGGTCTTATGGGACAATTTGGACGAGAGAAGACATATGCCATGCTCTCGACCCACTACTATTGGCCAAGAATGTACCGCGACGTGGAACGCCTTTGCCGCCGGTGCACAACTTGCTTACAAGCTAAGTCTACCTCCAACCCTTACGGCCTTTATACACCATTGCCTATTCCTCATGCTCCTTGGTCGGATATTAGCATGGATTTCATCCTCGGATTGCCTCGCACTAAGCATGGTCATGATTCCATATTTGTGGTAGTAGATAGATTCTCTAAGATGGCTCATTTCATACCTTGCCATAAGAGCGACGATGCTTCACACATTGCTTCATTGTTTTTCAGGGAAATTGTTCGCCTACACGGAATACCGGCAAGCATTGTGTCGGATCGAGACATCAAGTTCATGAGCTATCTATGGAAGTCGCTCATGGCAAAGTTTGGAGTGAAGCTCTTGTTCTCATCATCCTCGCACCCGCAAATGGACGGACAAACGGAAGTGGTCAATCGAAGCCTCTCCACTCTCCTACGCATCCTAGTGAAGAAAAACTTGAAGTCATGGGAGGAGTGCCTCCCACACACGGAGTACACCTACAACCGCGCCAAGCACTCGACAACATCAAGGAGTCCCTTCATGGTCGTCTACGGCTTCGAACCTCCCACGGCACTCGACATACTACCACTTCCCCTTCATGAGCGGACGAACATGGACTTCGACAAGCGCACCGCCGCCATGAAGAAACTACATGAACAAACAAGAGAAACCATTCAAGAACATGTGCTTCGTCAAGCTACCCGCCTCAACGCCAAGAAGAAGGAACGCATATTCGAAGAAGGCGACCTCGTTTGGATCCAGCTCCGGAAGGAAAGGTTTCCTCATGAACGCAACTCAAAGCTAAAGCCAAGAGGTGATGGCCCCTTCAAGGTCCTCAAACGCATCAACAACAACGCCTACGTCATCGACATCCCAACCTCCAAGTACTTGGTGAGCAACACGTTCAACGTTGCGAACTTATCGCCATATCATGAAGATGAGGAGGCACACGAGTCGAGGATGACTCTTTCCCAAGGGGGGGAGATGATGCGGGGTGGCCTTCAGACACCTCCACACCAAGACCAACAAGTCCTCCAAGTGGACCGATGACACGAGCTCGGGTTAAAGCGCTACACGATGAGGTGAACTCGCTCCTCACCACCCTTGATCTCGGTACCCCTTTGGATGGATTGCTACCTCATGCCGATGTGCTTTGTGTCATTAGGTACAAGGCGCATCAAGACTCCGGAGAGGAGGATACGCCATGTTCAAGGGAAGGAGAGGAGCAGCGGGACTTGGAGATGAGCACGAAGCTGGACCCGACAACACTCGAAGCGCACAAAGGAAGAAGAGGAAGATGGCCGGCCCAGGACCCAGTCGGACCGGCCCCACGACCAGACCATCCGGTCCCATGCCCGGTCAACCGGGCGCCCGACCGGATTTCCCTCGGTCCTGACCAGCATCGTACCGGGAAGCAACCGGACGGAAACTTGCGAGGTTTTCGGTTGGCGCCCGGTCGACCGGCCCCATGACCAGACCACCCGGTCACAGGCCCGGTCTGACCGGCCCGAGACCGGATCCGACGGGAATGACTCACCAAACTGCCTAAGTTATCCACTTGTGTACCTTTTCGCCTTGCTGGCCATGTAGGCCTATATAAGCAGCCTGGACCCCTCCTTTACCCCTTAGACTTGAATTGAGCTTAAACACTACTTTGAGCTTTGTCTCCCTAGGGTTAGCATCCCTTTGTAATCAAGACATCCTTGTTGTTGATTTGGCTATTGTTGAGTGAGATTCTAGTGCAAGCACTCTCTCTCCCTCACCAATCTCCTTTCTCCAACACCAATCTCTCACCAGGAACTCTGACGCGTGCCTCTTCCGGGTGATTCTATTGGCGTGGTCCATCGAGCCACGGGGGTAAGTATCGGGTGTATCGGGTTGGTGTGCGTGCGTGAGTACCGGTGTTCTTCGTGTTACTCGCGCTCTCCCACCTTTTTCCCCTCAATTTTGGGTCAAATCGCGAGATCGGGCCAAACCCTAGATCTCAGATCTCATAATGTACTTAGACCAAACCATAAGTTCCTTGCCTCACCTGCAAAATCCGAGAACTCTCTCCCGATGTTTCTCCACTGCCGACCATCAGCGGGGTGCCTCAACATCGCGTCTTTCTTACGTTCTTCCATGTGCCATCGCAACAACTTGGCATGCTCTTTGTTTCTGAACAAACGTTTCAACCGTGGTATTATGGGAGCATACCACATCACCTTTGCAGGAACCCTCTTCCTGGGTGGCTCGCCCTCAACATCACCAGGGTCATCTCTTCTGATCTTATACCGCAATGCACCGCATATCGGGTATTTATTCAAATTCTCGTACTTCTCACTGCGGTAGAGGATACAGTCATTAATGCATGCATGTATCTTCTGCACGTCTAATCCTAGAGGACAGAGAAGCTTCTTTGCTTCATACATATTGGTGAGCAATTTGTTATTTCTTGGAAGCAACTTATTTAATATTATCAACAATTTTTCAAATCC
Organism: Lolium rigidum; assembly: GCF_022539505.1. NCBI lineage: Eukaryota > Viridiplantae > Streptophyta > Magnoliopsida > Poales > Poaceae > Lolium > Lolium rigidum. Next base: position 218,082,159 of record NC_061511.1, on the reverse strand, counting down.
CGAGTAAGTCACACCGGCCTCTGCCTTCCATTTCAGCAATTCCAATACGCTACCCAGCTTTCTCTGCCCATCTTCACAACCTGGGTACAACAATTTGTGGTGGTCCTCTAACATCTTGTCGAACTGCAACCTCTCCTTATCTATGCCACAGTCTCTCCTTGCATCAGAAATGGCCCGACGAAGATCATCAAGAGGATCATCGGGTGCCCGTTCTTCACCTCCTTCTTCTTCATTGTCTTCCATTGCAGTATCATCGTATTCAGAGAACATAGATCGGTACTGGTCATCGTTATCTTCTTCTTCATCTCCGTCTTCCATCATAACCCCTTCTTCTCCGTGCTTGGTCCAAATATTATAGCTGAACATGAATCCGAACCGAAGCAGGTGGCTCTTAATGTCTCTTGAGCAAGAGTAATCCTTCTCATTCTTACATTTCAGACATGGAAAGCACATAAAACCTTGCTTCGACTTGTTGGCCTCGGCCACAAGCAGGAAAGATTTCGCGCCCTCTATGAAAGCGGGAGCACATCGGTTACCGTGCATCCATGGATGACTCATTTGCATCATAAGTACAATTATGTATCAGATGCAATCACCCTTTCTAAAATAAGTATTGTACGGACTATGTATATGAGAAAATAGTTGCTAACTTTTTAGGATCAAAAAGAGGAGAAATCTTATCAAATAAAATCAAGTGGCATCCTCACAAACATTTCATCAAACACCTCTTGTGCACATGAAGAAAAAAAAAGCTAGCATAAACCTCCACCTTTCACCACCAAGGAAAAAAATGTAGGGAGGTGGGGGGACTGGTTGTGTGTATATATAGGCCTGGATCTTTTGTCATGGGCCGTACCACGACCCGCGACAAAAGGGGTGCCAGCAGGCCACGGCCATCCTCAGACCCTTTTTGTCGTGGGTTGTGGTACAGCCCGTGAAAAAAGACCGCGACAAAAAGCCCGGAGCTCCAAAATGTTTCGGGGCTACGTGGCCAGGCCATTTGTCGTAGCTCCAGACGCGCCCGCGACAAAAGGCTTGCACGAAAGCCCTGTTTTCCACTAGTGGGGGATTCCAATTCGTTATAGAAGACTCAAAAAATGGAGAGTGGAAACCGGTGAAGGATAGATTTGAAAGAAAATAGTTGTTGGGCGGGCAAAATGTTGTCATATGGAGACCGATTAACTCTAATAAACTCAGTCCTTACAAGCTTACCAATGCTCTCTTTTTTTGAAATCCCGATTGGAGTTAGAAAAATTCTTGACTTTTTTAGGTCTTGTTTCTTTTGGAAAAACGATGGCCATAAGAAAACATATATGTTGACGAGATGGGATATTATATGTCGGCCCAAGGATCCGGAGGTCTGAGCATCAAGGTCCTTGAATTAAAAAATAAAAGTTTACTCAGTAAATGGTTGTTCAAACTCACATGAATGAAGAGGAGGTATGCGGCGTTGGCCATTTTGCGCCGATTTTAAGGGCGTCCAGGTCGCCTTCTGCACATCTGTGATAGTGGGCTGCGCTCAGATTTCGCGCTAGTCATTGATGGCGAGGCGCGTACCCATTATTGTTATACTCTATAAAGCTGACCCTTTTAGCCTTCACCAATTTTTTCGATACTGTTTAGGGTACATTTTCATCCAAATAAAATTTGACACGATACCATTTTCACTGTAGATGGATAAAATTGGTAATGTAGATCTTTACCGCTTTGACTGATTCCAGAGACGTTCAAGGGATAAGATTTTACTTCTCCGCGTGGCGCGATTTCTCTTGAAACGTCGTGCCTCTTTCTCTTCCTCTCTCTTAGGCTACTCATAGTGGGGAGTAACTTAGACTAGTAACATATACCATGTTACTAGTCTAGGTTACTACCTTCATAGTGGGTAGTAACTTATATGTGGTGTCATGCATTGTGTCATTTATTATGTTGTAGACTCATTTTGCCTTGGGATGTGTGATGTTATGGTAACATAGCTAGTTACCACATCACTCTTTTTCTTCATTTATTCGCATGCCATGTCACCAAAATGCATTGAGATGTGTGATGTTACTAGCTATGTTACTCCCAGTATGAGCAGTCTTAGTCTCTAGTCTCCACTCCTCCATCCCAATTTACGCCAAGATGACACCAGGTTAATCCCCTCCGCTCCTCCCTCTGCTCGCCGCCGTCGTGGCGCGTTTACGGGCGAAGCGCGATCGACGTGGATGGGCCCTTCTCTCTCTCCCCGCTCCATGGTGAAAGGCGATGGACGATCCCATCGAGCGGCGGTGTTGCGTTGGCGTATGGCGCGGCCTCGCGGTGGCTCGGCGGCGACCGCTGCAGCAGCGCGGCGGTGAGCGCTGGTTGTTTGCGTTGGTTCTCGACGTGGATGTTTCGTCGAGGTGGCGTCCATGGCTGCGGCGGCGGTCGTGAATGTGGCTAAACGGTCGTCTCTGGCTGGGGGTTGTGCGGGAAACCGGAGTTGGAGATGGCCGTGGTCGGCGTTGTCCAGTCTGGCCGGCGTAGCCGGCTCACTTGGTGCCCCATGTCAAGATCTGGAGATGCCATTAATGGAGAGTCATGGGCTCCAGTGCAGGGGCGGGCGTTTTTCCTCCTCCTTTCCCGGGATGGGCTTTCCCCGCACCTGGCCTCTGGCCTGGTGCGTGTCCACTAGGCAGCCATGGCGTCGATGTTGTCTGATTCTCACCTCCCTATAAGGCTATAACCATTGCTGGGATCTTGAGGCTCAACAGTTTGTTTTCTGCTGATTTTGGATTTCCCTGTGTTGTTCTAGGTGGATGTGAAGAGAGGAGAAACCTGCCGTTTAAGATGGCAACGAGCGCACTGCTTGGCCCCCACGAGGATCTCGATCTTCGCCGCCACGTCCTTGCCTCCGGTGCTACCAGTAGCGGTGTTATCCGCCAGCCGGCGCGTCTCTGCCCCCGCTGCCAAGTTTCGGCGACGCAAGGAGCGGCGGGGATCCGCGGCGACCACCAAGGTGGAGCGCTACGTTCCTGCAGGCAGGATAAGGACGAGCAACAGCTGCAGCCGACCTTGGCGAGGACAAAGGGAAGATCTCTCCCATCCCAGATGCGTCGGCAACCAATGTCCTCTCTCTGTGACATTCCCAAATTTTTGGAAAGGTAAGAGATTCAATCTAATCTAACCAGCCTACCACGGCCCCCTTCCTGTCCATATTTCAAATCCCCATAGCTTCACAAAATTTTGAACAATCAGTGAATCAATTGCACAGTCTGATGATGATGCACCAGAGGAAGATGTGTACGGCCGGTAATTTGAAGTAGAGTCAGCAGACGTAACGGTCAGCGAGGCGGCAGAGTGGACCAACTATATAGCTGCCCTTGCTACACAGTCAAGTAAGTAACACTCACTGATAAATTCCCAGCACGCCGAATTCATCAAGAAAACCTCTGACGAATCGGCTAATGTCTGACGTAGATGGAAAAGGTAAGTATTTTAGCCCTATCGCTTTGAGCTGAATGAAGGGATGGAGGTTTGTCTGTAACGCCACAAACGGCACTACAAAATGTTAGCAGTAGCTCCACAAAATGTTAGCAGTAGGGCCACGTTCAATGCAGGTCAAATGCCGCTTTGATATTTACATCAGGCTTTGTAGATGTATTTCCATATCACCTTTGCTCAGTCTAACATCTACTAACTGGAGAGGATTTGCATCAAACTGCTAATCCTCTCCACGTCAGTGGATGAAGTTCTAACATCAAACTGCTAATCCTCTCCACGTCAGTGGATGAAGTTCGATGATGTTCCTCATGGAGAGGATTTGCACTTTGCGTCTGTTGTTTCTTCATACATGCTAAATTTCAGTTATCATCATCATTAACTAATCGCATTGATGCCTAGGTCTGAATGATTCGTACATTCATCATTTTGGCATATATAAGTGATACGCCCTCTCTATACCACACTCAGATAATATCTCCAGATCACACGATTCAACAGCACGGGATACAAATTCACAGCAGGAGGGTAGGGAGATAGAGGAATTTTTAGAGAGGGAAGGAGAACGAGATCGGGAACGAGAGTTCTTTACAGGGTTGGCTCAACAGCAAAACGAAAAGAAGGAACTCCACGGCTTAAGACACGCCAGGACGGGCTGGCCGTAGGTCCCACCTGCAGCGCCACTTCTTCGCTTTCCATCTGCTTCGTCCGATTCACGTCGTCCATTCTGGACCGTTGATCCGGTGGTTCACTCGCCGTTCCCTCCTAGATCGCCTCAATTCGTTTGCTTCAGGCACCGGGCAGAACTTGAGGTGTTCGTCGACAGCGTGGCGGCGTTGGCGGCGAGTGAGTCCCGTGGCTGGGGTCGTGACATCCCCTTCTCCTTGAGAGCCTGCTTGTCCCCAAGCAGGTGCTTCCGGGAATCTCTTCTTCAGTTCCTGCAAATTCTCCCAGGTGGCCAGGTTATCCGACATACCTGACCAGACCACCTTCCCTTCCAGTAAGGTTGTGTTTCCCAATATTCTGCGACGCCGAGCTAGGACACGCTCTGGAACTTGCTCTGCATCAGGAGGAAGTGTTGCCTCTGCCATAATCTCCCTTGGCAGTGACTTTTTGAGTAGGGAAACGTGGAATACAGGGTGCACCAAACTGTGCTCGGGCAGGATGAGTTTATAAGCCACTTGACCCACTTTCTTCTCAATTTGGAATGGTCCAAAATACTTGAAAGAGAGTTTATGATTAGCTCTTCTCTCAACTGACGACTGTAGGTACGGCTGAAGTTTAAGATAAACCCAATCCCCTTCCTCAAAGTGACGCTCAGTTCGACCTTTATCGGCTTGATGCTTCATTCGTAGACGCACACGCTCCAGGTGCATTTTCAAAAGCTTCTTCATTAGGTCCCGTTCCTGTAGCCATTCAGCCAAGTTTGGTATGGCACAAGAATCTACACCCTCCACACCAAAGAATCTGGGTGCATGACCATACAGTGCTTCAAAGGGGCTTTTCTGCAGACTTGAGTGAAAGCTGGTGTTGTACCAAAATTCCGCCAATGGTAGCCATTGAATCCACTTAGTCTGACATGAGTGCACAAAGCATCGCAAGTAGCCCTCCATACATTGATTTACTCTTTCCGTTTGCCCATCCGTTTCTGGATGGTGGGCAGTGCTCATACACAGTTGTGTGCCAGATAATCGGAATAACTCCTGCCACACCTTGCTTGTGAAGATAGGATCCCTGTCAGATACAATAGCCAATGGCATGGAATGTAATTTGTGAATTTCCTTCATAAAAGCCAGAGCCACAGATTGTGCTGTGTAAGGGTGGGCTAATGGAACAAAATGGGCGTATTTTGAGAATTTGTCCACTACCACCATGATGCAGTTGAAGCCTCCTGATTTCGGCAATCCATCAACAAAGTCCATAGAGATAGTTTCCCATGCTCCGTTTGACACTTTTAGAGGCTGTAGGAGTCCTGGATAAGCGACTCTTTCGTGCTTAGCCTTTTTACAGATATCACAACTATCTGTCCATGCCCTGACCATCTTCTTCATCCCGGCCATGAGAATAACTTTTTGATTATGTGATATGTGACCAAGAAACCTGAGTGACCACCCGTTACGCCATCATGCAAGGTTTGCAAAACTTTCTGTTGCATTGTTTTGTTATTGCCAATCCACACTCGGCCCTTGAATCGAATAATGCCATCTCTATAAGTAAAATGGCCAAAGTCTGTGGTTGTAGATAGTTTGGTGAGTAGTTTCTTGGCTTGCTCATCTTCTAGATACCCTTTTGCCAGTGCTTCCAACCACTGGGGCTTGCTGTCCACAATCACCATCATCTAATCGGTTTGCAACGAAGGATTTCTGGACACAGCATCGGCAACTCTATTATCCAGCCCTTGCTTATACTGGATCCTGAATTGCAGCCCTAGTAACTTGGTAAGGGCCTTATGCTGCCAAGGAGTAGTCAAATGTTGATCAGTCAAATTCACCAAGCTGCGCTGATCCGTTTTAATGCAAAATTGAGCATGTTGTAAATACGAGCGCCATTTGTCCACTGCCATCAATATGGCCAAGCATTCCTTTTCATATGTGGATAGGGTCTGGTGCTTTGGGCCTAAAGCTTTGCTGATGAAAGCCAGAGGATGATCATTTTGCAACAAAACTGCTCCAATCCCTTTATCGGATGCATCTGTTTCAATCACGAATTGTTTCTTGAAGTCTGGTAGTGCCAAAACCGGAGCCGATGCCAAAGCTTTCTTAATAGCTTGGAAGGATGCTTCAGTTTCAGATGTCCACACAAAGGGCACTCCTTTCTTTAATAAGTCAGTCATGCTTTTGCTGATAAAACCGTATCCTTTGATGAATTTACGGTAGTATCCAACCATGCCTAAGAAGCTGCGCAACTGCTTCACATCAGTAGGTGCTTGCCATTTAACTATAGGCGCCACCTTGCTAGGATCCACTGTTACACCAGATGCACCAATGATGTGTCCCAAGTAAGAGAGTTGTTGCTGTGCAAAATGACACTTGCTTTTCTTCACTTTTAGCTGATTTTCCTCTAAAAGAGAGAATACAATCTCCATATGTTGCAGGTGTTGTTGCAAAGTAGGACTGTAAATCAAAATGTCATCAATGAATACTAAGATGAATTTTCTGAGCCCTGGTTCCAAAATGGCATTCATAATCCCTTGAAAAGTTGCAGGTGCTCCAGTTAAACCATAGGGCATCACCTTGTATTCAAAGTGTCCATGATGCGTTTGGAACGCTATTTTCGGAATGTCTTCTTCGGCCATCCGGATTTGATGATATCCCGAACGCAAGTCCAGACTGGTGAACCATTTGGCACCTGCCAGCTCGTCTAACAGCTCATCAATAATCGGCAGAGGATAAGTGTTCTTCACAGTGATTGAATTGAGCTGTCGAAAGTCCTGTACCAATCGCCACGATAAATCCTTCTTTTTAACCAGTAAGGCAGGGGAGGCGAAAGGGCTTGCACTGAGCTGAATGACACCTTGAGCTAGGAGTTCTTTGATTTGTTTCTCAATCTCATTTTTCTGCATTGGGTTATATCTGTACGGCCTCTGTTTGACTGGTGACGCTCCGGGTAACAGGGGGATCCTATGATCATACAAACGTTTGGGAGGCAACCCTTTAGGTTCCGTGAACAATCCCTCGAACTTGTCAATCAATTTTTGGACGGTGCCTGGTATGGGGGTGTCTGTTTCTTCCTGCACCGCACAAACATGAACCAGAAATAAGATAGCACCCAGACATTCCAACATTTCCATCTGGGACAGAGACACAGGTAAGCACGAAGAAGTATCTGCTTTGAGCCCATGCAACACGTGCTTGTGTCCTTCTTGGTTCACTTCCATCCATTTTCTTGCCAATCCACATTCATTGGGCTATTGGATTTCAACCACTCAATACCCAAGATCATGTCATAACATTGAAGTGGAATCACCTTTAAATCTGTGACAAACTGTGCGTCTTGACAGGACCACTGACATTGAGGTAAAGCTTCATTGCCTTGCAATATCTCACCATTAGCAATTTTGACTTTCACTGTGTTCGGTAACTTAATGACCCCCTTCAGTTTACTGGCTGTCATCGAGTTGAGGAAATTTCCAGAGGATCCAGAATCAATAAGAATCATCACTTCTATGTCTTGTATACAACCTTGTAACCTGAAGCAAGAATTGTCTTCTGTGCCAAATAATGCTTGTTGGGACAGAGAGAAAAATTCTTCCTGTTGTTCATCTGCATTCACTGCTGTGGTGAATGATTCAGGACTCTCATTACCTTCCAGCAGTTCCATCAGCTCCTCGACGACATGAAGTTGCACTGTTTGCGCGCACTTGTGAGTTGCACTGTATTTATCACCACATGTGTAACAGAGATTCTTAGCTCTTCTATAGGCTTTGAGAGCAGCCAATTTATGTGCAGTACCAACATTGCGAGATGTATCAGCGCTTCGCTTCTCGGGGATCATAATTTGCTTAGATCTCATATTATTGGAGATCTGCTGAGGGATGTTCGCTTTATAGTTGGAGCGAAAACCTTGGACACCTTTAGAGTATGGTGAAGGAATAATTTCCACATCCTCGCCAATTTCCTCCTGCAAGAGGGCCAGAGAAACAGCAGTCTCCAAATCGCTGGGCATTTGAATTAAAACTACAGCCTTGATGTCTCTATGCAAGCCATCCACAAATCTAGTGGTAAAGAATGTTGGATCTAAATCTGGTTTATAAGCTAGCATGTGATGCATTAAGCTATCAAATCTCTCTATATATTCAGTCACTGTAGTTTCTTGTCTAATTTTGAAGACTTGCCTATATAGTAATTGGTACTGTCCCCTATCAAATCTTTTAATGAGAGTATCACACAGTTGTTCCCAAGTAATATTCCCTAATTTTTCTTCAGCACTTTGAAACCAGAGTGTTGTGTTTCCTATAAAATGCATAGTGGCGTATTCAACCCAAAACTCTTGACACACTGAATAGACCCTAAAATATTTATCACAAGCTTTGATCCATAACTGTGGGTTTAGGCCATCAAATTTAGGAAATTCTGCTTGTGGTGGTGGTTTGCCAGTGCCATACTTATCACTCATAGTCAATTCAACCAGAGAGGGATCGATCAAATCATGCTGACCTGTGACCGGGGAGGGAAACGAAAGAGTTAGTTCTTTCGATTCCGAACCCCGGGTGATGTTGTCGACGCGGTGGCCATCTGGCCCGGAGATTGCACCCGACAGGGATGAACCTGCCGGTGGTGGAGCTGCAGCCGGTGAAGTAGGAGGACGACCCAGCGCGCTGACCACTTCTCCACGAGCGATTTGATCCACTTGCCGGCGCAGGTCCTTGACCTCTGCCCCGAGATCGCTCACCTTGGACTCGATCTCTGGCTTCCATAGCTCGAGATTGGCCTTGATTTCTTGCACCTCCGTACCCATGGTGCCCATCGATCCCTTGATCGCCACGATGTCTGGTTTGAAATCCTCAAACCCAGCCTTCAACTCTTGCATCTCTGATGACATGCACTTCTCTTGGGCCTCCAACATCTTCATCATCTTCTCAAGTTGCTCTTCCATGGTGTCGATGCGCCCCGATGTATCCCACCGTGTCTGTGGTTTCTTTGTCGCCAGTGCGGACAAGTGTGGAACACCTTCCGTGCTCTGTCACTGGAAGGGAAGAAAATTCGCCAAATCTCGTCGATCTAGAAGAGGCGTCCACCCTTGAGGGCGAAACTTTGTGCAGATCGAAGATCCGCGCCTGCGACTAGAGATCCTGAGGGATCACGACATAGATCAGCCACGAACTCTCGAACCCTGGCAATCTGATACCAATTGATACGCCCTCTCTATACCACACTCAGATAATATCTCCAGATCACACGATTCAACAGCACGGGATACAAATTCACAACAGGAGGGTAGGGAGATAGAGGAATTTTTAGAGAGGGAAGGAGAACAAGATCGGGAACGAGAGTTCTTTACAGGGTTGGCTCAACAGCAAAACGAAAAGAAGGAACTCCACGGCTTAAGACACGCCAGGACGGGCTGGCCGTAGGTCCCACCTGCAGCGCCACTTCTTCGCTTTCCATCTGCTTCGTCCGATTCACGTCGTCCATTCTGGACCGTTGATCCGGTGGTTCACTCGCCGTTCCCTCCTGGATCGCCTCAATTCGTTTGCTTCAGGCACCGGGCAGAACTTGAGGTGTTCGTCGACAGCGTGGCGGCGTTGGCGGCGAGTGAGTCCCGTGGCTGGGGTCGTGACAATAAGCTTGCTAGAATTCTTGAGCCAATGGCAATAGAGTGTAAAATCGTTTGTTTGTAAATCTGGTGTCTGAATTTAAAACTGCTCTAGATGAGTAATTAAGCTAAGCTCTATGTTTAGATTAGAATTCATGATTTTTTTCTTCCAAGCCACCAGGATTCTCAACGCGGGTGCATTGTTGGCTCTCAATTTGTGTCTCTTCTCGATGAGCCCCACCCAATCTCTAATTAGTACAGGTAAACTAACTGCCCCTTCGTTCATTTGACTTTTATAGTATATTGCTGGATATTCAGTATTTGCCTTATGCCTTTCCCCTAGCATCGATACTACATAAGCATATAGTGACGAGCAATGCGTGTGTGTTCTGCATTGATGATACATAAGCATACCAATGAGTCTGCGAAAAAACACATTACGACATATTTGTATATTTTAGTTTGTATTACTTTGGTCTTCCCGAATCACAAGGTCTGCTCACAAATTATCTGATTTTCAAAATCATGGATAGTAGTATTTATATTTGAATGCAGAAAATAACTATCATTTGGCATCAGTTAATGTTCTTTTTTTTTATTTATTCGTTGGCTTAGATTGTCCCTTATGCTAGCATCCATTTTACTTGGCCAATTTACATTTAGTTTTTGCATTATTGAAGCTGCGATTTGTACCACTGTTCGTGTCCACCGCTACTTAACGTATTTTCTTACAGTGACACTCGAAGAACAGCCATGCAGACAACCTTGGTGAAGGATCTGTCACCTCCAGGATTTCAATGGAAGGTCGTTGTGTGTCGCTTGAATCGGGAAACATAAGAGATTAAGCGAGCTGGCAAAATTTGTTTGGCTAGACTTCATTGTTATTGATGATGGGTGGCTAAGTCTAGGCTATTGCCAACGGTGCCCGAAGCTGTTGTCGTTAGAGAGGTTTGCGTTTTTCTCGCCACCTTGGTTGTTGCCTTCCCTGGATCCGCAGTTGGTTGACGAGTGCCTCCCAATATCGCGGCCTGTCTTTTTTCGGTGTGGTGGGAGTGTCATGCTCGACTGTTTGTAGTGTTGCTTTGTGTTCTCTGTTAGGTTTGGTTGTGGACGTGTGTGGGCGTGTTGTTTGTGTGAGCTTGATCTTGTAGGTTTTTGCCCAGTTTTCTCCTAAAAACTGGACACTCTCTTTTTAATTAATGAATGAGGTAAAGCTTTTGCCTCCGTTTCAAAAAAAAATTGTTATTGACCAAGAGGTACCTTCTAAATATTCAGCCACTATGTTTGAGTCAGTACACACTTTTGTATTTTTTCCATCAAGCATGCCCCGTATTCAGAATAAGATAAATGATACGTAACCGCTCCATTTCTTATTCTGAATTCTGAGAAATTCATTCTTTACTCCACACAGTGGCAATGTGTTTTTTTACTGGCTGATGTTGCATATGCAAGAAATGTTTAATGACTTGAAAAATTAATCTGAGAACCTTCCACTTCCATTGTTTTATGTTTAACAAGCAGGACATGGTTTTTAATTAGTATATGAAATTTGTATAAAAGTTCTCGCAAAAAAAAAAGAAATTTGTATAAAAGAACTTAGATCTATAATTTAGTTCGTGCAAATGAAATCAAGGTATTGGTACTGTTGAAGGGAGTAGAACATCTCTTCTCTTTAATCACAATGGTCTTGCTTGATCTAAAACTTGAGTTTTCAATGTCACTGGGAATATTTTTTAGTTGTCGTTAAGGGAACTATTTAGTTGTGCATATGGAGAGTGCTACTAACTAGACTTTGCTAGGAATGAAATATCAAGACTTGCGAAGATGGTGATAAACTGACAAAATTCTGCAATATTTTCAAAGAAGCTAATGACTCAATATGAAATCAAATATTAGCGTGGTTTGTTACAAAGAGTGTATATGTTTTTCCGTTGCTTACTGTCGAATCTTCATTGTTGAGAGGCAACGGGCAGTTGGAATTTTCTTCAGGTAGCAATCAGACAATGTGACAACTAATGACTACCTAAGGTTGTGTTATGACCGGTCTGTTATATGCTAGGAGGGGGCCCAACGGTGGGCCTAATTAATTAGGGGCTTAGCCCATTTATTTTTATCTCTTTTCAGCTCATAAATACTAGTAGTTGTAATCAGACGTGATCAGTCAAGCAATAATCATATCATTATTGTCGACTTCCAAAGGAGTCGGTCTCTCCTAACCCTGGCCGCCGCCGTCTCCTTGCGCCGCCGCCACGGCGCCCTGTTGCCGGCGCCCTCCTCCTCGGCCGCGCGAACTCTCCTCCTTCCCCTACAACCTACACCCTAGACACGGTAGAACCCTAGCTCCTACCAGACTGTTTTGGTAATCTTCTATTGACATGTGGTCATCAAAATTATGTGTAGTTTTATCTACGATAGGACTATGAGAGCATCAAATTGTTTCTTGGGTTCATCGCCTTGAAGTCACCTCGCCGTCGACCACACGACAACAGAGGTGAAGTGCGGCTATTTCATCCCGTGACCGGCCATACAGTTCACCCTCCTGGACCGCTAACTCGAGCGGTTCGGCCAGACAACCTCAAGCTGCAAGTCAATTTCCTCTTCACCAGCAAATTTCTATATGTTTTAAAATCTCTATTGTTCAGTAGATGGAAGACATCATTGCTGGTTCTGAATGATTGGCGCAAAAACTTCACAAATCTTAGGTACTCTGATTGTGATTTTGGTGTTTAACGAGCGTTTGTTGTTATGCCTATAAGAACCAAATTAGTATATTTTCAGATTTCTCGATTGATCTGTAAGGACTAAAGTAATTTATTCGACTGATTAACTTATTTCCATTAGGTGCAGCAAGGACTAAAGTAATTTATTCGACTGATTAACTTATTTCCATTAGGTGCAGCGCAGCTTGGTCTTCCTTTTCTAGATCATTTTGCGGTGTATCTTTTTTCAAATTTTCTACATTTTACCTCCACAAATACTAGATAAATATATATTAAGTATATGACCACTTGGCAGAAAGAAAGCCGAGCACGACTCCTATCACTTTCTTATTAGTCAGTCACATCAGGCTTGGGTCACAAGCGCTAGCACATCGGGCTTCATAACCTAAAAAAGAAGTGCTTTCCACCTCTTTCTTGCTGCAGTTGCAGGTCGAAGATGAACCTTGCTGTTTAGTTTCTGCGTGACAAGACCAAAATACGTGCCTCCCTGCTTGGTAAACTACATCTACCGCACCGTATACAGCAAGATTTCCTAGTATTGTTTAAGTCGTGTGGTTACGCCCATCTTCACCATTGCCCCCCTCCACACCATTTCCCACACCACTATCCTTCTCCACACCTCACGGATTGACGAGCATCGAGCCTTGGGCAAGCCGTGGCCGTTTCGAAAGACCCGCCACGACCATGACGAGGGCTCCTCGCATGGAGCCGACCGCCAAAAGGAGAGGAATCACCGATACATCCCAATCGACTACGTGCGCCAGCTCTACGGGGTGGGATGTCCCGTGCCGTGGCAAGACGTCAACCTGCCCGGAGGTTGACTCCTGAATTCACGGTGGGTGCATGTGTTGTGCGAGGGCCGAGAGCGGTGCAACGAGATCTGCCTCCGTTGTTTCATTCTCTTGCCCGGTCTGCTGGATGACCCGACATTCACGACTCGTACAACTGGGACACCTTCGGTGCCTAGGAGTCTGACCTGCACCGCCATGCGGGGTACCTAGGCGACGTCGGCTACTTGAGCCATGAGTACTATGGTGGTCTCAACAACGACGGCAATGAGGAAGACAAGAATAGCGACGATGGCGGGCCACCGATATCCCGGTCGTCAACCAAAAACTCAAACCGCCCGAGCTTACAAAGGAAGAGGAGGAGTCCATGGAGATTGCCCTCATCCAAAGTGAGCTCGACGAGCTAGCCAAGTCGAACGGCAAGTCACACTGGTGACCCCGCGAGGCAGCCCACCTCGCAGCCAGACGCGCGCGTCACCTCCGGCGCTAGAGGCAGTGCCATTGCCACCGGATGGGCCTCCTCCGCCACCATGGCCCTAGAGCCCGATGGTCTTCAGTGACCTGAGCAAGGAGGACTAGGTGGCAATGGTGAAACCATAGTAGCTAGGGTTTTATCTATTTTTATATTCATTTTCGGCCGTTTGGATCCATGCGATGCGAGTAGTTGTAAATGTTAGATTGATCTCTCCCGAGTGGGCCCAACGGCCCACCGGGCCCCTTTGACCTGCGCCCTGATCGGGGGCGCCCAACCCGTTATGGTTGGTGGGCCCCTGTGACCTGCGCTATATAAAGAGGTGGGGGCCGGGGCACGCAGTACGAGGTTCACCGCGCCGCCAGTCACCCCACCGACATTCCCTACCGATCTAGGGTTAGCGCAGTGCTCACGGGAAGCTCTTCCACCGCCGCCACCGCACGCTCACGCCACTCGCGCCGTCCCCATGGACAACGGCTCGAGCTCCTCCTCGAAGGGAGAAGGTTTGTCTCCCACACCCCTCTCGATCTCTCTCCGATCTTGCAGTATACATATAGATATAGTATCTACCCGCACGGATGCTACTCTAGTTGATCTAGCAAAGCAAACATTGGTATCAGAGCAACTCTAGATGTAGATCTCGTGTTTATTTTTTCGGGTAGAAAAGAAAGAAGAGAAATCCTAGATCCTCCCTGATGCAAAGAAAAGTATACCGGCCGAGGCCGTCGGGCTCGCCGGCAAAGTTAGCGCCGCCGCAAGGCCGCGCCGCCCCTCTCGATCCCGATGCGCATCGGCAAGCCGAGGCATCGGGAAGAAGGGCCACTCCACTTGCGCAAGCGAGGCGGGGCAAAGAAAAGAAAATGCTCACCGTGCTTACCGTGCTGACGTTCACGATCGCCGGCAAAGAAAAGGGAACCCCTCTGCGCCTTTTGACGGTAGTGCGCTCACCCTAGGGTGCACGTGCCGCCGGCAAAGGGGACAGGGAGGCTCCGCTGCTGCTGTTGTAAGTCCACTCGCCATGGCCGTCGTTTTGGTGGTGGAAGTAGCAAAGTACATAGGAAAAGAAAGGGGCGGGCGGAGCCGTCGGCCAGCCGACAGCAGCCACACGGCCTCGTCTTGGACGAGCGTGCGGGAGGCTGATGCGGGGCGCGACTGCATGCCGCCGTCGCCGGCAGAGAGCGCCGGGTGGGGCGAGCCAACGGCTCTCCGCCGCCGCCGCCGCCGGACCCAACAGAGAAGAGAGACAGAGGCTCGGGGGAGAAGTGTTTTAGGGTTAGGGTTTTTCGGCCGTTTGGCCGTTTTTATACCCAGCGAAAGTAAAGGGCAGCCGTCGGATCGAATCCGAAGGCCAGGAGTGCCTCCGCGTGGGCACCGTGTGCGGGTCGCGTGGGCTGCGCTGGCCAGGCCGGGGTTGGGCCGAAGGAAGGCCGCGGCAGCAGGCCGCGTTAGCAGGCCGCACTGCGTGCGGGCCGCGTTAGCAGGCCGCACCGCGTGCGGGCCGCGTCTGCTCGCTGCGTGGGCGGCGCGTTGCTGCGCGTCGCTCGCCGCGTGCGGGCCGCGTGGGCCGCGACAGTAACAGTATGTTTTTACAGTTTTGCACAGTTTTATTAATTACAGAGGCATTTTTAGGCAGTTTTGGGTCATTTTTGGCCAAAATTTTATCTAGTTTTTTCTGAATAAATAGGACCAACGAAATATTTGTTCAGAAATTAAAAGTAAAGGAAATGCCTCTAAAAAGTTCAAAGTTTAAAGTTTAAATTCATAGTTTCCGCTGCAAATAGTAAAAGAAGCATTTTTTTAATGCAACATAATAGTTAAAATTCAAAGTTAAATGAAAAGTGGTTATTGTGACAATTATGGTTCTGTTATTTTTTGACCAAGGTTATTAATGACATGACCATGTTTTGTTGCAATGATATGTGCATTTATCTCTATTTCTTCCCAACGGTGATTTAGTTTTATTTGCATTAGCAGTTGCATGTTTTAATTCGGACCAACGTTGAATTATAATTTGCAATTGTATTGTTCTCACTTCTTTGTGGTTTTCAGGAGGGTTCTACTTGATGAGCTGCATCAAGGATGTTCCCACCCTTATAGGGGATAACTACACAGAATGGAGGAAGAAGGTAGATTTCGCCTTCGTCTGTGCTGAGGTGGACTGGGTGGTTGACACACCGCAGCCCATCAAGCCTACTGACCCTGTCAGAGCTGACGGGGATACTGATGATGCATGGGCTAAAAAGAAAAGGGACCATGCTCCTGTGGAGATGTCCTACACCCTAGAGAATAGAAAGTGGCATACTGCCAACAAAAAGTGCATGGCATTTATAAAGAATACAATTGAGAACGCCATCGTGGACTCAATTACAGAGTGCGATTCCGCTGGGGAGTACCTAGAAAAGATAAAGAGTCAGTTCACTGGTTCTTCAAAGACATATGCAACCCAGCTGTTGAAGCAGCTGGTGACAGAAAAGTATACTGGAGGTGCACATGGCATCAGGGAGCACATCCTCAGGATGAGCAACCTGGCTGCAAAGCTGAAGCCTATGGATGATGACCTGGAGCTGAAGCATGGACTTCTGGTTCATTTGGTGATGGCTTCATTGCCACAACAGTTTGACAACTTTGTCATCAATTACAACATGAGCCCTGAGAAATGGGACATTGAAAAGACCATTGCCATGTGTGTGCAAGAGGAGGATAGACTCAAGGCACAGAATGGAGGTACCATCAATTATGTGAAGGACAATAAGAAAAGGCCCTTCACACCAAGCAACAATGGTTCCCCTTCAAAGCAATATGGTAAAGCCCCAATGCAGCATCAGCAGAAGTTCCAGCCCAGGCCATTGCCAGTGAACAAAGATCAGTGTCTTCACTGTCAGAAGACTAGGCACTACAAGAAAGACTACCCTGCTTTTCTGAAAGAACTAATGGCAAAGAAAGGTAACAATTTAGTTTTCTTTGTAAATGAATCCTTGTATACACAGTTTTCGAAATCTACTTCGTGGATTGATTCAGGTGCAACTATTCATGTTGCAAATTCTTTACAGGGATTCCATTCGACGAGGACTACGAAAAGAGGCGAAGGATGCGTTGAAGTCGCGAATGGAATTCAAGCAGAAGTTGAAGCTGTTGGCGACGTCCTCTTGGAGCTAGCTGATGGCTTTACTATTCTGCTTAGAGATGTCTTATTTGTTCCTTCCATACATAGAAATTTAATAAGTGTATCGCTCTTAGATAAAGACAGTTATCAATGTTATTTTGGACATGGCAAATGTGCCATATGGTGTAATAATTCTTATGTTGGGGTTGCTATACTCCATGACGAGCTTTATTTATTTCCCTTGCGTGAAAAAGTATTGTCTGTGTGTAAAGTGAATGAACAAATATCCTCGTCGGAAACATAAGGAAAGAAAAGAAAAAGAACTGATGAATCATCGAAATTATGGCACTGTCGCCTAGGCCATATTTCGAGGGGGAGAGTAGAAAGACTCGTTAAAAATGATATTCTTCCTCCATTAGAATTCTCAGACATAGAACAGTGCATCGATTGCATTAAAGGAACATTTGTAAAGCAAATCAAAAAGGGTGCAAATCGAAGCACATCAACACTAGAAATAATTCACACCGATATATGTGGACCATTTCCGGTGAAAAGTGTGGATGGCTATGATTCGTTCATAACATTCACGGATGATTACTCCCGATATGGTTATAGTTATCCAATAAAAGAAAGAACAGAAGCGTTGGATCAATTCAAAATATTCAAAGCTGAAGTTGAAAATCAGCATGATAAAAGAATAAAGATAGTCAGGTCTGATCGTGGAGGGGAGTACTACGGTCGACATACTCCATATGGCCAAGTCCCTGGACCTTTTGCAAGGTTTCTACAGGAGACTGGAATAGTCGCCCAGTACTCGATGCCGGGCGAACCTCAGCAGAATGGGGTAGCTGAAAGGCGCAACCGTACCCTTATGGATATGGTGCGCAATATGATGAGCTATTCCACCCTACCATTGGGATTGTGGATTGAGGCGTTAAAAACAGCTATTCACATTCTAAACAGAGTACCAAGCAAATCGGTGCCCAAAACGCCGTATGAGCTATGGATAGGAAGAGTGCCTTCTCTAAACCACCTGAAAGTGTGGGGGAGTCCTGCTGAGGCCAAAGTATTTAATCCAAATATCGCAAAGTTAGATACCAAAACAGTCAGCTGCCATTTTATTGGCTATCCTGAAAAGTCAAAAGGTTATCGTTTCTACTATCCAGAGAAATACACAAAGTTTGTGGAAACGAGACATGCTGTCTTCTTAGAGGACGAAATGATGAGGGGGAGCATGGTAGCTCGGAAAATTAATCTTGAGGAGAAGAGGGTGCATGCACCCAATCCGATGACTCAGGAGCCATTTTTTGCGCTACCATGTGCACTTGTACCGACGATCCCTGCGATTGTGGTGCAAGAGCCTGTTGTGACTCCACCCATGACAACGATGAGTGAAAATTCGGAACCTGTCCGTCAGGAGCCGAATGAACCATTTGTTGAGCATAAAAGGGAGCAACAACAGCCACCTCCAGAAGCTGAGCCACAAGTTGAGGAACAGAATGCTCAAGAGAATGTGGCCCCTAGAAGGTCTACAAGAGCTAGAAAATCAACCATTTCGACTGATTACAAAGTTTACAACACAGAAAGAGTTCATATGGAAGGTGATCCCACTTCATATGAAGAAGCCATGAGAAGCCCAGATTCATCAAAGTGGGTGGAGGCCATGGAAGACGAAATGAGATCGATGAGTGCCAACCATGTTTGGGACTTAGAGAATATTCCTAAAGGAGTCAAAACAGTAGGCTGCAAATGGGTCTACAAAATAAAATATGACTCCAATGGGAATGTTGAAAAGTATAAAGCACGACTTGTGGCAAAAGGATTTACACAAAGAGAAGGGATAGATTACAATGAGACATTTTCTCCGGTCTCATGTACGGATTCCTTCAGAATCATCATGGCACTAGTTGCACATTTTGATTTAGAGTTGCATCAAATGGATGTAAAGACGGCATTTCTAAACTGGGATTTAGAAGAAAATGTCTACATGAAACAACCCAAGGGTTTTATCATGGAAGGCAAGGAAGAAATGGGATGCCGCCTAAAGAAATCCATTTATGGATTAAAGCAAGCCTCCAGACAGTGGTATCTAAAGTTCAATGAGACAATTAAGAGATTTGGATTTAAATAAAATATTGAGGACAATTGCGTTTATGCAAAGTTTAAAAGTGGGAAATATATTTTCCTAATCTTGTATGTGGATGATATTCTGCTTGCCAGCAGTGATGTTAGTCTACTGCAAGAGACAAATAAGTTCTTGTCCTCAAATTTTGATATGAAAGATCTTGGTGAAGCGTCATATGTTTTGGGCATAGAAATTCACCGAGATAGAAACAATGGAGTATTAGGACTATCGCAAAAGGCTTATTTAGAAAAGATTCTAAGTAAGTATAATATGCATAAGTGCAGTGCCACACCTGCCCCTATAGTCAAGGGCGATAGTT
Source organism: Lolium rigidum (assembly GCF_022539505.1). Taxonomy (NCBI): domain Eukaryota; kingdom Viridiplantae; phylum Streptophyta; class Magnoliopsida; order Poales; family Poaceae; genus Lolium; species Lolium rigidum. Next base: position 218,062,918 of record NC_061511.1, on the reverse strand, counting down.
TTGGGAAACATCAAAGTCCCCAAAATCAATACGAGCTCGATCAAATGAAGGCGGTTCCATATGCTTCGGCCATTGGAAGCCTACAGTATGCACAAGTGTGCACTCGCCCTGACTTAGCATTTATCACCGGAGTACTCGGTAGATATCAAGAAAATCCAGGTTTTGAACACTCGGAAAATGGTAAAGAAGGCATTGCGTTATGTGAAAGGCACAAAGAGTTACATGCTAACATACGGAAGATCTGATTCCCTAGAAATAAGAGGGTATTCGGATGCAGATTTTGCGGGGGATAAAGATGATAGAAAATCCACATCAGGATATGTATTCACCCTCGCAGGGGGAGCTATTTCGTGGAGAAGCTCCAAACAGACGATAGTTGCATCATCCACGATGTATGCAGAATTTATAGCATGTTATGAAGCCACGGGGCAGGCATTATGGTTAAAGAAATTTATACCCGACTTGAAAGTGGTAGATTGTATTGACAAACCACTAAAGATGTACTCGCGACAATGAGCCTGCAGTATTTTATGCTCACAACAACAAGTCGAGTAATGCTACTAAACCGATTGAGGTTAAGTATTATGTTGTGAAACACAAGGTCCAGGATCAAACTATAAGTCTCGAGCATATAAGGACAAAAGATATGCTTGCGGATCCACTAACGAAAGGCTTACCACCCAGCATGTTCAAGGAGCACGTAGCCGGCATGGGTTTAAGGAAAAGTCTTACCTATCCTGGATCATAAGAGGCCCAAAAGTAAAAAAATTTATTTCAAAACAGAGAAGTGTATTGTGGCTGTCTGATTCTATCGGCAATAGAGCTGTGACGATGAAACATGCCCTATGGACTGATCTAAAATGAAACGAATAAAGCGAAAGTATAAAGTTAAAAGTAAAGTTGAGATCAAGGAGGAGAATGTTAGATTGATCTCTCCCGAGTGGGCCCAACGGCCCACCGGGCCCCTTTGACCTGCGCCCTGATCGGGGGCGCCCAACCCGTTATGGTTGGTGGGCCCCTGTGACCTGCGCTATATAAAGAGGTGGGGGCCGGGGCACGCAGTACGAGGTTCACCGCGCCGCCAGTCACCCCACCGACATTCCCTACCGATCTAGGGTTAGCGCAGTGCTCACGGGAAGCTCTGCCACCGCTGCCACCGCACGCTCACGCCACTCGCGCCGTCCCCATGGACAACGGCTCGAGATCCTCCTCGAAGGGAGAAAGTTTGTCTCCCACACCCCTCTCGATCTCTCTCCGATGTTGCAGTATACATATAGATATAGTATCTACCCGCACGGATGCTACTCTAGTTGATCTAGCAAAGCAAACAGCAAACAGATTTTTTCTTAAAATGTCGGTGACGTCCTTAGAATGAGAAGTAAGCTTATTCTTGTTGTAGTGAAAAAAAATACGGATAGCTTTTCTCTGTCCAAACTTACGTCCATCATCAAGAACTTTTGGTGGACAGGGGTTAGGGACGAGTCTACCACGCGAAGCTTATGTCTCGGGGTATGGGCGAATATACACAAGAAAGAAGGTGGACCGGGCATTCGGAATTTATAGGAAATTAACCAAGGGCTCATTCTAATGATAGCTTGGAGGCTTGCAAATGATCCACAACATCATCTCGCACAGATTCTCAAATCAAAGTATCATCCTGATACCTCACTTTGACGGGCAAAACCAAACACTCCAAAATCTGCTTTCTAGACAGCTATACTCAAGGTGAGGCATCTTTTGTTCTCTGCTCCCTTTTATCAACTCATTGATGGAGGCATTTCTATTTGGAGTACCCCTTGGTTTGTGGGCTGGGAAATCATTTATGACAATCTTATTATCCAAGAAAACATATATAATTACCCAGCTATTGTCAAAGATCTATGGATACCCAACCAAAAGACATGGAATGTCCCTCTTATCCAAAGCCTCTTCACTCCGCAAACTGCTAATCAAATTATCCAAACTCCTATCATTTTAGCAGGCGAAAAAGATACTCTTTGTTGGAAACTAACCCCATCAGGTGTGTGCTCGGCAAAAAGTGCTTATTATCATTGCATAACAAACTTGGTACTCCCAGCCAACCAAAGATCAAAGGAAGTGCCGCTTCAGATAAAATATCTAATTTCACAGGTTTGGAAATGCAAGTACATGGTGCCAAGAGTTCAGACTTTTGCATGGAGACTATTGAGAAGAGCACTTGCTACCGGAAAAAGGGCAGGTAAATTCTCCATTCATATCGGACAGGGAGGAATGCTCCATGTGCGAAACGATGGAGAACGAAATGCATCTTTTCTTCCTGTGCCCCTTTTCTAAAGCTGTCTGGTTTAGTCACCCGTGGTATATTCGGTCCGAAGTTCTTGCATCAAATAATCGATCTGTTTCAGACTTAATTCAGACCATTTTCACCTCTGGTCATCCTTTAGCTTCACTTGAATATATCATACATTTTTATGGTTCCTCTGGAAAGCGAGGAATGACCAACTTTTTTGCAGGAAAGATAATAAATCTTGGCAGGTGTTTGCTGCAACGCAGGGTATACTGAAGGTAGCCAAACTAGACGACAAGATTTAGAACAACCTACCCCAAGCTCTCGTTCAGCAGTCGGAAACACCCAAACTAGCTTCATCAGTCCAAGACCAAAGAAATGATATATACAGATCCAGCTACATCACAGTATCTACACATCAACCCTTTCAGATGTTGCCTACTCCAGGGACAACCATCTCTGATCCATGGAGCATCCCAGGCACAAAGATCCTCATAGACGCTGCATGGACACAACATAACAATCAAGAAAGCCATCAGTCGCAGGTGGGGCTTTGAATATACATCCAGGTCGAAAGCGATCAGCGTTGTGCTCGACTCCTTATCTCAGCTATTTCACCCCCAGTTACTTCAGCACTACAGGCGGAAACTTTTGGTCTGCTACTTGCAGCAAATCTGGCGCACCACCTTCAGCTCCAACATGTCACCTTCTTCACAGATTGTGCGATCGGCAGCTACTACTCGTAACATCATTGAAGACCCAGGTCATTGGCAGATTAGACCACAACTTGTTGCTCTCTTCGGCAGCCCTTCCTTCCATCGACAGATAATCTTTCACGTTCCTAGGGGTACAAACTACAAAGCTCACTTCCAAGCAAAACTAGCTACTAGGATGCAGGGCAAGCCTTTTATTATGAGATGCCTTTCTAGCACACATGACAATGCAGCCGGCACTTTCAGAGATGTAATCTCAGATTTCAGAGATATTGTTGAGTTTAATGAAAAACCTTTCTGTTAAAAAAAAGAAAAATCGGATAGCTTCCATTCCAATCACAACTTATTGCAGTTTTATAATATGATGAAATTAAGACATGCATCGATCCGTTTCAAAAAAAAAAAAGAAAAAAAAAAGACATGCATCGATCAGCCAGAGTTTATATGCTCAAAATCAACTTATACTAGATTAAATTACAGTACTTGTAGGTTCTAATCGACTAGTCGAAGATGCAGTTTTCCGGCCTGTTCATGGCCCATCCTTGGATCTCGTCTCTGAGCATGTCCTGAATCGACAATTCGCCCCGAACAATTCCGCAATAGAGCGTTCTAAGAAGGGGAGCATTGCAGAGCAAGAATTTGGCGAGTGTCCTCTGCGCCCTCCCGCCGTGGTAATGCGCAAAGTTGATCTCCCTCACTCGTTTCCTCAAGCACGGGATGATCACCGCCGGCGCGGCGAGGATCTCGTACTTGTTGCACCTCAGCTGGTGCGCGCGGACGAACTCCCCGTCCTTGCAGTCGTGCCAGCTTTCACGCGCGTGCAACCCCTCTTTGCTGGGGTCCGTGTCCAGAGACAGCGAGAGCACCTCCAGGTTCGGGGCGTGCAGGAGGATCCTGCTCACGGCTGCGATGGCTGCCTCGCCGTCGCCGTCGCCGTGCGGGAGGAGCCCGGTTAGCTCGAGGTGGAGGAGGCGCCTGAAGGCAGGCAACGACCTTGCCAGAGCGTCGTGCTCCATGCCGCAACCCAGACGTGCAGACCGCAGGTGCAGATGCTTGGTGGAAGCGAGTAGCTGCAGAAACTTTCCCAATTTTGCGAGCTCCTTCTCCGTCGAGACCTCCTTGCCGCAGATATCGATCATGCACGACGTGGGTTTCCAGCGGCCGCCGCGACGAAGGGCCAGGAGAGGCGTGTCGGGCACCGCGCCGCGGTACTCCAGGGTGTGGAGCTTGTCGTTGACTTCAGCGACGACCAGGCTGTGGCAGCACCGGAGGGCGAGCTTGCGGAGTCGGCGGTTGTCATGGAGGTACAGCGCGGTCACCGTCCCGCAGGCCTCGAGCGTTAGGTCGGCCAGGCGCGGGCAGGCGTAGATGAGCCTCTGCACGTTCCGCTCGTTGTCGGTTACACGAACAAGGAGCAACGCCTCGAGGGACGGCAGGCTGATGGTGTCCGGCGGGGAGAGCTTGCAGGGGCCGAGGCTGAGCGACCGCAGCGCGGCGCTGGAGAAGAGCATCTTCGGGACGGTGTACTGCGGCCAGCATGAACTTTCGTCGTCGTCGGAGACCGACATGCGCCTCGGTCGGCTATTCACTTCCTCCTCCTCGTCGTCGGTGGATCGGATGCGCTTACGACTACCGGAGGCGCGGCAGAGGGAGTATGGACGGGAGCATACGGGCACGCGGCGGAGGCGAAGGTCGAGCTCGAGCCCTACAGGAGCAGGGGCGGCGTGCTTGAGGGCGTAGGACACCCAGTGGTCCACCGTGGAGGCGTCCTCGCGGCGGTAATGGTTCAGGGCGACGCGAAGCACGCGCAGCGGCGGCGCAGGTGCCGTAGGCACGAGGTGCCGCGCCAAGAGGGCGGCGGTCACGGTGGTGCCGAATGGCGGCTTCGGGTTTGGGTCGACAGGGCGGCCATAGCTCCAAGACCCATAGTCCTCATAGTCCGGGATGGGGCTCTCCGGCTGCTCCAGCGTGACGGCGTCGACGCCGGCGTAGACGTTGCGCCACCGGCTCGATAGCGCCGACGCGCGCCCCGCTTCCTTGGCCGGGAGGAAGGAGAGGATGCGCCCTAGCGTGGCGTCGCTGAGCTTGCTCAGCCGGTCCTCTCGCCGCCTCCGTCCGACCTGCATCGCGATAGCGTACGGCAACAAATCGATTAGCTACTCACGTCCACAGCACATTATATATTTGAATTTCGGAATTCTAGTCATCATACCGCCATACGTGTTCGTATTCGAATCGGACCGGGCATGACGGGACAGCGGCGGGCTGATTTATGGACAGCAAGTCCGTTTGAAAGCAGATTAGCTACTCCGTAAGTAAATTCAGTTCAGCTGATCTACTCCGACTCGGACTGGAACTCGATCAATCGCACGTCGAGCTCTACTCTAATACCGGAAGACGACGTACTGAATCCTTTATTACAACCGATTCGTGCAAGCAGATCCCAATAAGAGAATCGACACGATCGAAATCGCTTGATTCGTCGTAGCATGCCGACGATGGCCGCCGGCGGCGACCGGCTCTCTGACCTCAGCGACGACCTCCTGCGTCGCATCCTCCACTTCGTCCCCGCCCAGGAGGGTGCGTTCACCAGCGTGTTGTCCAGGAGATGGCGCCCGCTCTGGCGCTCCTGCGGCGCCGTCAACCTCGTGGCCCGCGCCCTCAAGGGGGACTACAACGACCGCTACTGCAAAGTAGCCCGCGGCCGCTTCTTCGCCAGGCGTGACGCCGTCGTCGCTGCCGCGCACAAGGCGCTCGACGCCGCCGCCGCCACCGAAGCCGACGGCGACGGTCCCGTCAGGAAGCTCACCTTCCGCGTGGAGGCACACACCGAAGACAATGTCCGCGACTTCCTGCACCGCGATGCAGAGTGGCGCGACAAGCACGACGTGTTCGCCGGGGTGCTCTCCCACCGTGCGGCGCGCCGCCTTGAGGAGCTCCGGATCGCCGCGGTGGACTCGGACGACGGGAAGCCCATGCACTTTGAGACGTCCAAGTATGAGGCCTCCGGGAACATACACGGGCTCGGGATCTTCCCGCTCGACGTAGGCTCCCTGCCGTCCAAGACCCTCCGCGTGCTCGAGATCACCAACTGCAGCAAGCTCGAGCAGACATCGCCGCCGGTGTTCTTCCCACGGCTGGAGTCTCTACGGCTGCGACACTGCAACATGCCTCTCAACAATCTCCAGGACATGATCGACGCCGCGCCGTTGCTAGCCATCATCCACCTTGATTCTGTCCTCCTAGAGTACGACGAGAAGCGCCATGAGAACGGGCGCGGAGACTCTCATCGTGACAATGCCCCGCCGCCGCTGAACCGCTCCCTCCGCTGCCGGACGGCCATCTCGCTGGTCATGGACAGGTGCTCCTTCAAGGAGGAGGGCACCCTGCAGATCTACGCGCCCATGCTGCGCCGCTTCCGGTACCGGGGAGTTGTCCGGCATATCTCGCTGAGCCCGCCGCCCCCGCATCTGGCACGGGCGGAACTGACTCTCACCGAGTACGGCTACGTACGACACAGAGACCCACGCGTCGCCCGCCAGAGCTTCTGGGGAACCGTCCGTGGCTTCAGCCACGCCAAGGAGATGAAGCTGAGGGTGCGCCACCTGGAGGAGATGGCCACCACCAACGAGAAGAGGCAGGCCAAGCTCCTCCCGGTGCTCCCCAGCCTCGAGCGCCTTCACCTCCAGGGAGTGTACACGGCCCCCGGCAACATGGCGGCAGCGGCGATCGAGAACCTGCTCCGCTGTTGCCCGGCGCTGCGCGATCTCCGGATCGACCTCAGCACGTCGCAGGAAGACGCCAAGAGGAAATTCCAGAGCGGGCAAGACTTGTTAGAAAGGAAGCACCGCTCCGAGTTTGAAGAGTCCGTCCAGCGTTTCAAGCGCCGTAGACTGCAGCCGACGGTGGGCGCCGGAGACGACGACGATGGCCACGTTAATTACTTCCACGAGGTCTCTCATCTGCCCGGCCTAAGTGGTCACTCGTTCGAATGCATGCGAAGCTGCCTGACAAGAGTCGGCCTCCAGTTCCAGCGCCAGACAATCGATTGCTTTGGTACCAAGCTCGTCAAATTCTTCGCCCAAGATGCCAAGGTTCTAGAAGAATTGTGCATCGACGCCGGAAACGAGAGGATACATGACCACATGAAACTCAAAGTTGAAAAATGGGTTGCTCATTTATCATCCACCAAAAGAAGAAGGATCAACGACTCAGCTGGTGCAACAAAGCTTCAAGTACTGTCTCTTCCAAGATCGTACGTTTGGGAAGAATTGGTGTAATTGGAGGCGTGACGGCGCGTGGCCGGGTGGACGAAGGCGAGGCGGCACCGCAGACTCCGCGCGCGCCGGGTGGACCTGAATCGATGAAGCGGCGGGCCGGGTGTGCACCTGAGGGCTACGAGACCAGCGGGGCCTTGGTCCACGTGGCCCCTTCATCCCTGCCTCCTCGCGTTCGACCCGGCTACGGGACAGCGGCTTCGACTTTGGTGCACGTCCGGCTTCGACGGGAAGCGAGCCGGTTCGACTTTGGACCGTCCAATCGCTCGCCTCACCTCCTTCTCGGAACACGAATTGATTCTTGTTACCCGCGAAAAAAAAAATTTGATTCTCGTCGTCGGTCCAAATTAAACGATTGGATGGATTCACTACTTTCTCCTCGCTTCGCACGCTTGCTGTGCGTGCTGGGAATCGTATTGCTTCAGTTAACCACATCCTTTATTTTCTTCTTTTCTCTCCCTTGCTTGCTTGTACTTGTTTTTCTTCTCTTTTGATTGACGGGATGCGAGAAACTACTTACACAAGGAAACCTCGACTCCTTGCTACTGCTCCATTTTTTCACTCGGTCTACCAATCCTACGCGCAACCAGGAAAAAAGAAAAAAAAGGAAAATACTGATTCGCCTATCAACATTAATCTCCTTTGATGCCTGATTTTCTTTCCCAACCCTACTGATTCGCCAATCTAATTCTGCTACCAACATACTCCCTCCGTTCTAAAATAATCTACATTCCAGCCCCAAAATTTGTTCTGAAATACTCTACATTCTAGCTTTTAGTCAACAACAACACTGGAAACGAAATGATTTTGCTCTCTTTATTGGATGTTGTTGTTTTCAATGTAGCTTGGATTGGTTGTTTACACATCTAAGTAGTATTAATAAATGCAATACTAAGTTGTCTCAATTTCTCTAGAATGTAAACTAAATCAGAACGGAGGGAGTACTTATTTACCTACCTCCTACGTGTCAAGTACTACACCAACAAATAATTTACCACTCCTAGTTATTATTATGCTACTTAACCATCAACAAGAAAATCTAATTATCACTAAGCGATTTAGTTTCCTAACGCTGGCCGCTTATCTGGGTCGCTACGCTAGCCATCTTTCTCTCCAACGCGCGCCCCTACCAGATACGTTTTCAGTTGGTTGAGGAAAGTTAGGTTACCTCCTTTTCTACCGACCTAGAATAAGAGCATCTCCACTCGTCTCCCCGACGAGGCACCCGAGCAACGTTTTTTTTTCCATCCGGACGACGAAATTCGGTCTAGTCGCGCCCCCGGTTCCTCGTTTTCGTCCGGATTTGGCCCTTCATCCATCCGGCAAGCCTATGGCAACCCCGGTCCCCGGGGATCTATCGGAGAGTCCGGACGAGTGAAAAGCGGGGAAGGGCCTGCTCTGTCGGCGACTGGACACACGAACTCCACCGCCACCTCGCTCAAAATCACCCCCACCCCTCGTATCTCTCTCGCCGCCGTCACCACCCCGCCAGCTTGTTGCCCAGATTCCGCCGCCTCTCCTCCCCCACCTGCCTATATTTCGCCGTCTTTTTCGATGACGGCCTATCTGGCTGCTCCTCCGCCGGCCTGTTTTCCGACGACGGTCTACTCCTCGTCGTTTGCGGATCGGGTTGCCTCGACCACGCCCGTCAGGTGTTCGTCCATTTGCCTCGCCGGCCATGGACTCGGACGAAGAGGAGGAGCAGATGTTCGTCGAGCTTATGCTAAGACGAGGAGGTAGGTTGGGGGTTTGTTTGAAATATGCCAAATGGTCGAGGTTGGGGGTTTCCTGCCGGGGGGACGGCTGGAACTTCGACGCTCCCCAAGCAAAATTTTCGTCCAATCCGGACGAAAATTTCGCCAGATTTGGGCGTGGGGAGCACCAACGAGTGGAGATGCTCTAAGCGCCGGCCTCCACTCAAATGAATGAAAAATCTGGCGAACCGCTCGGCTCATGCTTTTGCGTCGACGCAACCAATATTCCCTGCATCGGATGGGATTTGGCCATAAATCGGCCAAGAAATCTAGCCTAGCGCTCGTTAATAGCACGGCTTTGACGGGAAGTCGGTTCAACTTTGGGCCCCGAGCCTCACCTCCATCTCGGAAATCGGAACACGAATTAATTCTCGTCATCGGTCCAAACAAATGGAAGGATTCATTACTTTTTCCTCGCTTCGCACGCTTGCTGCGCTACATGAATCGCACGCTTGCACACGCATTATCAATCTCATGTTGATTTGGATCAGTTCGCCTCCTTTGATGACTGATTTTCTTTCCCAAACCTACTGATTCGCCAATCTACCTTGCTCACATACTCCCTCCGTCCACAAATAAGTGCACATCTAACCTTCTAAGAAATCCACAAATAAGTGTACATCTAGACTTCTTGGTATATTTTTTACGTTTAGCTCTCTAGTGCATGTCTTGATTCCAGGCCCCATTAATTATTTTTGGTTTCTCAATGTTGTTTTATTGGTTACTAGCATGCACAATATTTATTAGCGCCTAAATCAAAGCATCTTCTTAATTAATGAGCAGATTGATTGAAGGAATGAGGATTTTTTTTACAAAAAGCTTAAGGTCTCTTGGAAAGCGCGCGCGTCCACTTATTTGTGGACGGAGGGAGTACTTATTTACCTACCTCGTACGTGTCAGGTAGTACAACAACAACTAACTTACCGCTCCTAGTTGTTTTGCTACTTAACCATTAACAACGCCACCACTTCCATTGTTTACTCCTCCTCGACATCCTCCAACAAGAACAAAGCATCGTCAGCAAACAAACATACTATTTACAAACAAACAAAAAAGTCAACATGTATGTAATTCATGAACCAAATCAGAGACAATTCGAGAGACAAAAAATTGAGCTAGATACCAGCTTCCAAACTAAAGTAAAGTCCCAGCACATCAGCTCACAATTCACACGGCACAACAGTACAATACTGAAATTATCATCACCGTGTATATTACAGAAAAACAAGGTACCTTTCGATGACCTTGGTGTGCCCGGGATGCAAGGCGAGCTCATCTTTGCCGGTCTTGTAACGGGGCAGAGAGAGGGTCTCCGAAGAAAACAGCTCAGTCCCCATCATCGTGTCGCTTTGCTGCTGGCCAAATCCTTCAGGGCACATAAATTCAATCAAGTGATGCCAACCCAATACAAAGAACTGGGTATCTGACTAACTCTCAACAGCAGCAGCAAAACACAAATAGCACAGGATTTATAGCAGTAGCAAAACATCTGATCCCTCCCATCACAAGATTTATTGACGTGCACTATAGTGAATCGAACCGAAATTCATGTAGTGCATATGAGATGCAGTTGCGCAAGACTTGCAAGTGAGATACAAATCCATCAGACAAAAACACGTTTTTCATCCAAAGCGGTGCCAACAATAAAGCGGTGACCATATTATCACTTTAGAGAGCCTGCAATTCCACCAAATAGCATTCATTGGGTGAAACAAAACCTATTTGACAACTTAGCTAAATACCAGCACCAAAATAAAGTAAACCTCCAGCACAACTCACAATTAACACATGCACCACTGCGTAACATTGAAATTAACATCACCATCTGACATCTGTAATAAAAATTGCAGTTGCACATAGCAGTCAACATATTTCACAAACACAACAGGCTAGAAATCTCCATTATCATCAAGACATAGAGAGGAACCAGAAACTTTACCTAAACACAACATGGAGTCAAAGAACAAGCCCACCGCTGTCCTTCAGTCCTCCCAGTGATCCTCGAACAACAAAGCATGGTCAGTGAAGCAAACACGTATATCATGGTATATTTGACATGAACAGATGGTAACAGCAGCACAAGGAAGCTACAAATGCAGCTTTCGAGATAAACAGCAGCACAGGCACATAAATCCATGTAAATTCAACATTGACAGCTGCTATGCAATACACTGATTTTCACCCTCGCAGAGTTGCATGCACACGCATAAACAGTAAGATCCATTCATTTTAAAGGTCACTCTCCAGCATGATAATTTTCTGACAAACACATGGATGCTGATGAATTCTCAACTTTCTTTAACTGAACAGTGTCAAAGCAATTACAAGAGCTACAGGTGGATGGGCTTTAACCCATGCATAGACATTAATTAAATCTGAACATACCGAAAATTGCATGATTAATACACTAACCAGAACAGACCATAGCAACTAACTGTCCTCTCTAAATTGCTCAAACTATACATGTAAAGAAGGTTCACACAGAACTGATTTGCATCAACGTGCAACCAAACGTGCCAACTATTTGCGATTCTACTTCACTTTTTTTCCTGCGGCTACAAATCCATGTAGTTACATCAAGGAATTGGTCTCACCTGCAGCTACAAATCCCTGTTGCTCGCTATAACAACAGAATTTTTTTTTGTGAAACGCTAACAACAGAAATTACATGGGTAATAGTACTAATCAGCAGCAGACCATAGCATCTAAATGCCCATTCTGAATTTCTCAAAGTATATATGCACAGATGTTTTTCATACAGCTGATTTGAACCCATGTGCAACCAAAGCGTTAAAAGGAGATGCATTTCTTCTCCCTTGAAAAAAATCCAGCTACAAACATGGGCAGGAGATTGAGGAATTGGTCTCACGTGCTGCGTTGTACCGCTGCATCCAGCGGCACGACCATCAATTCCCTCCTCCGGCTGCCTGCACAAGAAAGAAGCGTTCTTTTAAGATGAGGCAGAAGAGGATTGGGGGCTGCGGGTTGGGGCACGACTCCTACCTCCAGCAGCACCTGCTGTTGGGCATCACGGCGCCGGCGACGCCGCTGTAGGGCTCCTCCCGCACGGCCATGACCTCCGGGCACGAGGTCACGGTGGTTGGGGGCGCACGGGGACGGATCTGCAGGGCCACTACGGGGAAGCGGAAAATCAGGAAGTGCCGCGCCTGGTCTCGCGCGCGTTTTGCTCGACGCCGGTCGGCAGGCCGGCGACCTGGGTATCGCGGCGGCGCGGTTGAGGCTCGATTGGCGCGGGACATGACTGGCGGACGGAGGGGACAAGGGGAGCACTGGGGCCGTCGGGGGGAGAACGGCTGGGATGGCCGCCGGCGACGCAGGCGGAGACGTGGTTGCCGGCGGCAGGGAGGGGGTCGGGGGAGAAAATGCGTGATTTTGGCAAGGTGCTGTGGGTGGGAAGTCGTGTGTTGTTGGGTGGGGCTCCCTGATTTTGGCTCCAAATTGTATTTTCCATCTGCACTTCTCTTTTTTATACTCAGCGTGTCTAATTTCGTCCATGCCGCTGGGTAGCTAGCTTCATGTCACCATATGTGCATGCATGTCCATGTACCACACCACCAGTACTGCACACCACGCCATGAAAAATTTGCTCCCATGCTTGTATACATGTATGTGTGCACGTCATTGCACTTGCATGCGCGGGGTAGCTTCCAATAGATTGTTCTCGGAAAAAGTTCAGCCGAGCTAGGCGCGACGAGTAAAGGGACAACACACACTATAGCTAGGGCATGTAGAATCATGGCATGTCGATGGTTGAGGGCCTATAGAGCCTAGGCCACACCACATGCATCGGAGTGATGCTCATGTCAAGACTACGCCTCGAGAAACCTTGACCTAAACTAATAGACTCTAGTTAGGAGTTCCGCTAAGAACCCCCACGACACCAAATGCGTTCCCACCGGAATAACCGAAGAAGATGTATAGACACCAATCATAAGAGCACCAATTAGTAACGATGGATAGGCATTTGATAGTCGAGACTACGGGATGACTTTAGGCTGCTGTCGATGAAGCCGAAAGATAACACATGATCGAGACCAGACGAGTCGGCATTATAGTTGGCCATGTGCAGACGCGTTGGGTATGTGGTGTTGAATGCATTGCAATGTAAATAAAATGACGATTCTTGTCAAAATGTTGTCCTGACAATTAAAAGGGCCAAATGGAATCACCACTTTGCACAAAAGCGAGGGGTAGACATCGTAGGGCCCACTAAGTAGGGTTTTTCATGCTCCTTTGACCTCTAAATAGATAGATAGAAAAGTCACATGAAATCACCACTTTCCACCGAAAGCTACGGGTTAGATGTCACATGGCCCACTGAATATGGTTTTTCATGTTCCTTTGATCAACCTATAAAACAGACAAAGAGAAAAGTCACATGGAATCACCCTTCATGAGAAAACATTCCATGGGAACCAAGGCTTCCGCATGGAATAATTAAAACCTATAGGTTGATAGCAACCCTGTATGAGAACCAAAGCTTAGCATGGTGACTCGGACGAGACGATGAGTCCCACCCGCCCGCGTTGTCCCCGGTACTCGCAGCCTGGGGGTGTGCTCACCCATCTCTTAAAGAGAAACTGAGGGGCCAACATGGTCTAGCCTAGTTTTAGATGGCAACCCTACATGCATGCATCTAGGTGAGTAATATACGAGTATTGTACATGCATACGAGGATTTTTCTTAAGGAGTGGCATCGCCCAACACCATCCCAAGTTGTGTGAACTATAATTCTATGTGCTACCAGCTGATAGCCATCAACTTTCTCTCTAACAAATTAATCTCATTTTATTCTCCGAGCGAGGCCATGACATAGGCATGGTTATCAGAAGAGTCCATATTTCCTAGAGTCGAGGATGCCGGTGGTGCTAAGGAACGGGTGGATCCGACGTCGACGTAGTCCGCCTTGGTTGGTTTACGCCTCGACGGCATATTTGATGTGAAACATATGCTTGGTAGACATTGTTAAAGTGGCGTCCCCGCCAACAACGAGCGTTGGGCCCGGAGTATAACGAGAACGGGCGAGCTTCACATCTTTGTAGTCAGCTCGGCTATGTGTCCTTGTGTAGGTCCATGTCGCCATCCACTCCGCTGCAACTGCCTCTAAGCAACGATATGTGTCCATCAACGTGAAAGGGGCATGGAAAAGCTCTGTTCCCCCATCAACTCGGACTTGGTGTAGTCAATTCTTTCCCCCCCCCCCCTTCGTGTTCGGTCTCACTCCACACCATCATCCAGGCAAACATCATGTCGACATCGCCATCGGCTCGCTCTAGTGCGAGCTAAAGCCGGAGCCACGGGAGATGATGATGACGTGGTAGAAGGAATTGTGGCACGGACATCGAACTTTGCTCTAGTGCGAGGAAGACGAACGGGAAACAAGCGGAGGGGTAGTTTTGGGAGGTTAGCGTCAAAAGGCATCCTACGCCTTGTTATTTGAGGAAAATTGGAAAATTTTATAGACCTTAAGTTTTGAGACGGAGGGAATATAGTATATGAACGAGGCCGATAGATGCATGACGGTGTCCTAAACTCGTAATGCATACTCCGATAGCAGAATACTCCTTATGTATATAGAATAGGAGCTAGGTAGTGACTGCATGATCCATCGTGTATAATCCTATAGTATATTGGTTCATAGCGGCTGCTAGTACTCCTCTGTCTCGATGCAGGTATTGAGCTTGCATAGACGTGGAGCACGAGCATGTATTGAGCGTACAGGGATTGGGCTGAATCAATTGCCCCATTTAATTAGGCCATGCCAACCGTCGCATTAAGAACCAATAAAATTAATTTACCCAAGAAATAAAACAGGAGAATTGGAGCCGTCGGAGTAATTCTAGGGAGATGCAGATTTTGGAGGCAAGCCCTATAATCCAGGAGTTAATTCACCTAAATCTTCTAGCCCCAATTAATCTCTCTCCCCGCATACCGAGCCCCAACCAAACCCAGCCGCTCGCCGGAGCCTCCCCAGCCTCGCCGCCTTCTCCCCCCGGTCGAATCCGCCGCAATCACGCGCCTCCAATCTCACTACCATAGCGCCGCCCCTGCCGGACGCTGTCGACGACGAATCAGGCCGCTCCTCCCCGACCTCGTACGCGGCACGGATGACCTCCCACGTCGTCGGTATGGTCCAGCGGCATGTAGGCCGACCTGCTTCCCGGCTCCAATGTCAAAGACGGCGACGGACTGGCGCTGGCCGATCCGCTGCGCGCGCCGGCTCGGGATGGACCCATTGACATGGACAAGAAGCCGTTGCCGGCGAGGGAGATGGAGTCCCTCCTCCATGGCTCCGGTCCATCTCCTCCTCCTACTCCATGTATTCCTGCTGCTGCTTACCACCGGCCATGTCCCCGACATGCTGCTGCCGGCGGACTCCGCAACCAGCTGCTGCCGCGCCCGGTAAGGTACATCTCCTCCTACTCCATGCATTCCTGCCCAAATTCGTTTATTTTTTTCCCATGTCGAATGCATACGGTGTGATATGGATATTGTCCTTGTGACATAGTTGGCAGTACGTGTGTACCAATTGAACATGCTGATTCCTTTTGCTGCTTGTGAATTGATGTATGAATTTAATGAATGGATGAACACATATTGTCTACATAGGCAGTAAGCGTGCTCAATTTTTCTGCTGCCTATGAATTGTATCGACGGTACTGAAAACTTGTCCTTTTCAGGTTCAAACCATGCCGGGGATGAATGGCACCAAGCCACGGGTACCGGGAGATGACTTCGAGGGGGAACCAGAGGAGCAGGCGGACGTCATCGGCGACACCCACAAGTGCTGACGCGAGCCGCAACGGCGGCTGCTGATCGACAGGTACTAGTCGTGGAGAGCACCTCAGCTCCAAGAAGGTTACCACTGCCACCAACCATCCTATGTTAATTTGGTCCAGTGCATATTGTCGCCGTGCGTGTTTGGGTTCAAGTGTACGTGCTTTGCTCTCACAATTATGAATGAATGAAATGAATACTGGATTGATTCACTCTTGCCTTTCAAATATCTTGATTCATCTCTCGTCTGAATCAAGCTAGTATTCATTTTTTGTGCTCCATATGAAATAAACATGGTAAGTTTTTCGTGCTGCTTATGAATCAACAACACAACTATTGTTTTCAGGTTCAAATCATAGCTGCGCGTACCAGGAGGCATTGTTTTTAGGAGGGACTGCTTGTGCTTCCCGGTCTTCGATTTTGCCGCATGCATAGAGCTGCTCTTTGATTGTTCTCCTTTTCTTTTCAAATTTATTATCTGCTCTATGCATAGTCACTTGATACAAGATTTCTCAAACTTGTATGTTTCTTGTCTTTTTTGTTTCATTGAAAACAGCATCTTAATCTGCGGCTTGCAATTTTCCCTAACAAGTAGCTATTTATTGGAATTTGATAAAGAATATATTTTTGGATGCTTTGATTAGAGTAGGTATTATGGAGTGATTGCTTATTTTCCTTACTCATTTTAGGTTTAAGAATAAGATGATAAGAACAACATCTGGCTTTATTAATTGTATGCTATGATTTGCTTTATGGCTTTAATTTGGCAGTGATATGCTCTGATTTTTCTGTTGCCCTCACTTTTCTTGTGATATGCTATGATTTCCTAGTTTTTTTTATGTACATGCTCCGCCTGCCATAGTTGTATGCTCTGTCCTTTATTGTTGCACTTTTTACATTTATGTTCATGCTTTGATTTTGTGTGCAATGTTGATTCTTCTCGATCTTTTGTTGAATAAATAAATGGGCATTTTGCTGCTTAATTAGATCGACGTGCAAAGATAATGGTAGTTATAGTTACCTATCTAGCTAGTAAACAAGGATATCTAGATATTGATTCTGGACTAGTAATGTTTCACATGATAATCTTTGATTGCTCCGTGTGAATAAATCTACACCTGCATGTTTTTTTACAAATGCAGTACCACTAGTATTTCTGAATAAATGAACACTTTGAGTATTGTGTTCTAATTATTCTCTTCATTTCTGATTGTTGAATTTCTAGCTTGCACATATCCTAAACTTGTAAGGTGCCCTAGAGATGATAGAGGAAAGGGTGGCGGGTTCAGCTTGACTTCCTCCACTTGGACGTCGGGGACAAGAACGACTATGAGGTGGCTCCCATTAATATCCTTAAGTTTTTGTTCATCTCTTTTGGTAAAATAAATGGGAGTCATGTTGCGGCTTAGATCTATGTGTTTAATTAATGATTGTTTGTCTATCTAGTAAACAAGGGCCTGGTGTAGATAATAATCTTAGATTGGCTGATTATTGGCAACAGCTCGTTAATGTCCTTGTGTTGTAAATTAATATCTACACTACTGATAGGTGCAGCTGGAAGACACGACCATAGTAGCACTAGTATTTCTAGACACTTTGATTTTATTATCATCATGTTCTAATTATCCTATTCCATTCTCATCATAGAATGTCCTCAATGAGGTGACAGCGGTGATGGCGCCTCGGTTAGATGAAGGAATGTCAGGGCGCCCAGGTAGAGGACGGTGACTTCCTCCTCCTCCACTTGGATGATGCCGCCGCCGGGGACAAGAACAAACGACTAGGTTGCCTCCCCTACCTGCCATTATGTGGCTGCCCATTGTGCAACTTAATAATTTGGTGGTTGTTGATTTACCTTGTTGCTCTCTAATGGCTAGGTTGTCCTGGGTTGAGTATGTGGTTTTGGTTTCTGTTAGTTTATTCGTTGCCATCTTTTGGTCACTAAATGTGTCTGTTGCTGCTTACTTAGGTGTATGTGCTAAATTAACGTTATGTATATCCATCAACACTTTGAATTTTCTTTTGTAATTAAGTAAAAGGTGGTCCGCATACTAATTCTGGACTTGTAGTGGTATCGATAATAATCTTACATTGCTCAATTATTGGAAGCATAATAGTAATTTTGATTGTGTGGTTTTGGTAGCCTCAAGTAAATTCATCTCTTTTGGTAAATATTTTGGACTATTGCTGCTTAGGTGTATGTGCTCATTTAATATCTAGCTAGTAAATGGATGGGGATCCCGCTGCTAATGTAGTAGTAATGTTAGATAATAGTCTTAGATTTCTCAATTATATAGATCCATCAACACTTTGAGTTTTCTCTTCTAATTATTTTATTCATTTGTGATGATAGATTTTCTTGCTGCCACTTGTCCTGAATATGGACGGTGCCTTCGATCTGAAAAATGGGTGGCCGAGCTGCTGCTGCTACTTAGGCTTTGATACGATGGGCTGCTGTTGTTGACCACTTCAACACACCGGTGAGCCTCGCTCTCCCAGACCCACCTTTTGTTGAGGGAGGTTGCGACTTCTTCTTTTTCTGTGTGGCAAAAGCTAAACCTAGCAAAAATTGCCTGCTCTCTGTATAAGGTTCAGGGTTGGGTGAAGTGGTGCTTGTAGAGCCCACTGCCGGTGGTGGCGGTGATGGCTTCGTGCATGAAGGTCTAGGAGGGTGCCTAGGTACATAACGACGACTTCCTCCTCCACTGGGGCGCACGCTGCCTCCTGGGACAAAAACAAACCACTAGGTGCCTCCCGCTGCCTATCTTTTACTGATTGATTATTCCATGGCTGCCCGTCTTGCAACACAATCTTGTTTGGTGGTTGGTATCTTACTTTGTTGCTTGTAGGTTGGGGTCTTGAATGTTTGTTTTTAGTATACTTAAGTTCATACACCTCTTTGCTACATAAATGGGATTGTTTCTAATTAATTGTATGTGTTAAATTGAATATAGTAGTTCATCTATCGAGTAAACGAGAACCTGTATACTAATTCTGGAGTCAGCATGTTGTACATGATAATCTTAGGTTCCTTGTGGCAGAAACTAAATTAATGTCCTCTTGTTGTGAATAAATCTCCACTTCATGCATATTTACAAAGGCAGTAGCACTAGTATTTCTAGATACATTAACAGTTTGAGTATTCTACTGTAATTATTCTCTTCATTTGTGATCACAAAATTTCTTGCTGCCACGTTTCCTCAATTTGGAGGGTGTCTTAGAGCTAAAAAAATGGGTGGCGGTCGGTTGAGGACGAATTCATCCACTTGGACATTGTCGCGAACAAAAATGACTGTGAGGTGCCTCCCGCTGCCTTCTTTAAAAGCATAATGGTAGCTTTTCGGTAGACACTTTTGGATCATGCTTCTTTACCTCTCACTTCTCTGCATGTCAGTTTTTTGTGGAATGTGGATGGTATGCCAGGCAATGAAAACTTTGGAATAATTTATAATTTGCCACACTTTTCTCCGAACCTCTATTATTTGCCACATGACCCCCACATGGTGGTCATGTGGCAAATAATAGAGGTGCAAAGAAAAGTATAGAAAATTATAAAATCCCCTGAAAATTAAAATCAATCTCAAAATTTTACTTGACGAAAAAGGTCTTTGGCTGTCAGCCTATCTAGCAGTACGTTTTGGTTTATGTAAATAGTAAATATGAAATTTTTCTTCCTTTGTGAATATATCAGCGATACGATACCACATATTGATTGACTTCAGTTCATGTGCTTATTTTTTTTTTGACTTTTTTAAATAAATATATGGTGTTTGCTGGGTGCATTTTTGTTGTATTAATTTTTTAGTGTAGAATTAACCCTGATTATTATGTATGTATCTGTCCCTATGTAGCTTGACAAACTTCTACCACTACTAGATATTTGATTTTGCTTTCCATAGAGCTGTTTGTGTAAACAACGAACATGTTGACATGATCAGTAGTCTTTTTCTCTTGATTATTGTTGTGACTATATTCTCAGGTTGTAATCTCGTTATGTTTTTAATTGCAAACTTTATCACTATTCTCTATGTGTATGGTGTTATCTGCATGTACAACTGTCAAAGTATTTCCTTGTGGATCATATATTGACAAGAGATGTGATGTTTTTCGTCTTATTTCAAGTTCATATGCAGAAGGCTGTTGCAGTTTTATGGTGCTGGAGGTTAGCGGTGAAGAACAAGGACGCACTAGGAGGAGGGAGGCTGCAGGAATGGCGGTGGGGAGGCAATCTTCTGCCCGAGCTGCAGCTGCTGCTGGCATCTACGTCCCTGAGTTGTTGCCACCCTGACCTGCGAGGTATCTCTTCTGCTTCCATGTATTTTTGCCCCTAAAGTTTGCATCTTTTTCCTGTTGATGAAAGGCGTCAATCATGTTTGGACCTGAATTTAATACAAGGATTTCTTTATTTCTGCAATGAAAGGCAGACAACATGTTTGGGCCTGAATTTAAGACAAGGTTTTGCTAAGTGTAGTGATGCCATAATATTTATCTACTTGTTAAGTGTAGTGATTATATGTGTTACTATATTTGTATCGAGTGCTGCCATGTTTTCTATTCCATTTCTTCCTCTCTTCGTACTACGGAAATGATATCAAAGTGACCGATGTCCTACTCGATTAGACAGGAAAGGCCTTTGTGGCTGGTTGTGCCATCTATCCGATGAGCTCCGCACCGGCGGATGTGGCATGCTATGGGTTTCACCGGAGAGGACACTATTGTCCTTTGCGGAGAGCACAAGGTGTCTAGGTTGTACAACATCACCATCAATGGTGGTTGGTATGTACGAGTTGTTGCAGATGGTGATCAGTGTGTATCATGTCCTTTCTCAATGTGTGGGAGGTGTTCTTTTGTGTGTCAGGATGTGGTGCTCTTCAATTTATGATTTCTTAGTCTTTTTTGTTCATGATATAGTGCACTTGTTTGGCCATGAACTCACACGGTCATGAGTTGTCTGCCATGAATTATGCACAAAAGGATTAGATTGTTTATTGTCTAGATTATTTTCCTGCGCAAGATTTGAGCTCTCTGTGCTTGCGCCAATTTCAGGGAAATGCTTGTTCTGTTCTTGAAACCCATGTCCTTCCTGCACTTGGATAGTTGTTGCTTGTATCAACTCCTTAAATGAAGTGGTCAAGTCGAATTATATTATGCTATGGCACAAATCTTCGTGTTTCTGTGCTCGGCCTTCATATGCTGTGCAGCTTTTGTTTTACTCCCTCCGGTCCATATTAATTGACTCTAATGTGGATGTATCTAGACACATTTTAGTTCTAGATATATCTATATTGAAGTCAATTAATATGAATCGGAGGGAGTATTTAAATTTCCATTTGATTGACTGTGTAGTGGATTTTCATTGGATGGACCGTGTAGTGAATCCTTTGGAAATTTAGATCACTACACATCTATTATTCTCGGGTATTAATGCGATGGGCAGTAGCATCTGGACTGCACAAGTATCTTAGTAGTCAAGATTCCTGCCCCAACTAGTTGTTTCGTGACTTGGAAAATGCTAACTGAGCTGTCATTAAAATCTTTTTTTTCGCAGCATCTGTGTTGATTAAGTGAAGAAACCGGTTGCTTCCCATCCCTGATCCAATTGTTGATCCATAGGTGATGCCTTTTGTTCCCTATTACCCCCTGTTTTTGTTTCTTGCTCAGGTTCATGCATGTTTTACGCATGATGAAGGTGTCTAGAGGAAGAGTGTTTTGTAGTATAAATAGATGGTAAAAATGTTGTACTTTTATTGATTATAGCTTGTAAGCATGATGACGTATTACTAACCCCTCCTTTTGTTACCTATTAATTCTAGCTGGTCAGTTTGATCGTTTTTATCACTAGAGCTACTAGATATTATTTTCACAATTCAGGTTAACTTCAATATTTCTTGGTAATTCCATGATGTTTTGTCTAGAGGAAGTTGAGCTACTTTTTTTCTCAAGACATGAATGCATTCCTTGTTAAGAAAGAATCATCTTGTACCATTGCGTATCTGGCATTTCCTGGTTGTTTATAAAGCTGATTCGGGATACATGGGTCTAGATAAGTACTGTAGATTTCTTTTAGAGCAGCTGTATTGTAGATTTTCAGCCTAGTAATGCAAGGTTAGGCTATTTATTTCGGATCCAGACGTGAATGTATCAGTTTTTTTTGGACCAAACTCTATTTTGTTTTCTAATCAGTATGTATTTTTTTTCTCAGGGAATCTGGAAGAAACACTTGGGAAGTCCTCCTTAATCCGAACTTACCAATCATGTATGACCACCACTCTCGCGGCACTGCTGGCCATCCTCATGTGCCTTTGTTCTCAGTGGTGGTCTTGGTTGTCCATTGGCTTTGACCACCTCCTTGGCGACGCAACCACTATAGCGGTTGCGTTCACTCCTTCCGGTGAGCTCCTTGGGGTTTCCGTATTCTGTGCTCCACCATGCGGTGCCGCTCCTATTATATTTGCTTTGCTATGAGATGTTTAGGTTTAGGGATTGGCTGTTTGTCCCTACATTGAGCATTTTTAGCTGTTTGTTACGATTTCTGTGTAGCAAGTCTGCAATTTTACAATACAGCGGGCTTCTAGTGGGTGACAAAATTTATCAACTTCAAGGTAGTGGATTATGTTCATGTAACCATATAAAAAGTTTTTCTTAGTTTATATACTTTGTAATTTTTGTAATCATGAGAAAAAACTTGTAGCTTTGTGAGGAAAACAACTTAATATTTATGGAGAGCTTAAGTTGCTTATGCAATCTATAGCTTTTAGATGCATTGAGTTACTGCCTTTAATATTTACCTTTCTATAGGTGCCATTTGTGCATTAATATGGCTAATTGATCTGGATATAGTCTATCTAGTTAGCTGATGGTTTGATCAATTCATGACCAATTGAGCATATATGTTGTGCATTTGTTTTGCTGGATGCTTTGAGTTAAATTGAGCTGTGTGTGCACTATGCGTGTGATGTTTGGTACTGGAAGATAAACTCCCGGTCTAGCCTCGTCATGTTTCTTTTGGGTTGGAGATGGCCAAGCTCAAAAGCTAGGCCACCATGATGCATCTTATTAATCTCCTTGCATTCATTTTTTTCTGTTTCGAATTGTATCAATGCAGGCTAATATGATTCACATCCACTAAACTTGTCTCACATAATTGTCTGGAACGTTAATCTAGGAAGTTGGATTTATGTGCGAATATTTTCATCTTTTTTGTACTGCTAATGGTATGCCTAGTGCATTTGCTTTGCCATAGTGCTATGATTACTTGTTTTCACTCATGTTTAGAGCTAATGCTGTTACTTGCACTTCCAGCTAAATATAATATCTCCTATGTAGTTGTCACCAGTGAACTCTGTATAGAAGATGGTCTATTCTTTTTTTCTTTTGACCTGGAGATTGATGGTCCATTCTCCTTATACTAGTGATGTGTTTGAATTCGGAAAGCTGGTCAGTTTGATCTTTTCGACCACTAGAGCTACTGGACATTAAATGCTTGATGATATCCTTGTGATAGTACAGCAGATGGTTTTCACAATTCAGAGTAGGCATGATCAAAATATTTAAGTTTCGTGTCTAGAGAAAGTTGAGCCATTTTCTGAATGCATTACTTTCTAGGACAACATTATCTTGTATCATTGTGTATTTGATGCTTCATGGCTGCGTGTATAGCCTTGTCGTGTTTTTTTTGGGTCAGAGATGGTCAAGCTCAAAGCTAGGCCAGCAGGCTGCATCTTATTAATCTCATTGCCTTTACTTTCTTCTATTTTGAATTATATTTATGTAGGCTAATATGATCCATGTCCACTACAGCCGAAATTGCGGTTGGAGCTGTTGCTACTGGCGTCTTCTGGCAACCATGAGCTACTGCATGGTAATGCTTCCTTCTATAGTATGTGCATATGCATGGCGTGGCTTCAAATGTTTGTGGTTGATTGGCATTTGATTCAGCTATTTCAGCAGTATAGATGGTTGATCGTTGCATGCATAGTTCAGTGGTTGATGAATGAGGATGTTCCTGTCACAATTCTGATGTTTCAGTTACTACTAGGAAAAGACATTTTCATACATAGTTTGATATAATACTTGATTTCATTAGTTTTGAAGGGATAAAAGCAAGCATATTTCTAATTTGTACATAACATATACCAATTAAGGATGTCCCTGAATTCTCCATAAGAGCGATAAGACAGACCTTTTTTTTGCCGGCTCGCATGCACGTGCTAGCCATGGTGAACTCATCCCATCTGGACATATTTCATAGGTACTTGTAGTATGGGCTTGTAGTTAAGCTGATACGTCATGCTTGTGATTGTTATTTCCTTGCAACATTAAATCTTCCACTTGTTTTACTCGTGCCATGACAGAAAGGAAAAAACATTAATTGACCTTTTAGTTTTGCCCGATCAAACCAGAGTTCCAACTTAGTGCAAAACGTGAGTTTGCATTCGAGAATGCATCATCTTTTGTTCCTTTTACACTTTGCAGATAACTTGATCATTTCTCTTACTCTAGTGCAGCCGTACCTGATGCTCATATTTTGCATGTAATCATAAACTGAACCCAACTTTGGTCCTGCATGTCCACATAGATTCAGACATATTTTTCAGGGTGCCCATGCTGCAGGTGTGCCTCAAGGCCTGGCCCGCTGAATACGATCGAGGATAGAATCGGCTGGCGGCGAGCATGGCCCTTGGGTCCCTTTCTGGTATGAACCATCTAATCTAGTTCCAGTTATAAATTTTTCGATGAGATTTATCGGGCACACAAGCATGATGCTGGATCGATTCCAGGCGTTGGAATTGGAACTAGATGCTCAGCTTCTTCGCAGCAAGTCTAAAAGAAGTTGATATGTGTGTCTGTCTTTGGTCTGGACTGCTTGATCTGCAGCTTTAGCTGGCAGAACTGCAGAAAGCTAAAGGACCTGCTCTGTTTTTGCAATAATCTGGCATACAGCTTCAATAACTACTTGAAACTCAGTTCTATACTTGCCCCTACTTTTATTTGACTGAGCCGAACTGAGCTGATGGTTTCTGTCTACAATGTTTTCATGTATGAGAATGCACGTACTAAAACTATGGCTTGGTTAGCATCATCTATCTAGTTTTGCATCGGTGAAGCTTTCCTCCATTTGTTGGGTCATGTTTACATAGAACATGAATCCATTTTTTTTGCTTGCCTGTGCAAAGTGTAGAGGAATCTTGGCTAGAAGTGCTGATCAGACTAGTGTTGATTGTTAGGAGTGGGCATCATGCTCAGCTACTCTGTTTTGATTATTGAGCTTAGAGGATATTTCATATATAGGACATCTTGATATTGGACTGTTGTGTGTCCATAAATTTCTGCAATCTGTGGGACATATTTATCAAACACTACATGCTTCAGGCATCCATGGATTTCTTTAGTTAATTTAGCAAGTCAAAACTTCCAATATTTGCTAAGACTCCTATTCTGGTCATTTAATATAGACACACATTGATATTATGTTAACAACTCTTGCCCTTTCAGGTTCTTGTCGGCTCCTGGAGACACGCAATAGTTGTCCAGCTTGGGGAAGAAGTGATGGGGGCTTCAGGTGCATGTTTTCGGGTACCCAGGTGGTGCCCAGTCCACCTCATACCAGTGTAACCCAAGTGTGGATGGCGGCATTAGAGAGAACCCAATACATTGACCTCCTATTGTGATGAGTGGCCATCTTGCATGCTCATTTGGTATTTTTTTCATGTCTCTGGGATGGCATCCAGCAGCACAAGAACTGCTCGCAAGGACTCGGGAGTGATTGACTTCAGCACAAACTGACCAATACAACCATGATGAAGTTAGACGTGTAACTTCTAGGTCAGGACCCAATCAAGAGCGTTTCCTACTCACCTTTCTTAGTCCAGTTGCTGCAGGCGGTGGACAACAGAGATTATTCTTCTTAACGACAAAGGGGAAGCTGCAAAAAAAGCCGAGTACTATACCTGTTTTGGTTGGTACTACAAAATCGTGCTGGAAACTGCACAAAAGGAAAACTGTGTGGCGTTTGCGGTGGAGGCTGGTGTGGAGAGGGTGCCAACCAAGGGGCTCGGGAGTGATTGACTTCTATATACGTTTGTAGCTCTGGAATTAGAATGATGGTTGATCTGGGTTGCTAGTTTAGATGATATGTTGTTCACAAGTATAGTAGTATGAGTGGTGACGTGCATGTATAGCGAGATGTCTTTGTTTCGATTTGTCATGTCCAAATTCAGTTGGTTTCCCCGATGCTACTTGAGCACCCTTGATCCAATCTATCATCAGCTCTTGAATAATATTTTTGATGTATACTATAGTTTCCTGGATGTATCTTGAGCTTGACATTGTACATTGTTAATGCATGGTACCTTGTAAATGGATGGTTCTTAGTTCTCATGAGTTGATTTCTGGTCGTTCAATCAAAGGAGGGAAAGCGAACAGGCTGGTGAACAATTAAGTCAAAAGAAAAAAAATCTTAGTCTTGCTGGCGCTTACTACTTACTATTTGAGATATTCCTCGACTCCTTGCTACTGCTCCATTTTTTCACTCGGTCTACCAATCCTACGCGCAACCAGGAAAAAAGAAAAAAAAGGAAAATACTGATTCGCCTATCAACATTAATCTCCTTTGATGCCTGATTTTCTTTCCCAACCCTACTGATTCGCCAATCTAATTCTGCTACCAACATACTCCCTCCGTTCTAAAATAATCTACATTCCAGCCCCAAAATTTGTTCTGAAATACTCTACATTCTAGCTTTTAGTCAACAACAACACTGGAAACGAAATGATTTTGCTCTCTTTATTGGATGTTGTTGTTTTCAATGTAGCTTGGATTGGTTGTTTACACATCTAAGTAGTATTAATAAATGCAATACTAAGTTGTCTCAATTTCTCTAGAATGTAAACTAAATCAGAACGGAGGGAGTACTTATTTACCTACCTCCTACGTGTCAAGTACTACACCAACAAATAATTTACCACTCCTAGTTATTATTATGCTACTTAACCATCAACAAGAAAATCTAATTATCACTAAGCGATTTAGTTTCCTAACGCTGGCCGCTTATCTGGGTCGCTACGCTAGCCATCTTTCTCTCCAACGCGCGCCCCTACCAGATACGTTTTCAGTTGGTTGAGGAAAGTTAGGTTACCTCCTTTTCTACCGACCTAGAATAAGAGCATCTCCACTCGTCTCCCGACGAGGCACCCGAGCAACGTTTTTTTTTCCATCCGGACGACGAAATTCGGTCTAGTCGCGCCCCCGGTTCCTCGT
Organism: Lolium rigidum; assembly: GCF_022539505.1. Classification (NCBI taxonomy): domain Eukaryota; kingdom Viridiplantae; phylum Streptophyta; class Magnoliopsida; order Poales; family Poaceae; genus Lolium; species Lolium rigidum. Next base: position 218,035,850 of record NC_061511.1, on the reverse strand, counting down.
TTTCGTCCGGATTTGGCCCTTCATCCATCCGGCAAGCCTATGGCAACCCCGGTCCCCCGCTTCCGGTACCGGGGAGTTGAATCGATGAAGCGGCGGGCCGGGTCCGGGTGTGCACCTGAGGGCTACGAGACCAGCGGGGCCTTGGTCCACGTGGCCCCTTCATCCAGGCAGGCCTACGAGACCCCTCCCTGACTCCTCGCGTTCGACCCGGCCACGTGCACGGCGGGTTCGACGGGAAGCGAGCGAGTCGGTTCGACTTTCGACCGTCCACGTTGCCGTGCCAATCGGAACACGAATTGATTCTTGTTACCCGCGAAAAAAAAAAGAATTGATTCTAGTCGTCGGTCCAAATTAAACGATTGGATGGATTCACTACTTTTTCCTCGCTTCGCGCGCTTGCTGTGCGTGCTGGGAATCGTATTGCTTCAGTTAACCACATCCTTTATTTTCTTCTTTTCTCTCCCTTGCTTGCTTGTACTTTTTTTTTTCCCTCTTTTGATTGACGGGATGCAACAACCTACTTACACAAGGAAAGCTCGATCGATTCCTTGCTACTACTCCATTTTTTCAACCAGGAAAACAAAAAAGAGAGAGGAAAATACTGATGACCTTGGTGTGCCCGGGATGCAAGGCGAGCTCATCTTTGCCGGTCGTCTTGTAACGGGGCAGACAGAGGGTCTGCAACGAAAACAACTCAGTCCCCATCATCGAGTCGCTTCGCTGCTGGCCAAATCCTTCCCTAGTCAGAGGCCATCTAAATTAAATCAATACATGCCAACCCAGTACAAAGAACTGGGTATCAGACTAACTCTCAACAGCAGCAGCAAAACACAAATAGCACAGGATTTATAGCAGTAGCAAAACATCCGATCCCTCCCATCACAAGAATTATTGACGTGCACTATAGTGAATCGAATCGAAATTCACGTAGTGCATATGAGATGCGGCTGCGCAAAACTTGCAAGTGAGATACAAATCCATCAGACAAAAAACACGTTTTTCATCCAAAGCGGTGCAAACAATAAAGCGGTGACCATATTATCACTTTAGAGAGCCTGCAATTCCACCAAATAGCATTCATTGGGTGAAACAAAAGCTATTTGACAACTTAGCTAAATACCAGCACCAAAATAAAGTAAACCTCCAGCACAACTCACAATTAACACATGCACCACTGCGTAACATTGAAATTAACATCACCATCTGACATCTGTAATAAAAATTGCAGTTGCACATAGCAGTCAACATATTTCACAAACACAACAGGCTAGAAATCTCCATTATCATCAAGACATAGAGAGGAACCAGAAACTTTACCTAAACACAACATGGAGTCAAAGAACAAGCCCACCGCTGTCCTTCAGTCCTCCCAGTGATCCTCGAACAAGAACAAAGCATGGTCAGCGAAGCAAACACGTATATCATGGTATATTTGACATGAACAGATGGTAACAGCAGCACAAGGAAGCTACAAATGCAGCTTTCGAGATAAACAGCAGCACAGGCACATAAATCCATGTAAATTCAACATTGACAGCTGCTATGCAATACACTGATTTTCACCCTCGCAGAGTTGCATGCACACGCATAAACAGTAAGATCCATTCATTTTAAAGGTCACTCTCCAGCATGATAATTTTCTGACAAACACATGGATGCTGATGAATTCTCAACTTTCTTTAACTGAACAGTGTCAAAGCAATTACAAGAGCTACAGGTGGATGGGCTTTAACCCATGCATAGACATTAATTAAATCTGAACATACCGAAAATTGCATGATTAATACACTAACCAGAACAGACCATAGCAACTAACTGTCCTCTCTAAATTGCTCAAACTATACATGTAAAGAAGGTTCACACAGAACTGATTTGCATCAACGTGCAACCAAACGTGCCAACTATTTGCGATTCTACTTCACTTTTTTTTCCTGCGGCTACAAATCCATGTAGTTACATCAAGGAATTGGTCTCACCTGCAGCTACAAATCCCTGTTGCTCGCTATAACAACAGAATTTTTTTTTTGTGAAACGCTAACAACAGAAATTACATGGGTAATAGTACTAATCAGCAGCAGACCATAGCATCTAAATGCCCATTCTGAATTTCTCAAAGTATATATGCACAGATGTTTTTCATACAGCTGATTTGAACCCATGTGCAACCAAAGCGTTAAAAGGAGATGCATTTCTTCTCCCTTGAAAAAAATCCAGCTACAAACATGGGCAGGAGATTGAGGAATTGGTCTCACGTGCTGCGTTGTACCGCTACATCCAGCGGAACGGCCATCAATCCCGGATCCCTCCTCCGGCTACCTGCACAAGAAAGAAGCGTTCTTTTAAGATGAGGCAGAAGAGGATTGGGGGCTGCGGGTTGGGGCACGACTCCTACCTCCAGCAGCACCTGCTGTTGGGCATCACGGCGCCGGCGACGCCGCTGTAGGGCTCCTCCCGCACGGCCATGACCTCCGGGCGCGAGGTCACGGTGGTTGGGTGCGCACGGGGACGGATCTGCAGGGCCACTACGGGGAAGCGGAAAACCAGGAAGTGCCGCGCCTGGTCTCGCGCGCGTTTTGCTCGACGCCGGTCGGCAGGCCGGCGACCTGGGTATCGCGGCGGCGCGGTTGAGGCTCGATTGGCGCGGAACAGGACTGGCGGACGGAGGGGACAATGGGAGCACTGGGGCCGTCGCGGGGAGAGGGGCTGGGATGGCCGCCGGCGGCGCAGGCGGAGACGTGTTTGCCGGCGGCAGGGAGGGGGTCGGGGGAGAAAATGCGTAATTGTGGGTGGGAGCCTGAGAGGGGAAATTCGTGTGTTGTTGGGTGGGGCTCCGTGATTTTTGGCTCCAAATTGTATTTTCTATCTGCACTTTTCTTTTTTATACTCAGCGTGTCTAATTTCGTCCATGCCGCTGGGTAGCTAGCTCCATGTCACCATATGTGCATGCATGTCCATGTACCACACCACCAGTACTGCACACCACGCCATGAAAAATTTGCACCCATGCTTATATACATGTATGTGTGCACGCCATTGCATTTGTCATGCGCGGGGTAGCTTCCAATAGATTGTTCTCGGAAAAAGTTCAGCCGAGCTAGGCGCGACGAGTAAAGGACAACACACACTATAGCTAGGGCATGCAGAATCATGGCATGTCGATGGTCGAGGGCCTACAGAGCCTAGTCCACGCCACATGCATCGGAGTGATGCTCATGTCAAGACTACGCCTCGAGAAACCTTGACCTAAACTGATAGACTCTAGCTAGGAGTTTCGCAAAGAACCCCACGACACCGAATGCGTTCCCACTAGAATAACCGAAGAAGATGTATAGACACCAATCATAAGAGCACCAATTAGTAACGATGGATAGGCATTTGATAGTCGAGACTACGGGATGACTTTAGGCTGCTGTCGATGAAGCCGAAAGGTAACACATGATCGAGACCAGACGAGTCGACATTGTAGTTGGCAATGTGCACACGCGTCGGGGATGTGGTGTTGAAGGCCTTGCAATGTAAATAAAATGAAGATTCTTGTCAAAATGTTGTTCATGACAATTAAAAGGTTTTTTTTACACATGGCCTAGGTGCACATGCGCTGCCACCCACGGCGGTGGACTAATATTGACATGGAATCACCTCATCTTTGGACCCTATGCTAGAGGTAGAGCTCTTGAGGACCACCGATTAGTTTTATTCATGCTACTATGACCAACTCTAGCATACAGGTAAGAGAAAAGTCAAACGGAATCACCACTTCGCCACAAAAAGCGAGGGGTAGATATCGTAGGGCCCACTAAGTACGGTTTTTCATGCTCCTTTGACCTCTAAATAGATAGGGAGAAAAGTCACATGGAATCACCACTTTCCACCGAAAGCTACAGAGTTAGATGTAACATGGCCCACTCGAATAGGGTTTTTCATGTTCCTTTGACCAACCTATAAAATAGACAAAGAGAAAAGTCACATGGAATCACCCTACATGAGAAAATACTCCATGAGAACCAAGTCTTGGCCTTCATATTCCAAGAAGGCATGCATGGAATAATCAAAACCTACAGGCTGATAGCAACCCTGCATGAGAACCAAAGCTTAGCATGGTGGCTTGGACGAGATGATGAGTCCCATCCCGTCCGCATTGTCCCCGGTACTCGCAACCCGGGGGTGTGCTCACCCATCTCTTAATGAGAAACTGAGGGGCCAACATGCTCTAGCCTAGTTTTAGATGGCAACCCTGTATGCATGCATCTAGGTGAGGAATATACGAGTATTGTACATACATACGAGGCTTTTGCTCAAGGAGCGGCATCGCCCAACACCATCCCAAGCTATCTAGAGTGAGCACTAACATCATAATGTGAACTATAATTCTATGTGTTACCAGCTAGCTATCAACTTTCTCTCTAACAAATTAATCTCATTTTTCTCTCCGAGCGAGGCCATGACATAGGCATGGTTATCACAAGAGTTCATATATCCTGGAGCCGAGGATGTCGGTGGTGTTGAGGAATGGGTGCATCCAAAGTCGACATAGTCCGCCTTGGTTGGTTTACGCCTCGATGTCACATTCGATGTGAAACATATGCTTGGTAGACATTGTTAAAGTGGTGTCCCCGCCAACAACGAGCGTTGGGCCCGGAGTATAACGAGAATGGGTGAGCTTCACATCTTTGTAGTCATCTCGCCTATGTGTCCTTGTGTCGGTCCATGTCGCCATCCACTCCGCTGCAACTGCCTCTAAGCAACGATATGTGTCCATCAACGTGAAAGGGGCATGGAAGAGCTATGTTCCGCCGTCAACTCGGAATTTCCCCCCGCCTTCGTGTTCGGTCTCACTCCACACCGTCGTCTAGGCCAGCATCATGTCGACATCGCCATCGGTTCGCATCCCTTCCCTTCTATAGTGGAGCTAAAGCGGGAACCACGGGAGATGATGATGACGTGGTAGAATGAATTGTGGCACGGACAACGGACTTTGCTCTAGTGCGAGGAAGACGAACGGAAAACGAGCGGAGGGGTAATTTTGGAAGGTTAGCGCCAAAAGGCACCTACGCCTTGTTCTTTGAGGAAAATAGGAAAAATTTATACACCTTAAGCTGTGAGACGGAGGAGTATAGTATACTACCTCCGTTTCAAGGAATAAGGCGCCCTCGTTTTACGAGCTTTTTGTTTGACCAAGAATTTCTTCAAATAGATAAAAATTGTTTGTATGAAATTAGTATCATTAAAAAGTGCTTTTCAATACGAATCCAACAATACTATATACATATAATATAATCAAGATTTTGTTACTCAATTTTTATGGTCAAAGTTCAGTCTTGAAATACGCGTGCTGCCTTATTCCTCGAAACTGAGGTAGTATGAACGAGGCCGACTCCGATAGAAGAATACTCCTTATGTATATAGAATAGGAGCTAGGTAGTGACTGCATGATCCGTCGTGTATAATTCCATAGTACTATTGGTTCATAGCAGCTGCTGGTACTCCCTCTGTCTCGATGCATGTATTGAGCTTGCATAGTTGCATGGAGGAGGAGCACGAGGGATTGGGCTATATCAATTGCCCCATTTAATTAGGCCATGCCAACCGTCAAGGAGCACTCCGCCGCATGAAGAACCCAAGAAATAAAACATGAGAATTGGAGCCGCCGGAGTAATTCTAGGGAGATGCAGATTTTGGAGGCAAAGCCCTATAATCCAGGAGTTAATGGACGTCCGGAGTTAATTCACCTAAATCCTCTACCCCGCCCGAAGTTAATTCACCTAAATCCTCTAGCCGAATTAATCTCTCTCCCCGCATACCGAGCGCTCTCTCTCTCTCTCTCCCTGCTGCCGGCACAGTGCCCAACCAAACCCAGCCGCTCGCCGGAGCCTCCCCAGCCTCGCCGCCTTCTCCCCCCGGTTGAATCCGCCGCAATCCCGCGCCTTCAACCTCACTACCATAGCGCCGCCCCTGCCGGACGCTGTCGACGACGAATCAGGCCGCTCCTCCCCGACCTTGTACGCGGCACGGATGACCTCCCTCGTCGCCGGTATGGTCCAGCGGCATGTAGGCCGACCCGCTTCCCGGCTCCAATGTCAAAGACGGCGACGGACTGGCGCTGGCCGATCCGCTGCGCGCGCCGGCTCGGGATGGACCCATTGACATGGACAAGAAGCCGTTGCCGGCGAGGGAGATGGAGTCCCTCCTCCATGGCTCCGGTCCATCTCCTCCTCCTACTCCATGTATTCCTGCTGCTGCTTACCACCGGCCATGTCCCCGACATGCTGCTGCCGGCGGACTCCGCAACCAGCTGCTGCCGCGCCCGGTAAGGTACATCTCCTCCTACTCCATGCATTCCTGCCCAAATTCGTTTATTTTTTTCCCATGTCGAATGCATACGGTGTGATATGGATATTGTCCTTGTGACATAGTTGGCAGTACGTGTGTACCAATTGAACATGCTGATTCCTTTTGCTGCTTGTGAATTGATGTATGAATTTAATGAATGGATGAACACATATTGTCTACATAGGCAGTAAGCGTGCTCAATTTTTCTGCTGCCTATGAATTGTATCGACGGTACTGAAAACTTGTCCTTTTCAGGTTCAAACCATGCGGGGGATGAATGGCACCAAGCCACGGGTACCGGGAGATGACTTCGAGGGGGAACCAGAGGAGCAGGCGGACGTCATCGGCGACACCCACAAGTGCTGACGCGAGCCGCAACGGACAACGGACAACATACTTTGCTCTAGTGCAAGGAAGACGAACGGGAAACGGGCGGAGGGGTAATTTTGGGAGGTTAGCGTCAAAAGACACCTCAGCTCCAAGAAGGTTACCACTGCTGATCGACAGGTACTAGTCGTGGAGAGCACCTCAGCTCCAAGAAGGTTACCACTGCCACCAACCATCCTATGTTAATTTGGTCCAGTGCATATTGTCGCCGTGCGTGTTTGGGTTCAAGTGTACGTGCTTTGCTCTCACAATTATGAATGAATGAAATGAATACTGGATTGATTCACTCTTGCCTTTCAAATATCTTGATTCATCTCTCGTCTGAATCAAGCTAGTATTCATTTTTTGTGCTCCATATGAAATAAACATGGTAAGTTTTTCGTGCTGCTTATGAATCAACAACACAACTATTGTTTTCAGGTTCAAATCATAGCTGCGCGTACCAGGAGGCATTGTTTTTAGGAGGGACTGCTTGTGCTTCCCGGTCTTCGATTTTGCCGCATGCATAGAGCTGCTCTTTGATTGTTCTCTTTTTCTTTTCAAATTTATTATCTGCTCTATGCATAGTCACTTGATACAAGATTTCTCAAACTTGTATGTTTCTTGTCTTTTTTGTTTCATTGAAAACAGCATCTTAATCTGCGGCTTGCAATTTTCCCTAACAAGTAGCTATTTATTGGAATTTGATAAAGAATATATTTTTGGATGCTTTGATTAGAGTAGGTATTATGGAGTGATTGCTTATTTTCCTTACTCATTTTAGGTTTAAGAATAAGATGATAAGAACAACATCTGGCTTTATTAATTGTATGCTATGATTTGCTTTATGGCTTTAATTTGGCAGTGATATGCTCTGATTTTTCTGTTGCCCTCACTTTTCTTGTGATATGCTATGATTTCCTAGTTTTTTTTATGTACATGCTCCGCCTGCCATGGTTGTATGCTCTGTCCTTTATTGTTGCACTTTTTACATTTATGTTCATGCTTTGATTTTGTGTGCAATGTTGATTCTTCTCGATCTTTTGTTGAATAAATAAATGGGCATTTTGCTGCTTAATTAGATCGACGTGCAAAGATAATGGTACTTATAGTTACCTATCTAGCTAGTAAACAAGGATATCTAGATATTGATTCTGGACTAGTAATGTTTCACATGATAATCTTTGATTGCTCCGTGTGAATAAATCTACACCTGCATGTTTTTTTACAAATGCAGTACCACTAGTATTTCTGAATAAATGAACACTTTGAGTATTGTGTTCTAATTATTCTCTTCATTTCTGATTGTTGAATTTCTAGCTTGCACATATCCTAAACTTGTAAGGTGCCCTAGAGATGATAGAGGAAAGGGTGGCGGGTTCAGCTTGACTTCCTCCACTTGGACGTCGGGGACAAGAACGACTATGAGGTGGCTCCCATTAATATCCTTAAGTTTTTGTTCATCTCTTTTGGTAAAATAAATGGGAGTCATGTTGCGGCTTAGATCTATGTGTTTAATTAATGATTGTTTGTCTATCTAGTAAACAAGGGCCTGGTGTAGATAATAATCTTAGATTGGCTGATTATTGGCAACAGCTCGTTAATGTCCTTGTGTTGTAAATTAATATCTACACTACTGATAGGTGCAGCTGGAAGACACGACCATAGTAGCACTAGTATTTCTAGACACTTTGATTTTATTATCATCATGTTCTAATTATCCTATTCCATTCTCATCATAGAATGTCCTCAAGGAGGTGACAGCGGTGATGGCGCCTCGGTTAGATGAAGGAATGTCAGGGCGCCCAGGTAGAGGACGGTGACTTCCTCCTCCTCCACTTGGATGATGCCGCCGCCGGGGACAAGAACAAACGACTAGGTTGCCTCCCCTACCTGCCATTATGTGGCTGCCCATTGTGCAACTTAATAATTTGGTGGTTGTTGATTTACCTTGTTGCTCTCTAATGGCTAGGTTGTCCTGGGTTGAGTATGTGGTTTTGGTTTCTGTTAGTTTATTCGTTGCCATCTTTTGGTCACTAAATGTGTCTGTTGCTGCTTACTTAGGTGTATGTGCTAAATTAACGTTATGTATATCCATCAACACTTTGAATTTTCTTTTGTAATTAAGTAAAAGGTGGTCCGCATACTAATTCTGGACTTGTAGTGGTATCGATAATAATCTTACATTGCTCAATTATTGGAAGCATAATAGTAATTTTGATTGTGTGGTTTTGGTAGCCTCAAGTAAATTCATCTCTTTTGGTAAATATTTTGGACTATTGCTGCTTAGGTGTATGTGCTCATTTAATATCTAGCTAGTAAATGGATGGGGATCCCGCTGCTAATGTAGTAGTAATGTTAGATAATAGTCTTAGATTTCTCAATTATATAGATCCATCAACACTTTGAGTTTTCTCTTCTAATTATTTTATTCATTTGTGATGATAGATTTTCTTGCTGCCACTTGTCCTGAATATGGACGGTGCCTTCGATCTGAAAAATGGGTGGCCGAGCTGCTGCTGCTACTTAGGCTTTGATACGATGGGCTGCTGTTGTTGACCACTTCAACACACCGGTGAGCCTCGCTCTCCCAGACCCACCTTTTGTTGAGGGAGGTTGCGACTTCTTCTTTTTCTGTGTGGCAAAAGCTAAACCTAGCAAAAATTGCCTGCTCTCTGTATAAGGTTCAGGGTTGGGTGCAGTGGTGCTTGTAGAGCCCACTGCCGGTGGTGGCGGTGATGGCTTCGTGCATGAAGGTCTAGGAGGGTGCCTAGGTACATAACGACGACTTCCTCCTCCACTGGGGCGCACGCTGCCTCCTGGGACAAAAACAAACCACTAGGTGCCTCCCGCTGCCTATCTTTTACTGATTGATTATTCCATGGCTGCCCGTCTTGCAACACAATCTTGTTTGGTGGTTGGTATCTTACTTTGTTGCTTGTAGGTTGGGGTCTTGAATGTTTGTTTTTAGTATACTTAAGTTCATACACCTCTTTGCTACATAAATGGGATTGTTTCTAATTAATTGTATGTGTTAAATTGAATATAGTAGTTCATCTATCGAGTAAACGAGAACCTGTATACTAATTCTGGAGTCAGCATGTTGTACATGATAATCTTAGGTTCCTTGTGGCAGAAACTAAATTAATGTCCTCTTGTTGTGAATAAATCTCCACTTCATGCATATTTACAAAGGCAGTAGCACTAGTATTTCTAGATACATTAACAGTTTGAGTATTCAACTGTAATTATTCTCTTCATTTGTGATCACAAAATTTCTTGCTGCCACGTTTCCTCAATTTGGAGGGTGTCTTAGAGCTAAAAAAATGGGTGGCGGTCGGTTGAGGACGAATTCATCCACTTGGACATTGTCGCGAACAAAAATGACTGTGAGGTGCCTCCCGCTGCCTTCTTTAAAAGCATCATGGTAGCTTTTCTGTAGACACTTTTGGATGATGCTTCTTTACCTCTCACTTCTCTGCATGTCAGTTTTTTGTGGAATGTGGATGGTATGCCAGGCAATGAAAACCTTGGAATAATTTATAATTTGCCACACTTTTCTCCGAACCTCTATTATTTGCCACATGACCCCCACATGGTGGTCATGTGGCAAATAATAGAGGTGCAAAGAAAAGTATAGAAAATTATAAAATCCCCTGAAAATTAAAATCAATCTCAAAATTTTACTTGACGAAAAAGGTCTTTGGCTGTCAGCCTATCTAGCAGTACGTTTTGGTTTATGTAAATAGTAAATATGAAATTTTTCTTCCTTTGTGAATATATCAGCGATACGATACCACATATTGATTGACTTCAGTTCATGTGCTTATTTTTTTTTTGACTTTTTTAAATAAATATATGGTGTTTGCTGGGTGCATTTTTGTTGTATTAATTTTTTAGTGTAGAATTAACCCTGATTATTATGTATGTATCTGTCCCTATGTAGCTTGACAAACTTCTACCACTACTAGATATTTGATTTTGCTTTCCATAGAGCTGTTTGTGTAAACAACGAACATGTTGACATGATCAGTAGTCTTTTTCTCTTGATTATTGTTGTGACTATATTCTCAGGTTGGAATCTCGTTATGTTTTTAATTGCAAACTTTATCTGTATGGTGTTATCTGCATGTACAACTGTCAAAGTATTTCCTTGTGGATCATATATTGACAAGAGATGTGATGTTTTTCGTCTTATTTCAAGTTCATATGCAGAAGGCTGTTGCAGTTTTATGGTGCTGGAGGTTAGCGGTGAAGAACAAGGACGCACTAGGAGGAGGGAGGCTGCAGGAATGGCGGTGGGGAGGCAATCTTCTGCCCGAGCTGCAGCTGCTGCTGGCATCTACGTCCCTGAGTTGTTGCCACCCTGACCTGCGAGGTATCTCTTCTGCTTCCATGTATTTTTGCCCCTAAAGTTTGCATCTTTTTCCTGTTGATGAAAGGCATCAATCATGTTTGGACCTGAATTTAATACAAGGATTTCTTTATTTCTGCAATGAAAGGCAGACAACATGTTTGGGCCTGAATTTAAGACAAGGTTTTGCTAAGTGTAGTGATGCCATAATATTTATCTACTTGTTAAGTGTAGTGATTATATGTGTTACTATATTTGTATCGAGTGCTGCCATGTTTTCTATTCCATTTCTTCCTCTCTTCGTACTACGGAAATGATATCAAAGTGACCGATGTCCTACTCGATTAGACAGGAAAGGCCTTTGTGGCTGGTTGTGCCATCTATCCGATGAGCTCCGCACCGGCGGATGTGGCATGCTATGGGGTTCACCGGAGAGGACACTATTGTCCTTTGCGTAGAGCACAAGGTGTCTAGGTTGTACAACATCACCATCAATGGTGGTTGGTATGTACGAGTTGTTGCAGATGGTGATCAGTGTGTATCATGTCCTTTCTCAATGTGTGGGAGGTGTTCTTTTGTGTGTCAGGATGTGGTGCTCTTCAATTTATGATTTCTTAGTCTTTTTTGTTCATGATATAATGCACTTGTTTGGCCATGAACTCACACGGTCATGAGTTGTCTGCCATGAATTATGCACAAAAGGATTAGATTGTTTATTGTCTAGATTATTTTCCTGCGCAAGATTTGAGCTCTCTGTGCTTGCGCCAATTTCAGGGAAATGCTTGTTCTGTTCTTGAAACCCATGTCCTTCCTGCACTTGGATAGTTGTTGCTTGTATCAACTCCTTAAATGAAGTGGTCAAGTCGAATTATATTATGCTATGGCACAAATCTTCGTGTTTCTGTGCTCGGCCTTCATATGCTGTGCAGCTTTTGTTTTAGTATTTAAATTTCCATTTGATTGACTGTGTAGTGGATTTTCATTGGATGGACCGTGTAGTGAATCCTTTGGAAATTTAGATCACTACACATCTATTATTCTCGGGTATTAATGCGATGGGCAGTAGCATCTGGACTGCACAAGTATCTTAGTAGTCAAGATTCCTGCCCCAACTAGTTGTTTCGTGACTTGGAAAATGCTAACTGAGCTGTCATTAAAATCTTTTTTTTCGCAGCATCTGTGTTGATTAAGTGAAGAAACCGGTTGCTTCCCATCCCTGATCCAATTGTTGATCCATTGGTGATGCCTTTTGTTCCCTATTACCCCCTGTTTTTGTTTCTTGCTCAGGTTCATGCATGTTTTACGCATGATGAAGGTGTCTAGAGGAAGAGTGTTTTGTAGTATAAATAGATGGTAAAAATGTTGTACTTTTATTGATTATAGCTTGTAAGCATGATGACGTATTACTAACCCCTCCTTTTGTTACCTATTAATTCTAGCTGGTCAGTTTGACCGTTTTTATCACACTAGAGCTACTAGATATTATTTTCACAATTCAGGTTAACTTCAATATTTCTTGGTACTTCCATGATGTTTTGTCTAGAGAAAGTTGAGCTACTTTTTTTCTCAAGACATGAATGCATTCCTTGTTAAGAAAGAATCATCTTGTACCATTGCGTATCTGGCATTTCCTGGTTGTTTATAAAGCTGATTCGGGATACATGGGTCTAGATAAGTACTGTAGATTTCTTTTAGAGCAGCTGTATTGTAGATTTTCAGCCTAGTAATGCAAGGTTAGGCTATTTATTTCGGATCCAGACGTGAATGTATCAGTTTTTTTTGGACCAAACTCTATTTTGTTTTCTAATCAGTATGTATTTTTTTTTCTCAGGGAATCTGGAAGAAACACTTGGGAAGTCCTCCTTAATCCGAACTTACCAATCATGTATGACCACCACTCTCGCGGCACTGCTGGCCATCCTCATGTGCCTTTGTTCTCAGTGGTGGTCTTGGTTGTCCATTGGCTTTGACCACCTCCTTGGCGACGCAACCACTATAGCGGTTGCGTTCACTCCTTCCGGTGAGCTCCTTGGGGTTTCCGTATTCTGTGCTCCACCATGCGGTGCCGCTCCTATTCATTCATCTTAATTTGGATTTGGTCATGGTACTGGCACGTGCTATTATATTTGCTTTGCTATGTGATGTTTAGGTTTAGGGATTGGCTGTTTGTCCCTACATTGAGCATTTTTAGCTGTTTGTTACGATTTCTGTGTAGCAAGTCTGCAATTTTACAATACAGCGGGCTTCTAGTGGGTGACAAAATTTATCAACTTCAAGGTAGTGGATTATGTTCATGTAACCATATAAAAAGTTTTTCTTAGTTTATATACTTTGTAATTTTTGTAATCATGAGAAAAAACTTGTAGCTTTGTGAGGAAAACAACTTAATATTTATGGAGAGCTTAAGTTGCTTATGCAATCTATAGCTTTTAGATGCATTGAGTTACTGCCTTTAATATTTACCTTTCTATAGGTGCCATTTGTGCATTTATATGTCTGGCATATGTCTGTAGCAGTTCGAATATGGCTAATTGATCTGGATATAGTCTATCTAGTTAGCTGATGGTTTGATCAATTCATGACCAATTGAGCATATATGTTGTGCATTTGTTTTGCTAGATGCTTTGAGTTAAATTGAGCTGTGTGTGCACTATGCGTGTGATGTTTGGTACTGGAAGATAAACTCTCGGTCTAGCCTCGTCATGTTTCTTTTGGGTTGGAGATGGCCAAGCTCAAAAGCTAGGCCACCATGATGCATCTTATTAATCTCCTTGCATTCATTTTCTTCTGTTTCGAATTATATCAATGCAGGCTAATATGATTCACATCCACTAAACTTGTCTCACATAATTGTCTGGAACGTTAATCTAGGAAGTTGGATTTCTGTGCGAATATTTTCATCTTTTTTGTACTGCTAATGGTATGCCTAGTGCATTTGCTTTGCCATAGTGCTATGATTACTTGTTTTCACTCATGTTTAGAGCTAATGCTGTTACTTGCACTTCCAGCTAAATATAATATCTCCTATGTAGTTGTCACCAGTGAACTCTGTATAGAAGATGGTCTATTCTTTTTTTCTTTTGACCTGGAGATTGATGGTCCATTCTCCTTATACTAGTGATGTGTTTGAATTCGGAAAGCTGGTCAGTTTGATCTTTTTCGACCACTAGAGCTACTGGACATTAAATGCTTGATGATATCCTTGTGATAGTACAGCAGATGGTTTTCACAATTCAGAGTAGGCATGATCAAAATATTTAAGTTTCGTGTCTAGAGAAAGTTGAGCCATTTTCTGAATGCATTACTTTCTAGGACAACATTATCTTGTATCATTGTGTATTTGATGCTTCATGGCTGCGTGTATAGCCTTGTCGTGTTTTTTTGGGTCAGAGATGGTCAAGCTCAAAGCTAGGCCAGCAGGCTGCATCTTATTAATCTCCTTGCCTTTACTTTCTTCTATTTTGAATTATATTCATGTAGGCTAGCATGGATCATATGCTAATATGATCCATGTCCACTACAGCCGAAATTGCGGTTGGAGCTGTTGCTAATGGCGTCTTCTGGCAACCATGAGGTACTGCATGGTAATGCTTCCTTCTATAGTATGTGCATATGCATGGCGTGGCTTCAAATGTTTGTGGTTGACTGGCATTTGATTCAGCTATTTGTTTTTTTGATCGTTGCATGCATAGTTCAGTGGTTGATGAATGAGGATGATCCTGTCACAATTCTGATGTTTCTGATACGACCAGGAAAAGACATTTTCATGCATAGTTTGATATAATACTTGATTTTCATTAGTTTTGAAGGGATAAAAGCAAGCATATTTCTAATTTGTACATAACATATACCAATTAAGGATGCCCCTGAATTCTCCATAAGAGCGATAAGACAGACCTTTTTTTTGCCGGCTCGCATGCACGTGCTAGCGATGGTGAACTCATCCCATCTGGACATATTTCATAGGTACTTGTAGTATGGGCTTATAGTTAGGCTGATACGTCATGCTTGTGATTGTTATTTCCTTGCAACATTAAATCTTCCACTTGTTTTACTCGTGCCATGACAGAAAGGAAAAAAAACATCAATTGGCCTTTTAGTTTTGCCCGATGAAACCAGAGTTCCAACTCAGTGCAAAACGTGAGTGTTGTCAACTATAATCAAATTTACAAGTGCACCTGGGCTTCAGTCTACTGTGTTTAAAGAAAATGCTTGTCAATCATAAACTGATCCTATGTTATGTGCCATAGATTAGGCTAGAGTGAGGATTTTCCTACATGGACTGCTCGTATTCACACGATTCCATCTTTTTTGCTTGCCTGTGCAAAGTGTAGAGGAATCTTGGCTGGAAGTGCTGATCAGACTAGTGCTGATTGTTAGGAGTGGGCATCATGCTCAGCTACTCTGCTTTGATTATTCAGCTCAGAGTATATTTCATATATAGGACATCTTGATATTGGACTGTTGTGTGTCCATAAATTTCTGCAATCTGTGGGACATATGTATTAAACACTACATGCTTCAGGCATCCATGGATTTCTTTATTGAATTTAGCATGGTCGCATAACAAGTCAAAACTTCCAATATTTGCTAAGACTCCTATTCTGGTCATTTACACATTGATATTATGTTAACAGCTCTTGCCCTTTCAGGTCCTTATCGACTCCTGGAGACACGCAATATTTGTACAGCATGGGGAAGAAGTGATGGGGGCTTCAGGTGCATGTTTTCGGGTACCCAGGTGGTGCCCAGTCCATCTCATACCAGTGTAACGCGAGTGTGGATGGCGGCATGAGAGAGAACCCAAGACATTGACCTCCTATTGTGATGAGTGGCCATCTTGCATGCTGATTTGGTCTTTTTTTCATGTCTCTGGGATGGCATCCAGCAGCACAGGAACTGCTCGCAAGGACGCGTTTTCAGCACAAACTGACCAATTCAACCATGATGAAATTAGACGTGTAACTTCCAGGTCAGGACCAAATCAAGAGAGTTTCCTACTCACCTTTCTTAGTCCAGTTGCTGCAGGCGATGGACAACAGAGCTTATTTTTCTTAAAGACAAAGGGGAAGCTGCAAGAAAGGCTGAGTACTATTTCTATTTTGGTTGGTACTACAAAATCGTGTTGGAAGCTGCAAAAAATGAAAACTGTGTGGCGTTTGCGGTGGAGGCGGGTGTGGAGAGGGTACCAACCAAGGGGCTCGGGGGTGATTGACTTATATATACGTTTGTAGCTCTGGAATTAGAATGAAGGTTGATCTGGGTTGCTAGTTTAGATGATATGTTGTTCACAAGTATAGTAGTATGAGTGGTGACGTGCATGTATAGCGAGATGTCTTTGTTGCGATTTGTCATGTCCAAATTCAGTTGGTTTTCCCGATGCTACTTGAGCACCCTTGATCCAATCTATCATCAACTCTCGAATAATATTTTTGATGTATACTATAGTTTCCTGAATGTATCTTGAGCTTAACATCGTACATATATAGTTAATGCATGGTACCTTGTAAATGGATGGTTGTTAGTTCTCGTGAGTTGATTTCTGGTCGTTCAATCAAAGGAGGGAAAGCCAACAGGCTGGTGAACAATTAAGTCAAAAGAAAAAGAAATCTTAGTCTTGCTGGCGCTTACTACTTATTTGAGATACTCCCTCCATATCGGTTTAATGGGATCTCTACAAAATTAGGAAAATACTGTTAAGTACCTACTGCCTTCTCTCGATTATACACTCAATATCCAGGATATAGATCGATCCACAACAAGGAGAAAGCACATTGAGTCCAGGGAGGGGAATAGAGAGAAAGGGGACACGAATAGCTGACTTTGGCTCATCTCCCTGCTTGCCTCGGTCTCCTGTGTTGCTTGCCCAAGGCTGAATTGGCCACATCTTGCATTTTGGGTCCATGACAAATACCAAGAAGGTAACCACTAATGCACATCATGGCATCTCCTAAAACTGCTCTCCCCCGAGAAATCTGTTTTGATCTGCATGCATAAAAAACAAATGAGGTAGCTGCAAAGTGGGTTACTGTTGGCCTCCCCTAATAAAGCTCTACAGATTACAAGAGATTTACAACCCAAGAAGTTATAGGGAGAAAGATCCTGGAGAATAGGTCAACACTAGAAAAAACGAGCCGCACCAACAATTACTCCCAGAGAATGAATGCATGCATGGCCAGGTCACCGATCCGTGTGACATTATAGACCATGGTTATCTTAGCCCTTCATCAAGTGATTGATCTGGAGGATACGAAAGGAGAGAACCAAAATGTCATGTCCCTCCCGCCCTGCTTTTTTCCTTGATCAAAGCTCTAAGCTGCCTTCCCTCTTCCCTTTCTATAAGTACAAGTCCACTGCCAGCCACCGCGTGTGGATTGCGCGTGTGACTATGACTTTGTCGAGGAGAGGAGAGGAGAGCCGACGCTATGCTCGTCAAGACGTGGTCGCCGTTGACTAGATCTCCGGCCAACCGGCGACGAGCCCATCTCCGGTGAGGCAAAGATTCGTTGATAGAATTTTCTTGCCATCCTAGTACTAGCAGTACTGACGTCTTTTTCTAAAAGGAGAGCGGAGGAGATAGCCGGCCAGGACTGGATCTCCGGCCAGCTGATGATGGTGCCGTGGGCGGCAGCGCGACATCGAGCTGAGTCGTATTCCTTTTCTTTCTTCTGATCGAGCTCGACGCACACATCAGGTCCGTATTTTCCTATCCCCTTTGTTTACTCGTTTTCTAGACTAGAGTGTCTCTCTGCTACTGCTAGCTACTTGGCTAGATTGCTGGGCGGATGCCTCGATGGCCTGTGTTGCTGGCCCACCGAATCTGAGAACCTTCCACTTCCATTGTTTTATGTTTGACAAGCAGGTTATGGTCTTTAGTATATCTGAGAACCTTCCACTTCCTTGATCTGTTTGCAATCTTCCCTACCTGGCTTATTTTCCTGGGCAAGATTTGAGCTCTGTGTGCTTGCGCTAATTTCATGGCAAATGCTTGTTCTCCTCTTGAAAAGCACGTCCTTGCTGCACTTGGATAGTTGTTGCTTGTATCACTCCTTAAATGAAGTGGTCAAGTCGAATTATTATTATGCTATGGCACAAATCTTTGGTGTTTCTGTGCTCGGCCTTCATATGCTGTGCAGCTTCTGTTTCATTTAAATTTCTATTGGATGGAATGTGTAGTGGATTTCCATTGGATGGACCGTGTAGTGAATCCGTTGGAAATTTAGATCACTACACAGCGACATTTAGACCGTGTAGTGAAATTTGGAAACAGCGACATCGGCCCGTCGGTGGCTCACTTTTGCATGCCGAATTTGTACATCAAGTAGATTTGTCATAGTGAAAACAAATACGAATAGCTTCCATTCCAGTCACATACTCACATCTTATTGCCGTTTTATAATTTGGAATTAAGACATGGATCAGCCAGAGTTTATATGCTCAAAATCAACTTATACTAGAGTAAATAACAGTACTTGTAGGTTCTAATCGACTAGTTGAAGATGCAGTTTTCCGGCGTGTTCATGGCCCATCCTTGGATCTCGTCTCTGAGCAAGTCCTGAATGGACGATTCTCCCCGAACAATTCCGCAATAGAGCGTTTTAAGAAGGGGAGCATTGCAGAGCAAGAATTTGGCGAGCGTCCTCTGCACCCTCCCACCGTGGTAATGTGTAAAGTTGATCTCCCTCACTCGTTTCCTCAAGCACGGGATGATCACTGCCGGCGCGGCGAGAACCTCGTACTTGTTGTACCTCAGCTGGTGCGCGCGGACTAACTCCACCTCCTTGCAGTCGTGCCAGCTCTTGCGTGCGTGCAACCCCTCTTTGCTGGGGTCCGTGTCCAGAGACAGCGAGAGCACCTCCAGGTTCGGGGCGTGCAGGAGGATCCTGCTCACGGCTGCGATGGCTGCCTCGCCGTCGCCGTGCGGGAGGAGCCCGGTTAGCTCGAGGTGGAGGAGGCGCCTGAAGGCAGGCAACGACCTTGCAAGAGCGTCGTGCTCCATGCTACATCACAGTATCTACACATCAACCCTTCAGATGTTGCCTACTCCAGGGACAACCATCTCTGATCCATGGAGCATCCCAGGCACAAAGATCCTCATAGACGCTGCATGGACACAACATAACAATCAAGAAAGCCATCAGTCGCAGGTGGGGCTTTGAATATACATCCAGGTCGAAAGCGATCAGCGTTGTGCTCGACTCCTTATCTCAGCTATTTCACCCCCAGTTACTTCAGCACTACAGGCGGAAACTTTTGGTCTGCTACTTGCAGCAAATCTGGCGCACCACCTTCAGCTCCAACATGTCACCTTCTTCACAGATTGTGCGATCGGCAGCTACTACTCGTAACATCATTGAAGACCCAGGTCATTGGCAGATTAGACCACAACTTGTTGCTCTCTTCGGCAGCCCTTCCTTCCATCGACAGATAATCTTTCACGTTCCTAGGGGTACAAACTACAAAGCTCACTTCCAAGCAAAACTAGCTACTAGGATGCAGGGCGAGCCTTTTATTATGAGATGCCTTTCTAGCACACATGACAATGCAGCCGGCACTTTCAGAGATGTAATCTCAGATTTCAGAGATATTGTTGAGATATTGTTGAGTTTAATGAAAAACCTTTCTGTTAAAAAAAAAGAAAAATCGGATAGCTTCCATTCCAATCACAACTTATTGCAGTTTTATAATATGATGAAATTAAGACATGCATCGATCAGCCAGAGTTTATATGCTCAAAATCAACTTATACTAGATTAAATTACAGTACTTGTAGGTTCTAATCGACTAGTCGAAGATGCAGTTTTCTGGCCTGTTCATGGCCCATCCTTGGATCTCGTCTCTGAGCATGTCCTGAATCGACAATTCGCCCCGAACAATTCCGCAATAGAGCGTTCTAAGAAGGGGAGCATTGCAGAGCAAGAATTTGGCGAGTGTCCTCTGCGCCCTCCCGCCGTGGTAATGCGCAAAGTTGATCTCCCTCACTCGTTTCCTCAAGCACGGGATGATCACCGCCGGCGCGGCGAGGATCTCGTACTTGTTGCACCTCAGCTGGTGCGCGCGGACGAACTCCCCGTCCTTGCGGTCGTGCCAGCTTTCACGCGCGTGCAACCCCTCTTTGCTGGGGTCCGTGTCCGGAGACAGCGAGAGCACCTCCAGGTTCGGGGCGTGCGGGAGGATCCTGCTCACGGCTGCGATGGCTGCCTCGCCGTCGCCGTCGCCGTGCGGGAGGAGCCCGGTTAGCTCGAGGTGGAGGAGGCGCCCGAAGGCGAGGCAACGACCTTGCCGGAGCGTCGTGCTCCATGCCGCAACCCGGACGTGCGGACCGCAGGTGCGGATGCTTGGTGGAAGCGAGTAGCTGCAGAAACTTTCCCAATTTTGCGAGCTCCTTCTTCGTCGAGACCTCCTTGCCGCAGATATCGATCATGCACGACGTGGGTTTCCGGCGGCCGCCGCGACGAAGGGCCAGGAGAGGCGTGTCGGGCACCGCGCCGCGGTACTCCGGGGTGTGGAGCTTGTCGTTGACTTCAGCGACGACCGAGGCTGTGGCAGCACCGGAGGGCGAGCTTGCGGAGTCGGCGGTTGTCATGGAGGTACAGCGCGGTCACCGTCCCGCAGGCCTCGAGCGTTAGGTCGGCCGGGCGCGGGCAGGCGTAGATGAGCCTCCGCACGTTCCGCTCGCGATCGGTTACACGAACAAGGAGCAACGCCTCGAGGGACGGCAGGCTGATGGTGTCCGGCGGGGAGAGCTTGCAGGGGCCGAGGCTGAGCGACCGCAGCGCGGCGCTGGAGAAGAGCATCTTCGGGACGGTGTACTGCGGCCAGCATGAACTTTCGTCGTCGTCGGAGACCGACATGTGCCTCGGTCGGCTATTCACTTCCTCCTCCTCCTCGTCGGTGGATCGGCTGCGCTTACGACTACTGGAGGCGCGGCAGAGGGAGTATGGACGGGAGCATATGGGCACGCGGCGGAGGCGAAGGTCGAGCTCGAGCCCTACAGGAGTAGGGGCGGCGTGCTTGAGCCTGGTAAGATAGCACAAATATCAATCTCTTGTGCATCCTACCTGGCCTCGCTTACACCATCCCTAAATGTTAATATTTGTGTTGACCAACAATGTATGAGGCACTTATTCCATTTTGTCATTCCATTTGCTTTGAGATTTTCAAAATGCCGATGATTAAAATGCTTGGTCACCGTACACTCAGGGGCGGTGTTAGTGAGCCTCGTGTGAGACTAACAAATATCAATCTCTTGTGCATCCTACCTGGCTCGCTAACTCCGTCCCGGAATGTTAATATTTGTTTCGACCAACAAAGTATGAGGCCCTTGTCATTCCATTTGCTTTGGTATTTTCAAAATGCCGATGATTAAAATGTTGGTCACCGTACACTTGGGGGTGGCGTAAGTGAGCTCTGGTAAGATAGCACAAATATCAATCTCTTGTGCATCGGACTTGGTCTCACCGACGCCATCCCTAAATGTTAATATTTGTGTTGACCAACAATGTATGAGGCACTTATTCCATTTTGTCATTCCATTTGCTTTGACATTTTCAAAATGCCGATGATTAAAATGTTTGGTCACCGTACACTCGGGGGCGGCGTAAGTGAGCCTGGTAAGATAGCACAAATATCAATCTCTTCTGCATCGGACTTGGTCTCACTTACACCGTCCCTGAATGTTAATATTTGTGTTGACCAACAATGTATGAGGCATTTATTCCATTTCTCTTGTGCATCGGATACTTGTTGGTCTCACTTTCTTCCATTTTCATCATAGTAGGAACTGGATGGAAGGACCCCGATGCAAGCGAGCCTGGTGGGTAGAGATGACGGAGCAAAGGAGGAACCGGATGAAGACTACTTTGTATCTCGAAATTGTGAATTTTGTATGAATTAAGAGTTGTATGCAAAACATTTGACACTTGCCACTATATATGTATCTCGATCGGGCTCTAAGTAATGTGATGATGATGTCTATGTTATATCTGTGCAATGTACATGATATTTATATTATATCTGAATGTTGCTGTATATAACCTGTGTATCTGTATTGCTGTGTATAAACTGCATATGTGTAGCAGGCAGCACAAAATCGTGTATAATACAAGCAAATTCTGTGGCGCACTAAGAAGCAATTCTGTGGCGCACGCTTTTCTGTGGCGCACCTAAGAACAAGTGCGCCACAGAAACCTTATTTCTGTGGCGCACGACCAGGTGCGCCACAGAAAGCTTATTTTTGTGGCGACGTTTCTGTGGCGCACCACCCATGCGCCACAGAATCAAATTTTCGTGCGCCACTGATGAGGCTTTTCCTACTAGTGACATAACAAATATAGTATAAATTTCTTGATTGCATTGTGAAAACAATAGGAAATTGAGATGCTTGCTACCATAGGACATAGCTAAAGTTATAAGTCAGTGTCAATTTTTTTGTTATACCGCACAAACTATGCTGAACGTATCAGTTTGAGCATGTTACCCATTTTAATTAGGTCCGTGAGAATCATAAAGTCATCTTTTGTTGGCTGGACATGGAATTGAACTTCTCATGTTATTGTTAAACACCGGGACACCATCTGCATTACATTCAATGTTAATTCGATCTCTACATAACACCGTGTTATGAATTTTTTTGACTAGTCATTCAAAGGTTTGCTACTTTGATATGTATATTCAATATGAATGTGCGTGCTGCAATTTCAAAATTCTTTTCATGTGTGTGAATGGAAATTTTAGTTGAATCTACCTTTTGCCTATATATGTAGGCAATACGAGATAACATCCCTTTTTTGCATCTTCTCATGATGCGATATAAGAACAATGTAAAAAAGAAAAGCATATATGTGAGTTTATTAATCCTAACTTGATATAGATATATGCCACCTATTAACGCATTGTAATTCAAAGTTTTCAAGTTGTATCAACCGCCTCTATTGTCTAAATTTTCTTAAATATTTTTATGGTTCTTTCCTCAAAATGGACGGGTGCGCTAAAGCGTGCCTTTATGGTCTAGTTTGATACCTAAAATGAGTCGAGCCGCTACATATGCCTTGCACCTAAGTCAGGGAGAGATCTCTGCACTTAAACGGATGGATCCATGCGATGCGAGTAGTTTGCAAGATTTGTTTTCTTAAGGGTGTGTCTATGTCTAAGTTGACTGAGAGTTTCTTAAGTCTCAGTCACCTCAGAAAAGTGCAACTGCAGTTTAAAGAAAAGTGCAACTCGGTTCAGTTGCACATTTCTGGCAGAAAATTGCAATTGCATTTTTTTAACAGAAAAGTGCAACTCAAGTACTTTTTTGCAAGTGACTTAGACTTAAGAAAATCTCAGTTGAATAAGACATAGCAAAACCGTTTTCTTAAAGTGTCGGTGACGTCTTTAGAATGAGAAGTAAGCTCATTCTTGTCATAGTGAAAACAAATGCGGATAGCTTCCATTCCAGTCACATACTCACATCTTATACTAGAATAAATTACAATACTTGTAGGTTCTAATCGACTAGTCGAAGATGCAGTTTTCCGGCGTGTTCATGGCCCATCCTTGGATCTCGTCTCTGAGCATGTCCTGAATCGACAATTCGCCCGAACAAATCCGCAATAGAGCGTTTTAAGAAGGGGAGCATTGCAGAGCAAGAATTTGGCGAGCGTCCTCTGCGCCCTCCCGCCGTGGTAATGCGTAAAATTGATCTCCCTCACTCGTTTCCTCAAACACGGGATGGTCACCGCCGGCGCGGCGAGGACCTCGTACTTGTTGCACCTCAGCTGGTGCGCGCGGACCAACTCCACATCCTTGCAGTCATGCCAGCTTTTGCGCGCGTGCAACCCCTCTTTGCTGGGGTCGGTGTCCAGAGACAGCGAGAGCACCTCCAGGTTCGGGGCGTGCAGGAGGATCCTACTCACCGCTGCGATGGCTGCGTCGCCGTCGCCGTGTGGGAGGAGCCCGGTTAGCTCGAGGTGGAGGAGGCGCCTGAACGTAGGCAACGACCTTGCTAGAGCGTCGTGCTCCACGCCGCAACCCAGACGTGCAGACCGCAGGTGCAGATGCTTGGTGGAAGCGAGTAGCTGCAGAAACTTTCCCAGTTTTTCGAGCTCCTTCTCCGTCGAGACCTCCTTGCCGCAGATATCGATCATGCACGACGTGGGTTCCCAGCGTCCGCCGCGACGAAGGGCCAGGAGAGACGTGTCGGGCACCGCGCCACGGTACTCCAGGGTGTGGAGCTTGTCGTTGACTTCAGCGACGACCAGGCTGTGGCAGCACCGGAGGGCGAGCTTGCGGAGTCGGCGGTTGTCATGGAGGTACAGCGCGGTCACCGTCCCGCAGGCCTCCAGCGTTAGGTCGGCCAGGCGCGGGCAGGCGTAGACGAGCCTCTGCACGTTCCGCTCGCAGTCGGTTATACGAACAAGGAGCAACGCCTCGAGGGACGGCAGGCTGATGGTGTCCGGCGGGGAGAGCTTGCACGGGCCGAGGCTGAGCGACCGCAGCGCGGCGCTGGAGAAGAGCATCCGTGGGACGGTGTACTGCGGCCAGCATGAACTTTCCTCGTCGTCGGAGATCGACATGCGCCTCGGTCGGCTATTCACTTCCTCCTCCTCGTCGTCGGTGGATCGGCTGCGCTTACGACTACCGGAGGCGCGGCAGAGGGAGTATGGACGGGAGCATACGGGTACGCGGCGGAGGCGAAGGTCGAGCTCGAGCCCTACAGGAGCAGGGGCGCCCCTGCTTGAGGGCGTAGGACACCCAGTGGTCCACCGTGGAGGCGTCCTCGCGGCGGTAATGGTTCAGGGCGACGCGAAGCACGCGCAGCGGCGGCGCAGGTGCCGTAGGCACGAGGTGCCGCGCCAAGAGGGCGGCTGTCACGGTGGTGCCGAATGGCGGCTTCGGGTTTGGGTCGACAGGGCGGCCATAGCTCCAAGACCCATAGTCCTCATAGTCCGGGATGGGGCTCTCCGGCTGCTCCAGCGTGACGGCGTCGACGCCGGCGTAGACGTTGCGCCACCGGCTCGATAGCGCCGACGCGCGCCCCGCTTCCTTGGCCGGGAGGAAGGAGAGGATGCGCCCTAGCGTGGCGTCGCTGAGCTTGCTCAGCCGGTCCTCTCGCCGCCTCCGTCCGACCTGCATCGCGATAGCGTACGGCAACAAATCGATTAGCTACTCACGTCCACAGCACATTATATATTTGAATTTCGGAATTCTAGTCATCATACCGCCATACGTGTTCGTATTCGAATCGGACCGGGCATGACGGGACAGCGGCGGGCTGATTTATGGACAGCAAGTCCGTTTGAAAGCAGATTAGCTACTCCGTAAGTAAATTCAGTTCAGCTGATCTACTCCGACTCGGACTGGAACTCGATCAATCGCACGTCGAGCTCTACTCTAATACTACCGGAAGACGACGTACTGAATCCTTTATTACAACCGATTCGTGCAAGCAGATCCCAATAAGAGAATCGACACGATCGAAATCGCTTGATTCGTCGTAGCATGCCGACGATGGCCGCCGGCGGCGACCGTCTCTCTGACCTCAGCGACGACCTCCTGCGTCGCATCCTCCACTTCGTCCCCGCCCAGGAGGGTGCGTTCACCAGCGTGTTGTCCAGGAGATGGCGCCCGCTCTGGCGCTCCTGCGGCGCCGTCAACCTCGTGGCCCGCGCCCTCAAGGGCGACCACAACGACCGCTACTGCAAAGTAGCCCGCGGCCGCTTCTTCGCCAGGCGTGACGCCGTCGTCGCTGCCGCGCACAAGGCGCTCGACGCCGCCGCCGCCGCCGAAGCCGACGGCGACGGTCCCGTCAGGAAGCTCACCTTCCGCGTGGAGGCACAAACCGAAGACAATGTCCGCGACTTCCTGCACCGCGATGCGGAGTGGCGCGACAAGCACGACGTGTTCGCCGGGGTGCTCTCCCACCGTGCGGCGCGCCGCCTTGAGGAGCTCCGGATCGCCGCGGTGGACTCGGACGACGGGAAGCCCATGCACTTTGAGACGTCCAAGTATGAGGCCTGCTCGAACATACACGGGCTCGGGATCTTCCCGCTCGCCGTAGGCTCCCTGCCGTCCAAGACCCTCCGCGTGCTCGAGATCACCAACTGCAGCAAGCTCGAGCCGGCATCGCCGCCGGTGTTCTTCCCACGGCTGGAGTCTCTACGGCTGCGACACTGCAACATGCCTCTCAACAATCTCCAGGACATGATCGACGCCGCGCCGTTGCTAGCCATCATCCACCTTGATTCTGTCCTCCTAGAGTACGACGAGAAGCGCCATGGGAACGGGCGCGGAGACTCTCATCGTGACAATGCCCCTCCGCCGCTGAACCGCTCCCTCCGCTGCCGGACGGCCATCTCGCTGGTCATGGACAGGTGCTCCTTCAAGGAGGAGGGCACCCTGCAGATCTACGCGCCCATGCTGCGCCGCTTCCGGTACCGGGGAGTTGTCCGGCATATCTCGCTGAGCCCGCCGCCCCCGCATCTGGCACGGGCGGAACTGACTCTCACCGAGTACGGCTACGTACGACACAGAGACCCACGCGTCGCCCGCCAGAGCTTCTGGGGAACCGTCCGTGGCTTCAGCCACGCCAAGGAGATGAAGCTGAGGGTGCGCCACCTGGAGGAGATCGCCACCACCAACGAGAAGAGGCAGGCCAAGCTCCTCCCGGTGCTCCCCAGCCTCGAGCGCCTTCACCTCCAGGGAGTGTACACGGCCCCCGGCAACATGGCGGCAGCGGCGATCGAGAACCTGCTCCGCTGTTGCCCGGCGCTGCGCGATCTCCGGATCGACCTCAGCACGTCGCAGGAAGACGCCAAGAGGAAATTCCAGTACGGGCAAGACTTCTTAGAAAGGAAGCACCGCTCCGAGTTTGAAGAGTCCGTCCAGCGTTTCAAGCGCCGTAAACTGCGGCCAACGGTGGGCGCCGGAGACGACGACGATGGCCACATTAATTACTTCGACGAGGTCTCTGATCTGCCCGGCCTAAGTGGTCACTGGTTCGAATGCATGCGAAGCTGCCTGACCAGAGTCGGCCTCCAGTTCCAGCGCCAGACAATCGACTGCTTTGGTACCAAGCTCGTCAAATTCTTTGCCCAAGATGCCAAGGTTCTGGAAGAGTTATGCATCGACGCCGGAAACGAGAGGATACATGACCACATGAAACTCAAAGTTGAAAAATGGGTTGCTCATTTATCATCCACCAAAAGAAGAAGGATCAACTCAACTGGTGCAACAAAACTTCAAGTATTGTCTCTTCCAAGATCGTACATTTGGGAAGAACTGGTGTAATTGGAGGCGTGACGGCGCGTGGGCGCGCGGGTGGAAGGCGAGGCGGCAGACTCCGCGGGCGCGAGCGTCTCGTGGACCTGAATCGATGAAAGCGGCGGGCCGCGGAATTGGTTCGGGGCGAGCTGGAGCACAAATCCACGTGGCCGGGTCGAAGGCGAGGAGGCAGACTCCGCGGGCTTCCCCACGCGCGAACCGTCCACGTTGCCGTGCTAATCGCTCCTTCTCGTCTCGGGCATCGGAACGCGCGTATAGAAACCAATGGATGGATTCGCCTCGTACGTACCCTCCACCGTCTACGCTTTTCTCAACTACACGCGCCCTCCCTTCATCAATCTATAATATACTAGAGTAAAGTCTGAAATAAACCTTATAGTTGTAGATGGTGTTGAAATCAAACCTTGAATTCTTAATCCACGAAATCACCACCCTATACTTATCAATCCCGGACATTTTTTGCTATTAGACAGTTTCCAAACAGGGATCCTGTGACCTGGCCAGGAAGTCTCATCTCTGGCTCCCATTGGCATCAATGATCCACATGTCATATGCATCGTCCTCACAGGAATAATAATAACCCTTTCTTTTTGACGGAAATAACTGGCCCTTCATTCCACTGGGATCGACTGCAATGGAACGGGCGGCTCAGCGACCGAACTGTGGAAGAGCCCTCACCGTCGTCCTCACCTCCGACGTCTCCGACTCCCCTCCTTCCCCGGCGCACTCTCCTCCTCCTTCGACTCCCCTCCATCCCCGGCTTCCCTCCCCCGCGGTGCCCGCAGTCCCTCAAAATCCTGCGTGTGGCGTGGAGCTCGCCGGCGCCGCCTGGATCTCGAAGGCCCGTCCTGAATTGCGGCGCTCGACCTGGACCTTGACGGCGGCACGCGACAGCGCGCGACCTGGATCTCTACGTCGGCGTGTGACCTGTAAGCTGTAGCTCTGCGGCGCGCGGCCTGGATCGCAGCGCGGCGCGCGACCTGGAGTTGGACGTCGGCGGGTGACCTGTAGCTGGACAGCTGCCGGCCTAAAGCGCGGCGCGCGACCTGGACCTCGACGGCGGCGCGCGTTCTGTAGCTGGGCGGCGCACAGCCCGACCTGCAGCTCGCGCCATTCTTATCCATCTCGCGTTCACCGTCTAGGTTCGCCGCCGTCAGCGTGATTTGAAAACTCACGCTCGCCTTCAGGTCCTTGGGCTTGGACACCACACAGGGCGCGCCCGCGTTGCCTGTAGTGGAGGCAGACGGGCAGAGACCATGGCCTAGCTGCCGTTGATGGCCCAGATGGACGGCGGTGCAGCAACGACGGACTTGCGGGTGCGTACGTTTAGCTCGTGCTCGGTTGTGGCATGAAGATGACGAAGAGGTATGTCGACTGGCGTGAGGATGACCAACAGTAAGCAATCCCAGCGTTGACTGCTGGCACGTCAGCAAATTATGAATGGAAACAAGTTTCATGCAAGTAATGACCGGTAATAGTAAGTTCAGGGTGCTAATTTCCGGGATTAGGAGTTTAAGGTTTGACTCGAACACCCCATATAACTTCAAGGTTTATTTTAGACTTTACTCAATATACTACTACCTGCTTACGTTACGTATGTGCTACAACACCTCCATCTAGCGAGCGGTCGCTTACTGGTTTACTTACACACACACACGCGACCTACTCGCGTACTCATTTGATTAGTAATCAAACACCAAAGTGTCACTAAAGAATATTTAGTATTTACGAGACACCAAATTAAGTGTCAAATCTAGGGTTTTGAACTCTGGTGGGCCAGGGTTAATTCAAACACCACGTCTTTTTCTCTACCAAAATTTGCTAGTATAACAACTCAAACCCCCCCTCCATCTTCTCCAACATTCACTACACACGGCGTGGATCCTGGCAGCCCTCGAAAGTGATGCGGCGCAATAACAACGGACGGCGTCCCCCACAATAACATGATTCGCATGCGCCACCAGAAAAAAAAAAAAGAGGGGAAATACTGATTCGCCAATCAACATTAATCTCATGTTCATTTGGATCACTTCGCCTCCTTTGATGCCTGATTTTCTTTCCCAAACCTACTGATGATTCGCCAATCTAATTCTGCTACCTTGCTCCACACATACTTATTTACCTACCTCGTACGTGTCAGGTACAACAACAAAAAATTTACCGCTCCTACTTATTTTATGCTACTTAACCATCAACAAGGTTCAAGGTGAGAATGGGGGCAGATCCCGCACCTAAGGGCACCTAAGGTCAGAAAACAAACATATTTACAAACAAAAGAACAGTCAATATGTATGTAATTCATGAACCAGATCATAGACAATTCGAGAGACAAAATTGAGCTAGATACCAGCTTACAAACTAAAGTAAAGTCCCCGCACAACACCTCACAATTCACACGGCACAACAGTACAATACTGAAATTATCATCACCGTGTATATTACAGAAAAAACAAGGTACCTTTCGACGACCTTGCTGTGCCCGGGAAGCAAGGCAAACTCATCTTTGCCGGTCGTCTTGTAACGGGGCAGACAGAGGGTCTGCAACGAAAACAACTCAGTCCCCATCATCGAGTCGCTTCGCTGCTAGCCAAATCCTTCCCTAGTCAAAGGGCATCTAAATTAAATCAATATATGCCAACCCAGTACAAAGAACTGGGTATCAGACTAACTCTCAACAGCAGCAGCAAAACACAAATAGCACAGGATTTATAGCAGTAGCAAAACATCCGATCCCTCCCATCACAAGAATTATTGACGTGCACTATAGCGAATCGAATCGAAATTCACGTAGTGCATATGAGATGCGGCTGCGCAAAACTTGCAAGTGAGATACAAATCCATCAGACAAAAACACGTTTTTCATCCAAAGCGGTGCCAACAATAAAGCGGTGACCATATTATCACTTTAGAGAGCCTGCAGTTCCACCAAATAGCATTCATTGGGTGAAACAAAAGCTATTTGACAACTTAGCTAAATACCAGCACCAAAATAAAGTAAACTTCCAGCACAACTCACAATTAACACATGCACCACAGCGTAACATTGAAATTAACATCACCATCTGACATCTGTAATAAAAATTGCAGTTGCACACAGCAGTCAACATATTTCACAAACACAACAGGCTAGAAATCTCCATTATCATCAAGACATAGAGAGGAACCAGAAACTTTACCTAAACACAACATGGAGTCAAAGAACAAGCCCACCGCTGTCCTTCAGTCCTCCTATTGATCCTCGAACAAGAACAAAGCATGGTCAGCGAAGCAAACACGTATATCATGGTATATTTGACATGAATAGATGGTAACAGCAGCACAAGGAAGCTACAAATGCAGCTTTCGAGATAAACAGCAGCACAGGCACATATATCCATGTAAATTCAACATTGACAGCTGCTATGCAATACACTGATTTTCACCCTCGCAGAGTTGCATGCACACACATAAACAGTAAGATCCATTCATTTTAAAGGCCACTCCCCAGCATGCTAATTTTCTGACAAACACATGGATGCTGATGAATATGAATTCTAAACTTTCTTTAACTGAACAGTGTCAAAGCAATTACAAGAGCTACAGGTGGATGGGCTTTAAGCCATGCATAGACATTAAGTCTGAACATACCAAAAATTGCATGATTAATACACTAACCAGCACAGACCATAGCAACTAATTGTCCTCTCTAAATTGCTCAAACTATACATGTAAAGAAGGTTCACACAGAACTGATTTGCATCAATATGCAACTAAACGTGCCAACTAACTTCCCATTTTTTGGGGGGCTACAAAATCCATGTAGTACATCAAGGAATTGGTCTCACCTGCAGCTACAAATCCCTGTTGCTCGCTAACAAGAGAAATTGCATGGGTAATAGTACTAATCAGTAGCAGACCATAGCATCTAAATGCCCATTCTGAATTTCTCAAAGTATATATGCACAGATGTTTTTCATACAGCTGATTTGAACCCATGTGCAACCAAAGCGTTAAAAGGAGATGCATTTCTTCTCCCTTGAAAAAAATCCAGCTACAAACATGGGCAGGAGATTGAGGAATTGGTCTCACGTGCTGCGTTGTACCGCTGCATCCAGCGGCACGACCATCAATTCCCTCCTCCGGCTGCCTGCACAAGAAAGAAGCGTTCTTTTAAGATGAGGCAGAAGAGGATTGGGGGCTGCGGGTTGGGGCACGACTCCTACCTCCAGCAGCACCTGCTGTTGGGCATCACGGCGCCGGCGACGCCGCTGTAGGGCTCCTCCCGCACGGCCATGACCTCCGGGCACGAGGTCACGGTGGTTGGGGGCGCACGGGGACGGATCTGCAGGGCCACTACGGGGAAGCGGAAAATCAGGAAGTGCCGCGCCTGGTCTCGCGCGCGTTTTGCTCGACGCCGGTCGGCAGGCCGGCGACCTGGGTATCGCGGCGGCGCGGTTGAGGCTCGATTGGCGCGGGACATGACTGGCGGACGGAGGGGACAAGGGGAGCACTGGGGCCGTCGGGGGGAGAACGGCTGGGATGGCCGCCGGCGACGCAGGCGGAGACGTGGTTGCCGGCGGCAGGGAGGGGGTCGGGGGAGAAAATGCGTGATTTTGGCTCCAAATTGTATTTTCCATCTGCACTTCTCTTTTTTATACTCAGCGTGTCTAATTTGCACCCAAATTGCTGGGTAGCTAGCTTCATGTCACCATATGTGCATGCATGTCCATGTACCACACCACCAGTACTGCACACCACGCCATGAAAAATTTGCACCCATGCTTATATACATGTATGTGTGCACGCCATTGCATTTGTCATGCCCGGGGTAGCTTCCAATAGATTGTTCTCGGAAAAAAGTTTAGCCGAGCTAGGCGCGACGAGTAAAGGGACAACACACACTATAGCTAGGGCATGCAGAATCATGGCATGTTGATGGTCGAGGGCCTACAGAGCCTAGTTCACGCCACATGCATCGGAGTGATGCTCATGTCAAGACTACGCCTCGAGAAACCTTGACCTAAACTGATAGACTCTAGTTAGGAGTTTCGCAAAGAACCCCACGACACCGAATGTTTTCCCACTAGAATAACCGAAGAAGATGTATAGATACCAATCATAAGAGCGCCAATGAGTGACGATGGATAGGCATTTGATAGTCGAGACTACGGGATGGCTCTAGGCTGTTGTCGACGAAGCCGAAAGATAACACATGATCGAAATCAGGCGAGTCAGCATTATAGTTGGTCATGTGCACACGCGTCGGGGATGTGGTGTTGAAGGCCTTGCAATGTAAATAAAATGAAGATTCTTGTCAAAATGTTGTTCATGACAATTAAAAGGTTTTTTTTACACATGGCCTAGGTGCACATGCGCTGCCACCCACGGCGGTGGACTAATATTGACATGGAATCACCTCATCTTTGGACCCAATGCTAGAGGTAGAGCTCTTGAGGACCACCGATTAGTTTTATTCATGCTACTATGACCAACTCTAGCATACAGTAAGAGAAAAGTCAAACGGAATCACCACTTCGCCACAAAAAGCGAGGGGTAGATATCGTAGGGCCCACTAAGTACGGTTTTTCATGCTCCTTTGACCTCTAAATAGATAGGGAGAAAAGTCACATGGAATCACCACTTTCCACCGAAAGCTACAGGTTAGATGTAACATGGCCCACTGAATAGGGTTTTTCATGTTCCTTTGACCAACCTATAAAATAGACAAAGAGAAAAGTCACATGGAATCACCCTACATGAGAAAATACTCCATGAGAACCAAGTCTTGGCCTTCATATTCCAAGAAGGCATGCATGGAATAATCAAAACCTACAGGCTGATAGCAACCCTGCATGAGAACCAAAGCTTAGCATGGTGGCTTGGACGAGATGATGAGTCCCATCCCGTCCGCATTGTCCCCGGTACTCGCAACCCGGGGGTGTGCTCACCCATCTCTTAATGAGAAACCGAGGGGCCAACATGCTCTAGCCTAGTTTTAGATGGCAACCCTGTATGCATGCATCTAGGTGAGGAATATACGAGTATTGTACATACATACGAGGCTTTTGCTCAAGGAGCGGCATCGCCCAACACCATCCCAAGCTATCTAGAGTGAGCACTAACATCATAATGTGAAC
Source organism: Lolium rigidum (assembly GCF_022539505.1). Lineage (NCBI taxonomy): Eukaryota > Viridiplantae > Streptophyta > Magnoliopsida > Poales > Poaceae > Lolium > Lolium rigidum. The sequence goes on along the minus strand of NC_061511.1, from coordinate 218,002,418 downwards.
TATAATTCTATGTGTTACCAGCTAGCTATCAACTTTCTCTCTAACAAATTAATCTCATTTTTTCTCTGAGCGAGCCATGACATAGGCATGGTTATCACAAGAGTTCATATATCCTGGAGCCGAGGATGTCGGTGGTGTTGAGGAATGGGTGCATCCAAAGTCGACATAGTCCGCCTTGGTTGGTTTACGCCTCGATGTCACATTCGATGTGAAACATATGCTTGGTAGACATTGTTAAAGTGGTGTCCCCGCCAACAACGAGCGTTGGGCCCGGAGTATAACGAGAATGGGTGAGCTTCACATCTTTGTAGTCATCTCGCCTATGTGTCCTTGTGTCGGTCCATGTCGCCATCCACTCCGCTGCAACTGCCTCTAAGCAACGATATGTGTCCATCAACGTGAAAGGGGCATGGAAGAGCTATGTTCCGCCGTCAACTCGGAATTTCCCCCCGCCTTCGTGTTCGGTCTCACTCCACACCGTCGTCTAGGCCAGCATCATGTCGACATCGCCATCGGTTCGCATCCCTTCCCTTCTATAGTGGAGCTAAAGCAGGAACCACGGGAGATGATGATGACGTGGTAGAATGAATTGTGGCACGGACAACGGACTTTGCTCTAGTGCGAGGAAGACGAACGGAAAACGAGCGGAGGGGTAATTTTGGAAGGTTAGCGCCAAAAGGCACCTACGCCTTGTTCTTTGAGGAAAATAGGAAAAATTTATACACCTTAAGCTGTGAGACGGAGGAGTATAGTATACTACCTCCGTTTCAAGAAATAAGGCGCCCTCGTTTTACGAGCTTTTTGTTTGACCAAGAATTTCTTCAAATAGATAAAAATTGTTTGTATGAAATTAGTATCATTAAAAAGTGCTTTTCAATACGAATCCAACAATACTATATACATATAATATAATCAAGATTTTGTTACTCAATTTTTATGGTCAAAGTTCGTCTTGAAATACGCGTGTGCCTTATTCCTTGAAACGGAGGTAGTATGAACGAGGCCGACTCCGATAGAAGAATACTCCTTATGTATATAGAATAGGAGCTAGGTAGTGACTGCATGATCCATCGTGTATAATTCCATAGTACTATTGGTTCATAGCAGCTGCTGGTACTCCATCTGTCTCGATGCATGTATTGAGCTTGCATAGTTGCATGGAGGAGGAGCACGAGGGATTGGGCTATATATCAATTGCCCCATTCAATTAGGCCATGCCAACCGTCAAGGAGCACTCCGCCCCATGAAGAACCCAAGAAATAAAACATGAGAATTGGAGCGGTCGGAGTAATTCTAGGGAGATGCAGATTTTGGAGGGCAAGCCCTATAATCCAGGAGTTAATGGACGTCCGGAGTTAATTCACCTAAATACTCTACCCCGCCCGAAGTTAATTCACCTAAATCCTCTAGCCCAATTAATCTCTCTCCCCGCATACCGAGCGCTCTCTCTCTCTCCCTGCTGCCGGCACAGTGCCCAACCAAACCCAGCCGCTCGCCGGAGCCTCCCCAGCCTCGCCGCCTTCTCCCCCCGGTTGAATCCGCTGCAATCCCGCGCCTTCAACCTCACTACCATAGCGCCGCCCCTGCCGGACGCTGTCGATGACAAATCAGGACGCTCCTCCCCGACCTCGTACGCGGCACGGATGACCTCCCTCGTCGCCGGTATGGTCCGATGCCATGTAGGCCGACCCGCTTCCCGGCTCCAATGTCAAAGACGGCGACGGACTGGTGCTGGCCGATCCGCCGCGCGCGCCGGCTCGGGATGGACCCACTGACATGGACAAGAATCCGTTGCCGGCGCGGGAGATGGAGTCCCTCCTCCATGGCTCCGGTCCATCTCCTCCTCCTACTCCATGTATTCCTGCTCCTGCTTACCACCGGCCATGTCCCCGACATGCTGCTGCCGCGCCCGGTAAGGTACATCTCCTCCTACTCCATGCATTCCTGCCCAAATTCGTTTATTTTTTCCCATGTTGAATGCATACGGTGTGCTATGGATATTGTCCTTGTACGAATTCAACATGCTTATTCCTTTTGCTGCTTGTGAATTGATGTATGAATTTAATGAACGGATGAACACATCTTGTCTACATAGGCAGTGAGTGTGCTCAATTTTTCTGCTGCCTATGAATTGAATCGACGGTACTGAAAACTTGTCCTTTTCAGGTTCAAACCATGCCAGGGTTGAATGGCACCAAGCCGTGGGTACCGGGAGATGACTTCGAGGGGGAACCAGGATGAACCAGAGGAGCAGGCGGACGTCATCGGCCACACCCACAAGTGCTGATGCGAGCCGCAACGGTGTGGCTGCTGATCGACAGGTACTAGTCGTGGAGAGCACCTCAGCTCCTAGAAGGTTACCATTGCTAATTATTCTCTTCATTTCTGATTGTTGAATTTCTAGCTTGCACCTATCCTAAACTTGTAAGGTGCCCTAGAGATGATAGAGAAAGGGTGGTTGGTTCAGCTTGACTTCCTCCACTTGGACGTCGGGTACAAGAACGACTATGAGGTGCCTCCCATTAGTATCCTTAAGTTTTTGTTCATCTCTTTTGGTAAAATAAATGGGAGTCCTGTTGCCGCTTAGATCTATGTGTTTAATTAATGATCGTTTGTCTATCTGGTAAACAAGGGCCTCGATGGTGTAGATAATAATCTTAGATTGGATGATTATTGGCAACAGCTCGTTAATGTCCTTGTGTTGTAAATTAATATCTACACTACTGATAGGTGCAGCTGGAAGACACGACAATAGTAGCACTAGTATTTCTAGACACTTTGATTGTATTATCATCATGTTCTGATTATCCTCTTCCATTGTCATCATAGAATGTCCTCAAGGCGGTGACAGCGGTGATGGCACCTCGGTTAGATGAAGGAATGTCAGGGCGCCCAGGTAGAGGACGGTGACTTCCTCCTCCTCCACTTGGATGATGCCGCCGCCGGGGACAAGAACAAACGACTAGGTTGCCTCCCCCTACCGGCCATTATGTGGCTGCCCATTGTGAAACTTAACAATTTGGTGGTTGTTGATTTACCTTGTTGCTCTCCAATGGCTAGGTTGTACTGGGTTGAGTATGTGGTTTTGGTTTCTATTACTTTATTCGTTCCCATCTTTTGGTCACTAAATGGGTCTGCTGCTGCTTATTTAGGTGTATGTGCTAAATTAATGTTATGTTTATCTATCTAGTAAAAGATGGTCCGCATACTAATTATGGACTTGTAGTGGTATCGATAATAATCTTACATTGGTCAATTATTGGTAGCAGATAGTAATGTTGATTGTGTGGTTTTGGTAGCCTTAAGTAAATTCATCTCTTTTGGTGAATAATTTGGACTATTGCTGCTTTTAGGTGTATGTGCTCATTTAATATATAATAAATGGGGATCCTGCTGCTAATGCAGTAGTAATGTTGTGGATAATAGTCTTAGATTTCTCAATTATATATATCCATCAACACTTTGAATTTTCCTTTGTAATTAAGTAAAAGATGGTCCGCATACTAATTCTGGACTTGTAGTGGTATCGATAATAATCTTACATTGGTCAATTACTGGAAGCAGAATAGTTATGTTGATTGTGTGATTTTGGTAGCCTCAAGTAAATTCATCTATTTTGGTGAATAATTTGGACTATTGCTGCTTACGTGTATGTGCTCATTTAATATCTAGCTAGTAAATGGATGGGGATCCCGCTGCTAATGTAGTAGTAATGTTGTAGATAATAGTCTAAGGTTTCTCAATTATATAGATCCATCAACATTTTGAGTTTTCTCTTCTAATTATTTTCTTCATTTGTGATGATAGATTTTCTTGCTGCCACTTGTCTTGAATATGGACGGTGCCTTCGAGCTGAAAAATGGGTGGCCGAGTTGCTGCTGCTACTTAGGCTTTCATACGATGGGATGTTGTTGTTGACCGCTTCAACACGCCGGTGAGCCTCGCTCTCCCAGACCCACCTTTTGTTGAGGGAGTCTGCGACTTTTTTTTCTGTGTGGCGAAAACTAAACCTAGCAAAAATTGCCTGCTCTTTGTAGAAGGTTCAGGTTTGGGTGCAGTGGTGCTTGTATAGCCCACTGCCGGTAGCGGCGGTGATGGCGTTGCATGAAGGTCTAGGAGGGTGCCTAGGTACATAACGACGACTTCCTCCTCCACTGGGGCGCACGCTGCCTCCTGGGACAAAAACAAACCACTAGGTGCCTCCTGCTGCCTACCATTTACTGACCGATTATTCCATGGCTGCCTATCTTGCAACGCAATCTTGTTTTGTGGTTGTGATCTTACTTTGTTGCTTGTAGGTTGGGGTCTTGAATGTTTGTTTTTAGTATACTTAAGTTCATACACCTCTTTTTGCTACATAAATGGGACTGTTTCTACTTAATTGTATGTGTTAAATTGACTATAGTAGTTCATCTTTCGAGTAAACGAGAACCTGTATACTAATTCTGGAGTAAGCATGCTGTACATGATAATCTTAGGTTCCTTGTGTGGCAGAAACTAAATTAATGTCCTCTTGTCGTGAATAAATCTCCACTTCATGCATATTTACAAAGGCAGTAGCACTAGTAATTCTAGATACATTAACAGTTTGAGTATTCTACTGTAATTATTCTCTTCATTTGTGATAACAAAATTTCTTGCTTTCACTTTTCCTCAATTTGGAGGGTGCCTTGGGCTAAATAATGGGTGGCGGTCGGTTGAGGACGAATTCCTCCACTCGGACATTGTCGCGAATAAGAATGACTTTGAGGTGCCTACCGCTGCCTTGTTTAAAAGCATCATGGTAGCTTTTCGGTAGACACTTTTGGATCATGCTTATTTACCTCTCACTTCTCTGCATGTCAGTTTTCTCGTGGAATGTGGATGGTATGCCAGGCAATGAAAACTTTGGAATATTTTATCATTTTCCACACTTTTCTCCGAACCTCTATTATTTGCCACATGACCCCCACATGTTGGTCATGTGGCAAATAATAGAGGTGCAAAGAAAAGTATGGCAAATTATAAAATCCCCTGAAAATTAAAATCAATCTCAAAATTTTACTTGACGAAAAAGGTCTTTGGCTATCAGCCTATCTAGCAGTACTGTTTGGTTTTATATAAATAGTAAATATGAAATTTGTCTTCCTTTGTGAATATATCAGCGATAAGATACCACATATTGATTGACTTCAATTCATGTGCTTTTTTTGTCTTTTTAAAATAAATATATGGTGTTTGCTGGGTGCATTTTTGTTGTTTTAATTTTTTAGTGTAGAATTAACCCAGATTATTATGTGTATCTGTCCCTATGTAGCTTGACAAACTGCTACCACTACTGGATATTTGATTTTCCTTTCCATAGAGCTTTTTGTGTACACAACGGAACATGTTGACATGATCAGTAGTCTTTTTTTCTCTTGATTATCACTGTGACTATATTCTCAGGTTGTAATATCATTATGTTTTTAAGTGCAAACTTTATCACTATTCTCTATGTGTATGGTGTTATCTACATGTACAACTGTCAAAGTATTTCGTTGTGGATCATATATTGACAAGAGATGTGATGTTTTCCTGGTTGTTTATAAAGCCGGTGGGGGCTACATGGGTCTAGATAAGTACTGTAGATTTCTTTAGAGCAGCTGTATTGTAGATTTTCAGCCTAGTAATGCAAGGTTCAAATGTATTTCTTGTCAATATCCAGAGAAGTATCATGCCTAGAGAAGGTTGGGCTATTTATTTCGGATCCAGACGTGAATGTATCAGTTTTTTTGGACCAAACTCTATTTTGTTTTCTAATCAGTATGTATTTTTTTATCAGGGAATCTGGAAGAAACACTTGGGTAGTCCTCCTTAATCCGAACTTACCAATCATGTATGACCACCACTCTCGCGGCACTGCTGGCCATCCTCATGTGCCTTTGTTCTCACTGGTGGTCTTGGTTGTCCATTGGCTTTGACCACCTCCCTGGCGACGCAACCACTATAGCGGTTGCGTTCACTCCTTCCGGTGAGCTCCTTGGGGTTTCCGTATTCTGTGCTCCACCATGCGGTGCTGCTCCTATTCATTCATCTTAATTTGGATTTGGTCATGGTACTGGCACGTGCTATTATATTTGCTTTGCTATGAGATGTTTAGGTTTAGGGATTGTCTGTTTGTCCCTACATTGAGCATTTTTAGCTGTTTGTTTCGATTTCTGTGTAGCAAGTCTGCAATTTTACAATACAGCGGGCTTCTAGTGGGTGACAAAATTTATCAACTTCAAGGTAGTGGATTATGTTCATGTAACCATATAAAAAGTTTTTCTTAGTTTATATACTTTGTAATTTTTGTAATCAGGAGAAAAAACTTGTAGCTTTGTGAGGAAAACAACTTAATATTTATGGAGAGCTTAAGTTGCTTATGCAATCTATAGCTTTTAGATGCATTGAGTTACTGCCTTTAATATTTACCTTTCTATAGGTGCCATTTGTGCATTAATATGGCTAATTGATCTGGATATAGTCTATCTAGTTAGCTGATGGTTTGATCAATTCATGACCAATTGAGCATATATGTTGTGCATTTGTTTTGCTGGATGCTTTGAGTTAAATTGAGCTGTGTGTGCACTATGCGTGTGATGTTTGGTACTGGAAGATAAACTCTCGGTCTAGCCTCGTCATGTTTCTTTTGGGTTGGAGATGGCCAAGCTCAAAAGCTAGGCCACCATGATGCATCTTATTAATCTCCTTGCATTCATTTTCTTCTGTTTCGAATTGTATCAATGCAGGCTAATATGATTCACATCCACTAAACTTGTCTCACATAATTGTCTGGAACGTTAATCTAGGAAGTTGGATTTATGTGCGAATATTTTCATCTTTTTTGTACTGCTAATGGTATGCCTAGTGCATTTGCTTTGCCATAGTGCTATGATTACTTGTTTTCACTCATGTTTAGAGCTAATGCTGTTACTTGCACTTCCAGCTAAATATAATATCTCCTATGTAGTTGTCACCAGTGAACTCTGTATAGAAGATGGTCTATTCTTTTTTTCTTTTGACCTGGAGATTGATGGTCCATTCTCCTTATACTAGTGATGTGTTTGAATTCGGAAAGCTGGTCAGTTTGATCTTTTCGACCACTAGAGCTACTGGACATTAAATGCTTGATGATATCCTTGTGATAGTACAGCAGATGGTTTTCACAATTCAGAGTAGGCATGATCAAAATATTTAAGTTTCGTGTCTAGAGAAAGTTGAGCCATTTTCTGAATGCATTACTTTCTAGGACAACATTATCTTGTATCATTGTGTATTTGATGCTTCATGGCTGCGTGTATAGCCTTGTCGTGTTTTTTTTGGGTCAGAGATGGTCAAGCTCAAAGCTAGGCCAGCAGGCTGCATCTTATTAATCTCCTTGCCTTTACTTTCTTCTATTTTGAATTATATTTATGTAGGCTAATATGATCCATGTCCACTACAGCCGAAATTGCGGTTGGAGCTGTTGCTACTGGCGTCTTCTGGCAACCATGAGCTACTGCATGGTAATGCTTCCTTCTATAGTATGTGCATATGCATGGCGTGGCTTCAAATGTTTGTGGTTGATTGGCATTTGATTCAGCTATTTCAGCAGTATAGATGGTTGATCGTTGCATGCATAGTTCAGTGGTTGATGAATGAGGATGTTCCTGTCACAATTCTGATGTTTCAGTTACTACTAGGAAAAGACATTTTCATACATAGTTTGATATAATACTTGATTTCATTAGTTTTGAAGGGATAAAAGCAAGCATATTTCTAATTTGTACATAACATATACCAATTAAGGATGTCCCTGAATTCTCCATAAGAGCGATAAGACAGACCTTTTTTTTGCCGGCTCGCATGCACGTGCTAGCCATGGTGAACTCATCCCATCTGGACATATTTCATAGGTACTTGTAGTATGGGCTTGTAGTTAAGCTGATACGTCATGCTTGTGATTGTTATTTCCTTGCAACATTAAATCTTCCACTTGTTTTACTCGTGCCATGACAGAAAGGAAAAAACATTAATTGACCTTTTAGTTTTGCCCGATCAAACCAGAGTTCCAACTTAGTGCAAAACGTGAGTTTGCATTCGAGAATGCATCATCTTTTGTTCCTTTTACACTTTGCAGATAACTTGATCATTTCTCTTACTCTAGTGCAGCCGTACCTGATGCTCATATTTTGCATGTAATCATAAACTGAACCCAACTTTGGTCCTGCATGTCCACATAGATTCAGACATATTTTTCAGGGTGCCCATGCTGCAGGTGTGCCTCAAGGCCTGGCCCGCTGAATACGATCGAGGATAGAATCGGCTGGCGGCGAGCATGGCCCTTGGGTCCCTTTCTGGTATGAACCATCTAATCTAGTTCCAGTTATAAATTTTTCGATGAGATTTATCGGGCACACAAGCATGATGCTGGATCGATTCCAGGCGTTGGAATTGGAACTAGATGCTCAGCTTCTTCGCAGCAAGTCTAAAAGAAGTTGATATGTGTGTCTGTCTTTGGTCTGGACTGCTTGATCTGCAGCTTTAGCTGCCAGAACTGCAGAAAGTTAAAGGACCTGCTCTGTTTTTGCAATTGTCTGGCATACAGCTTCAATAACTACTTGAAACTCAGTTCTATACTTGCCCCTACTTTTATTTGACTGAGCCGAACTGAGCTGATGGTTTCTGTCTACAATGTTTTCATGTATGAGAATGCACGTACTAAAACTATGGCTTGGTTAGCATCATCTATCTAGTTTTGCATCGGTGAAGCTTTCCTCCATTTGTTGGGTCATGTTTACATAGAACATGAATCCATTTTTTTTGCTTGCCTGTGCAAAGTGTAGAGGAATCTTGGCTAGAAGTGCTGATCAGACTAGTGTTGATTGTTAGGAGTGGGCATCATGCTCAGCTACTCTGTTTTGATTATTGAGCTTAGAGGATATTTCATATATAGGACATCTTGATATTGGACTGTTGTGTGTCCATAAATTTCTGCAATCTGTGGGACATATTTATCAAACACTACATGCTTCAGGCATCCATGGATTTCTTTAGTTAATTTAGCAAGTCAAAACTTCCAATATTTGCTAAGACTCCTATTCTGGTCATTTAATATAGACACACATTGATATTATGTTAACAACTCTTGCCCTTTCAGGTTCTTGTCGGCTCCTGGAGACACGCAATAGTTGTCCAGCTTGGGGAAGAAGTGATGGGGGCTTCAGGTGCATGTTTTCGGGTACCCAGGTGGTGCCCAGTCCACCTCATACCAGTGTAACCCAAGTGTGGATGGCGGCATTAGAGAGAACCCAATACATTGACCTCCTATTGTGATGAGTGGCCATCTTGCATGCTCATTTGGTATTTTTTTTCATGTCTCTGGGATGGCATCCAGCAGCACAAGAACTGCTCGCAAGGACTCGGGAGTGATTGACTTCAGCACAAACTGACCAATACAACCATGATGAAGTTAGACGTGTAACTTCTAGGTCAGGACCCAATCAAGAGCGTTTCCTACTCACCTTTCTTAGTCCAGTTGCTGCAGGCGGTGGACAACAGAGATTATTCTTCTTAACGACAAAGGGGAAGCTGCAAAAAAGCCGAGTACTATACCTGTTTTGGTTGGTACTACAAAATCGTGCTGGAAACTGCACAAAAGGAAAACTGTGTGGCGTTTGCGGTGGAGGCTGGTGTGGAGAGGGTGCCAACCAAGGGGCTCGGGAGTGATTGACTTCTATATACGTTTGTAGCTCTGGAATTAGAATGATGGTTGATCTGGGTTGCTAGTTTAGATGATATGTTGTTCACAAGTATAGTAGTATGAGTGGTGACGTGCATGTATAGCGAGATGTCTTTGTTTCGATTTGTCATGTCCAAATTCAGTTGGTTTCCCGATGCTACTTGAGCACCCTTGATCCAATCTATCATCAGCTCTTGAATAATATTTTTGATGTATACTATAGTTTCCTGGATGTATCTTGAGCTTGACATTGTACATTGTTAATGCATGGTACCTTGTAAATGGATGGTTCTTAGTTCTCATGAGTTGATTTCTGGTCGTTCAATCAAAGGAGGGAAAGCGAACAGGCTGGTGAACAATTAAGTCAAAAGAAAAAAAATCTTAGTCTTGCTGGCGCTTACTACTTACTATTTGAGATATTCCTTCCATTACAAAATTAGGAAAATACTGTTAAGTACGTACTGCCTTAAGTACTTACTCTTGCTGCCATATCGGTTTGATGGGATCACTACAAAATTAGGAAAATACTGTTAAGTACGTACTGCCTTCTCTCTATTATACACTCAAAATATCAAGGATACAGATCGATCCACAGCAAGGAGGAAGCACAGATGAGTCCAGGGAGGGGAATAGAGAGGAAGGGGACACGTGAATAGCTGACTTTGGCTCATCTCCCTGCTGCCTCGGTCTCCTGTGTTGCTTGCGCGAGGCTGAATTGGCCACATCTTGCATTGGGTCCATGACAAACACCAAGAAGGTAATGACTAATTTGGTCACATCATGGCATCTCCTAAAACTGCTCTCTCCCTAGAAATTTGTTATGATCTGCATGCATAAAAACCCGAGAAGTTATGACTAATGCACATCATGGCTGCAAAGTGGGCCTAGGCTTATTGTTGGCCTCCCCTAATAAAACGGTACAGATTACAAGAGATTTACAACCCGAGAGGTTATAGGGAGTAAGATCCTGGAGAATAGGTCAACACCAGAGAAAATGAGCCGCACCAACAATTACTCCAAGAGAATGAATGCATGCATGGCCGCTTGATTCTGCACTAGCTCGCTTAATTAACAGCTAATTTACCGGGGTGTTAACTTGCCAGGTCACCGATCCGCGTGACACCATAGACCATGGTTATCTCAGCCCTCCATCAAGTGATTGATCTGGAGGAGACGAAAGGAGAGAACCGAAATGTCATGTCCTTCCCGCCCCTGTTTTTTCCTTAATCAAAGCTCTAAGCTGCCTTCCCTTTCTATAAGTACAATTCCACTGTCAGCCACCGCGTGTGGATTGCGCGTGTGACTATGACTTAGACTTTGACTTTGTCGAGGAGAGGAGAGGAGAGGAGAGCCGACGCTATGCTCGTCAAGACGTGGTCGTCGTCGACTAGATCTCCGGCCCATCTCCGGTGAGGCAAAGATTTGTTAATAGAATTTTCTTGCCATCCTAGTACTAGCAGTACTGACGTCTTTTTCTAAAAGGAGAGCGAAGGAGATAGCCGGCCAGGACTGGATCTCCGGCCAACTGATGATGGTGCCGTGGGCGGCAGCGCGACATCGAGCTGAGTCGTATTCCTTTTCTTTCTTCTGATCGAGCTCGACGCACACATCAGGTCCGTATTTTTCTATCCCCTTTCTTTTCTAGTTTTCTAGACTAGAGTCTCTCTCTCGTAGTGCTAGCTACTTGGCTAGATTGCTGGGCGGATGCAGGTAGCTCATCATGCAGACTTCTAAGAAATAAGAAAACCTTATAGATTGCTGGGCGGATGTAGGTAACATCAAAGGAGGTACTGATCTTTCACTGAACGACAATTTTCTTTTTTTCTACGAGTGGTAGTCTCTTGGGCCTTATTTGCTACTGGAGGTTTTGTAGGATTAGTGGGGATAATCTCCACAGACGTGGGATCTCACGGGAGCACGAAAATTTGCGTCGCGGGACTTGTCCTGTTGCCTGCCAGGTTTCGCTAACAGTAAGGCGCTTGATTTGTAGTCGCGTCCAAAGTAAATGGGGCTGTTTGGATTGAGCCTGAACGTGCCCTGCCAATATTTGGCTGCCAATATTTGGCTGCCAATATTTTGGCGAGCGATTTCGCCACCGTGAGTTCGCCCAAGATTTGGCGTCAAAATGCACTGCAAGCGATAGGTTGGCTTGGGCTGGCCAAATTCTTGATTGCATTGTGAAAACAATAGGAAATTGAGATGCTTGCTACCATAGGACATAGCTAAAGTTATAAGTCAGTGTCAATTTTTTTGTTATACCGCACGAACTATGCTGACCGTATCAGTTTGAGCATGATACCCATTTTAATTAGGTCCGCGAGAATCATAAAGTCATCTTTTGTTGGCTGGACGTGGAATTGAACTTCTCATGTTATTGTTAAACACCGGGACACCATCTGCATTACATTCAATGTTAATTCGATCTCTACATAACACCGTGTTATGAATTTTTTTGACTAGTCATTCAAAGGTTTGGTACTTTGATATGTATATTCATCTCGCACAGATTCTCAAATCAAAGTATCATCCTGATACCTCACTTTGACGGGCAAAACCAAACACTCCAAAATATGCACATGTTTATATGGAGTGTGTCCTATATATTGTGGTTAGTCTAACCATGTTTATATGGAGGCTTGCAAATGATCCACAACATCATCTCGCACAGATTCTCAAATCAAAGTATCATCCTGATACCTCACTTTGACGGGCAAAACCAAACACTCCAAAATCTGCTTTCTGGACAGCTATACTCAAGGTGAGGCATCTTTTGTTCTCTGCTCCCTTTTATCAACTCATTGATGGAGGCATTTCTATTTGGAGTACCCCTTGGTTTGTGGGCTGGGAAATCATTTATGACAATCTTATTATCCAAGAAAACATATATAATTACCCAGCTATTGTCAAAGATCTATGGATACCCAACCAAAAGACATGGAATGTCCCTCTTATCCAAAGCCTCTTCACTCCGCAAACTGCTAATCAAATTATCCAAACTCCTATCATTTTAGCAGGCGAAAAAGATACTCTTTGTTGGAAACTAACCCCATCAGGTGTGTGCTCGGCAAAAAGTGCTTATTATCATTGCATAACAAACTTGGTACTCCCAGCCAACCAAAGATCAAAGGAAGTGCCGCTTCAGATAAAATATCTAATTTCACATGTTTGGAAATGCAAGTACATGGTGCCAAGAGTTCAGACTTTTGCATGGAAACTATTGAGAAGAGCACTTGCTACCGGAAAAAGGGCAGGTAAATTCTCCATTCATATCAGTCAGGGAGGAATGCTCCATGTGCGAAACGATGGAGAACGAAATGCATCTTTTCTTCCTGTGCCCCTTTTCTAAAGCTGTCTGGTTTAGTCACCCGTGGTATATTCGGTCCGAAGTTCTTGCATCAAATAATCGATCTGTTTCAGACTTAATTCAGACCATTTTCACCTCTGGTCATCCTTTAGCTTCACTTGAATATATCATACATTTTTATGGTTCCTCTGGAAAGCGAGGAATGACCAACTTTTTTGCAGGAAATATAATAAACCTTGGCAGGTGTTTGCTGCAACGCAGGGTATAATGAAGGTAGCCAAACTAGACGACAAGATTTAGAACAACCTACCCCAAGCTCTCGTTCAGCAGTCGGAAACACCCAAACTAGCTTCATCAGTCCAAGACCAAAGAAATGATATATACAGATCCAGCTACATCACAGTATCTACACATCAACCCTTTCAGATGTTGCCTACTCCAGGGACAACCATCTCTGATCCATGGAGCATCCCAGGCACAAAGATCCTCATAGACGCTGCATGGACACAACATAACAATCAAGAAAGCCATCAGTCGCAGGTGGGGCTTTGAATATACATCCAGGTCGAAAGCGATCAGCGTTGTGCTCGACTCCTTATCTCAGCTATTTCACCCCCAGTTACTTCAGCACTACAGGCGGAAACTTTTGGTCTGCTACTTGCAGCAAATCTGGCGCACCACCTTCAGCTCCAACATGTCACCTTCTTCACAGATTGTGCGATCGGCAGCTACTACTCGTAACATCATTGAAGACCCAGGTCATTGGCAGATTAGACCACAACTTGTTGCTCTCTTCGGCAGCCCTTCCTTCCATCGACAGATAATCTTTCACGTTCCTAGGGGTACAAACTACAAAGCTCACTTCCAAGCAAAACTAGCTACTAGGATGCAGGGCAAGCCTTTTATTATGAGATGCCTTTCTAGCACACATGACAATGCAGCCGGCACTTTCAGAGATGTAATCTCAGATTTCAGAGATATTGTTGAGATATTGTTGAGTTTAATGAAAAACCTTTCTGTTAAAAAAAAAAGAAAAATCGGATAGCTTCCATTCCAATCACAACTTATTGCAGTTTTATAATATGATGAAATTAAGACATGCATCGATCCGTTTCAAAAAAAAAAAAAAAAAAAAAAAAGACATGCATCGATCAGCCAGAGTTTATATGCTCAAAATCAACTTATACTAGATTAAATTACAG
>NC_061511.1:217971588-217988088 GCF_022539505.1 Lolium rigidum | reverse complement strand
TTCTTCAAACGATTTGTTAAAAGCAGTTTGTGTACTAATAAATTCTTTAAGCATGGCTTCAAGTCCAGGGGGTGAACTCCTATTATTGTTGTAAGAATTCCCATAAGAATTACCATAGCCGTTGCCATTATTATAAGGATATGGCCTATAGTTGTTACTAGAATTGTTCCGGTAAGCATTATTGTTGAAATTATTATTTTTAATGAAGTTTACATCAACATGTTCTTCTTGTGCAACCAATGAAGCTAACGGAACATTATTAGGATCAATATTAGTCCTATCATTCACAAGCATAGACATAATAACATCAATCTTATCACTCAAGGAAGAGGTTTCTTCGACAGAATTTACCTTCTTACCTTGTGGAGCTCTTTCCGTGTGCCATTCGAGTAGTTGATCATCATATTATCAAGAAGCTTTGTTGCTTCACCAAGAGTGATGGACATAAAGGTACCTCCAGCAGCTGAATCCAATAAATTCCGTGAAGAAAAATTTAGTCCTGCATAGAAGGTTTGGATGATCATCCAAGTAGTCGAGTCCATGGGTTGGGCAATTTTTAACCAGAGATTTCATTCTTTCCCAAGCTTGAGCAACATGTTCAGTATCTAATTGTTTAAAATTCATTATGCTACTCCTCAAAGATATAATTTTAGCAGGGGATAATATCTACCAATAAAAGCATCCTTGCATTTAGTCCATGAATCAATACTATTCTTAGGCAGAGATAGCAACCAATCTTTAGCTCTTCCTCTTAATGAGAAAGGGAACAATTTTAGTTTAATAATATCACCATCTACATCTTTATATTTTTGCATTTCACATAGTTCAACAAAATTATTAAGATGTGCAGCAGCATCATCAGAACTAACACCAGAAAATTGCTCTCGCATAACAAGATTCAGTAAAGCAGGTTTAATTTCAAAGAATTCTGTCGTAGTAGCAGGTGGAGCAATAGGTGTGCATAAGAAATCATTATTATTTGTGGTTGTGAAGTCACACAACTTAGTATTTTCAGCGTTGGCCATTTTAGCAACTGTAAATAAAGCAAACTAGATAAAGTAAATGCAAGTAAACTAAATTTTTTTGTGTTTTTGATATAGCAAACAAGATAACAAATAAAGTAAAACTAGCAACTAATTTTTTTGTATTTTGATTTAGTGCAGCAAACAAAGTAGTAAATAAAACTAAGCAAGACAAAAACAAAGTAAAGAGATTGAGAAGTGGAGACTCCCCTTGCAGCGTGTCTTGATCTCCCCGGCAACGGCGCCAAAAATTTAGCTTGATGACGCGTAAAGCACACGCTCGTTGGGAACCCCAAGTGGAAGGTGTGATGCATACAGCGAGCAAGTTTCCCTCGTAAGAAACCAAGGTTTATCGAACCAGGTAGGAGTCAAGAAGCACGTTGAAGGTTGATGGCGGCGGGATGTAGTGCGGCGCAACACCGGGGATTCCGGCGCCAACGTGGAACCTGCACAACACAACCAAAGTACTTTGCCCCAACGAAACGAGTGAGGTTGTCAATCTCACCGGCTTGCTGTAACAAAGGATTAACCGTATTGTGTGGAAGATGATTGTTTGCAGAAAACGAGTAGAACAAGTATTGCGGTAGATTGTATTTCGAGTAAAGAGAATTGGACCGGGGTCCACAGTTCACTAGAGGTGTCTCTCCCATAAGACAAACGACATGTTGGGTGAACAAATTACAGTTGGGCAATTGACAAATAAAGAGAGCATGACCATGCACATACATATCATGATAAGTATAGTGAGATTTAATTGGGCATTACGACAAAGTACATAGACCGCCATCCAACTGCATCTATGCCTAAAAAGTCCACCTTCAGGTTATCATCCGAACCCCCTCCAGTATTAAGTTGCAAAGCAACGGACAATTGCATTAAGTATGGTGCGTAATGTAATCAACAACTACATCCTTAGACATAGCATCAATGTTTTATCCCTAGTGGCAATAGCACAACACAACCTTAGAACTTTTACATCCATTGTCCCGGTGTCAATGCGGGCATGAACCCACTATCGAGCATAAGTACTCCCTCTTGGAGTTACAAGCATCTACTTGGCCGGAGCATCTACTAGTAACGGAAAGCATGCAAGATCATAAACAACACGTAGATATAACTTTGATAATCAACATAACAAGTATTCTCTATTCATCGGATCCCAACAAACGCAACATATAGAATTACGGATAGATGATCTTGATCATGTTAGGCAGCTCACAAGATCCGACAATGATAGCACAATGGGGAGAAGACAACCATCTAGCTACTGCTATGGACCCATAGTCCAGGGGTAGACTACTCACACATCACACCGGAGGCGACCATGGCGGCGTAGAGTCCTCCGGGAGATGATTCCCCTCTCCGGCAGGGTGCCGGAGGCGATCTCCTGGATCCCCCGAGATGGGATCGGCGTTGGCGGCGTCTCTGGAAGGTTTTCCGTATCGTGGCTCTCGGTACTGGGGGTTTCGTCACGGAGGCTATTTGTAGGCGGAAGGGCAGGTCAAGAGGCGGCACGGGGGCCCCACACCATAGGGCCGCGCGGCCAAGGGGGGGCCGCGCCGCCTAGGGTGTGGCCCCCTCGTGGCCCCTCTTCGTCTCTCCTTCGGACTTCGGAAGCTTCGTGGAAAAATAGGCCCCTGGGCTTTGATTTCGTCCAATTCCAAGAATATTTCCTTACTAGGATTTCGAAACCAAAAACAGCGAGAAAACAAGAATCGGCATTTCGGCATCTTGTTAATAGGTTAGTTCCAGAAAATGCACGAATATGACATAAACTGTGCATAAAACATGTAGATAACATCAATAATGTGGCATGGAACATAAGAAATTATCGATACGTTGGAGACGTATCAACTCCCCAGCCTCACCATCTTGCTCCTTCGGGCGACAAGTGTACTACGGACTATGCCGTGGGGACTTAGGACTCCCCAGCCTCACCAGCTTGCCCCCTTGGATTACAAGTGTACTACGGTAAAGCGCATCCGTTGATGAACGAGAGGTGGAAACACTTTTGACTACTCCGTCCCACTCCGGATCTTATGGTTAACACGGGTATTACGGCACAAGAATCATCTGGCGACATTTGTTGTTTAATCCTAGATGGATATAAACCCGTGCAATGGAACCTCCACCATATCAACACAATCCATGGTTCCATTGCCCACCACATAGTCATATTCATAGTTATGAAAGTAGTGGTTTTGATTTTTGTGCAATAGTGATAACCATAGTACTTTGCAAGTAATTTGATAAAAATACTCAAATGATATGAGCAAGTGATGAACTTGCCTGAACACTGCAAAGCTTTGCAGTTGGAAGGTGTGGACTGACCCTTGTCCTCTGTCTCTGAAAAATAGCATCATTGTCCGATAAGGGCAATGGTTAAAGAAGCAGTTATGCATGATTCCATTTTTAGGGTTTGTTCCCCCCTTCCGATGTTGTCATTATTTCATGTAAGAGGTTAATACTAAGAATAATTTGAGGATACTTGATTTAAAGTAAAATACAACCTTGAAATGTTGTCAAGGTGTTTTTAAAGTCCAAATACATTAATGGACTTAATTTCATTTATAGAAAATTAGGTGTGTGATTTAAATGATTATTTAAATCATCAAAATAGGACTTACTCTTAAATGTCTTCAAAAATTCTCTTAGATATTTTATTTAAATAGAGAATCTTATGCTGATCCTTTTTCATATTTTTAATTTGTTTTTAAGAGCTTTTATCAATTTTCTATTGAATTTCAAAGTTTCATGTATTTGTTGATTTGTGAAAAGACTGAAATACCCTTGGGCCCCACCTGTCAGGTGGCCCATCGGGTTAGGTCAAACCCGAGCCACCCATTGGGCTCGGTCGGCCCATTCGGCCTCTCCTCTCTCCTCGCGCAGAAACCATAGCTTCTCTCCTCGCTCTCGCGATGTCGTGGTCGCCGCTGCCTTCGCCGAGATTCTCCGACCGTCACCGGCCATCTCCGGCGATGAGATGCGGCAGATCTGGACCGCCTCGTGACAGCGCACCAGATCTACGGCATCGATCTGGTCTTCGCCGCCTCCGCTACTCGTCCTCAGCACGCCTGCTCGCAAGGCTGTGGAGTTCCGCGGCGATTCGTCGCCGCCGACGCCCCTGGCGTCGCGGCGCCGCCGTGGCTTCGCCACCGTGTGCGCGAACTGCCGTGGCATCGCCATGGCCCGGCTTGGCCTGGCGCCGCCGTGCTCCGGCGCGTGCCGCCGTAGCCACCATGGCTACACCAACCTGCTCTGTTCCAAGTAAGTGCTCCGCCTTTCTTTTTCTCCTGTGCCTTTCTTCCTCCTCCTCCAGTGACCCTGGCCATGGCTTCCCTCCTTGTGGAGGTGCTGGCCGTGCTCAGCTACTGTGCTGTTGCTTGCTGCTGCGGTGTTGCCTGTGCTACTGCCATGAACTCTAGTTGCTGCTGTTCTTCTACTTTGCTCTATGCACTACTATTGCCTGCTATATTCCTACTTTGGCCTTTCTGTGATTGTTCATGAACATCCAGTGATGCTCATGGCCTGCTGGCTGGCTCCTGTGATCATTATTGCTACTAGGATACCCTGTGTGTGCATAATCTTGTCCTTGGCTTGATCATTATGCATGATCCTTGTAGTATGCAAGTGCCAGTGTCTCTGTTCTTGATGCTATCTTCACCAATTACTCAAGTGTATACATGTATGATGTTCTGGCTTGTTGCTGTGTGGAATTCTTGTAAATTTACAAGTGCCAGTACCCCAGTGTGCTCTTCTGTGTGCTATAGTTACATGATTATGCTCAATTGAGCAGTGTTACTGACTTGGCAGCTCCATCCCTTGATGGAATGCTTCTGGATACAATCATAAAATGGTTTATGATTTAGTCTGTGATTCAATTGTTGCTTATCTGTGGCTGTTTAAAGTATAGAATTAATGTGGGATACCAGTGAGTGATTCTAGCTTGTCTTGGCATGCTTTAGCAGGCCCTGATGATCAGATGATCATCATATGCTTGTTGCATGTGCCTTACTGTTGCCCTCTGTGTGATGTGTGTGCATCACACAAGCTTGGCCTGATGTGTGATGGTGCTAGCCCAAGCATCAGTTGATGCTTGCAATGATCCTTTAGATCATCTGCAAGGCTCTGGTGCTTTCATTACTTGTGTAGTTCATTTATCTGTATTAGCTTGCTTTATGAAATGGATAAATGATGTGAACTGCCTTGCGATGATGATCATGTTAATTAAATTAGCTAGGGCTAGTTGGATGACAACCTCTGGTTGGTACCCTAGCCCTCTACTGAACCCTACTGGATGATGAGGTGGTGGCTTAAGGTTTTGGTTATGGGTTGAGGTGACCCTGGCAGCTCTTTGATGCTGCCATGGGTAGCTCCCCCTCTCTGTGGCTTGTTGTGGCTTGGTGGATACATCTCTGGCAATCCTTGTTGGATTTCCAGTGTTCTTTGCTGTTGACAAACTAGAATAGGCACAAGTGCCTATCTGTCTGATGGTTAGCAAACCATGTAGTGCTAGGTGAGTTGGAATGGCTAATTAGGATCAAATCCATGATGGATTTCTCTGGTTTTGTCAATATGTTGACACAACCAATGTTCCCTTGGTTATTTTCCTTCTAGCCTTTGCTTTATTTACTGGCACCAAATGGTTTTGCAACCAAGTGATGATACATCCAGGGTTTCCTACCCTTATTTGATTCTGTGATGCATGTGTATGCTTATTGATGAGCAAAGCATGTGTTTGCTCAGGTTCTTTTGTGTATACCTCACTCCAGCTCCTAGAAAATGAGTGTTGGTGTAGAGGTTTTGCTTCTGTGATGATCTTGTGGTTGGTTTACTTGCCCTGCTCCTCCTGGTGATCTTGTGCTTGATCTACTCCATGGTTTGCTTCTCAACAGGAAACAGTTCCTTGCTTGAGCTATTCCTGGCTGAGAGTTATGGCTATGTGTTCTTCCTGTTCTAAGTGTTCTTGTTCTCTGATGACTTACCAAGTTGCCTGTCGATGAATGAGCTAGGGTTTGCTTCTGAAAAGCTTATATGTGATGCTCCCTTGCTCTCCCTGGTCGACAGCTCTTGCTTGTCACTTTGGTGACTCAGTGTGTGTGTGTGTGCTGCATGCACACAGCCCTGTGAGCAGGCTGTGTGTGTGTATAGGCATGTGCTGTGCACCTGGACCTAGAATTTGGCTGTGGCATGGATCAGCTCGGCAGCTTGATCATATCCCCTTCATTTCCTTTATTTGTTAACCTGCCAAGTGGCTTTGCCACTTGGCTTAATTCTGGTTTTGCTTTGATTTGTGCAGGGATTCAACAATTGATCAAAAATGGACATGGAGTTCTTCAAATCCAAGATCAAGTGAAGATGATCTTATAGTATTTAGACTAGGGTCATTACTTGTACTTTTCTTTTTATTCTCTTTTATTTTTTTCAATTTCACCAATTCTTGTAATGTGTTGTAATTCATTTATTTTCTCTTATGAATATTGTAATGACAATGTAAATTGTGTGATGATCAATAAAGCTCAAGGTTTTTCTCTAATGAGCTTTACTTTACTTAATTTGCTCATATTGTTTATTATTTATGATTTACTTAATGAATTTCCTCACAATTGAATTATTTAGGGTAATTATTTAATGTTTGAATTTGAAATTCAAATTCATCATTGGTTTGAATTCAACCATGTCACTTTAGTTAGATTTCAATCATGCAAACTCTCCCCTCTCTTCTCAAAACCCTAAACTAGTGAAGTGAGATGCAAGTTTGTCGCACTCTCGAAACCCTAACCCTGTAAGGTGTCGAGAGAGAAACTTGTCCCCCTTCGATGCAGTTTTTGTTTAAAAGCGCGAAATTTCCCCAGAATTTACTATGCAATGCACATCCCTTTCTAAAATCTACCCCTCGATCGTCTCTAAACCTGGGACATTACAACACTCTCTTGTTGGATGATGAACACCACTAATTGCGTAGGATTACACGAACCCTCAATGCCGGAGTTAACAAGCTCCACAATATTCGATATTCATGTTTAAATAACCTTAGAGTGCACGATAGATCAACACAACTAAACCAAGTACTAACATAGCATGCACACTGTCACCATCACACTATGAAGGAGGAATAGATCACATCAATACTATCATAGCAATATTTAACTTCATAATCTACAAGAGACTACAATCATAACCTACGCCAAGTACTACACGATGCACACACTGTCACCATTACACCGTGGAGGAGGAATAGAGTACTTTAATAACATCACTAGAGTAACACATAGATGAATAGTGATACAAAACTCATATGAATCTCAATCATGTAAGGCAGCTAATGAGATCATTGTATTGAAGTACATAGGAGAGAGATTAACCACATAGCTACCGGTACAGCCCTTAGCCTCGATGGAGAACTACTCCCTCCTCATGGGAGACAGCAGCGGTGATGAAGATGGCGGTGGTGTCGATGGAGGAGCCTTCCGGGGGCACTGCGTGCCGGAACAGAGACTCCTGTCCCCCAGATCTTGGCTTCGCGATGGCGGCGGCTCTGAAAGGTTTCTCGTACCGTGGCTTTTTCGTATCGAAGATTTAGGTCAGGGACCTTTATATAGGCGAAGAGGCGGAGTCGGAAGGCTGACGAGGCGACGACACAATAGGGGGCGCGGCCAAGGCCTGGGCCGCGCCGCCCTGTCATCTGGTGGCCCTGTGGCCCCCCTCTGGTTCCTCTCGGGTGTTCTGGAAGCTTCGTGGGATTCTAAGACTCTGGGCGTTGATTTCGTCCAATTCCGAGAATATTTCCTTACTAGGATTTCTGAAACCAAAAACAGCAGAAAACAGGAACTGACACTTCGGCATCTCGTTAATAGGTTAGTTCCGGAAAACACATAAAATCATCATAAAGTATGTATAAAACATGTAGGTATTGTCATAAAACAAGCATGGAACATAAGAAATTATCGATACGTCGGAGACGTATCAGCATCCCCAAGCTTAGTTCCTACTCGTCCTTGAGTAGGTAAACGATAACAAAGATAATTTCTGAAGTGACATGCTACCAACATAATCTTGATCATACTATTGTAAAGCATATGAGATGAATGCAGCGATTCTAAGCAATGTAGATGCAATGAGTAAACAATTGAATCATATAGCAAAGACTTTTCATGAATAGTACTTTCAAGACAAGCATCAATAAGTCTTGCATAGGAGTTAACTCGTAAAGCAATAAATTCAAAGTAAAGGCATTGAAGCAACACAAAGGAAGATTAAGTTTCAGCGGTCACTTTCAACTTATAACATGTATATCTCATGGACATTGTCAATGCAAAGTAATATAATAAGTGCAATATGCAAGTATGTAGGAATCAATGCACAGTTAACACAAGTGTTTGCTTCTTGAGATAGAGAGAAATGGGTAAACTGACTCAACATAAAAGTAGAAGAATGACCCTTCGCAGAGGGAAGCATTGATTGCTATATTTGTGCTAGAGCTTTGGTTTTGAAAACAAGAAACAATTTTGTCAACGGTAGTAAAAGCATATGCATTATGTAAATTATATCCTACAAGTTGCAAGCCTCATGCATAGTATACTAATAGTGCCCGCACCTTGTCCTAATTAGCTTGGATTACCTGGATTATCATCGCAATACATATGTTTTAACCAAGTGTCACAAAGGGGTACCTCTATGCCGCCTGTACAAAGGTCTAAGGAGAAAGCTCGTATTGGATTTCTCGCTTTTGATTATTCTCAACTTAGACATCCATACCGGGACAACATAGACAACAGATAATGGACTCCTCTTTAATGCATAAGCAATTAGCAACAATTAATGTACTCATATGAGATTGAGGATATTTGTCCAAAACTGAAACTTCCACCATGATTCATGGCTTTAGTTAGTGGCCCAATGTTCTTCTCTAACAGTATGCATGCTTGATACGTCTCCGTCGTATCGATAATTTCTTATGTTCCATGCCACATTATTGATGATATCTACATGTTTTATGCATACTTTATGTCATATTTATGCATTTTCCGGCACTAACCTATTAACGAGATGCCGAAGAGCCGATTCTTGTTTTCTGCTGTTTTTGGTTTCAGAAATCCTAGTAAGGAAATATTCTCGGAATTGGACGAAATCAACGCCCAGGGGCCTATTTTGCCACGAAGCTTCCAGAAGACCGAAGAGGAGACGAAGTGGGGCCACGAGGTGGCCAGACAACAGGGCGGCGCGGCCCAGGTCTTGGCCGCGCGGCCCTGGCGTCTGGGCCCCTCGTGTGGCCCCCTGACCTGCCCTTCCGCCTACATATAGTCTTCGTCGCGAAACCCCCAGTACCGAGAGCCACGATACGGAAAACCTTCCAGAGACGCCGCCGCCGCCAATCCCATCTCGGGGGATTCAGGAGATCGCCTCCCGGCACCCTGCGGGGAGGGGATTCATCTCCCGGAGGACTCTACACCGCCATGGTCGCCTCCGGAGTGATGAGTGAGTAGTTCACCCCTGGACTATGGGTCCATAGCAGTAGCTAGATGGTTGTCTTCTCCTTATGTGCTTCATTGTCGGATCTTGTGAGCTGCCTAACATGATCAAGATCATCTATCTGTAATGCTATATGTTATGTTTGTTGGGATCCGATGGATAGAGAATACTATGTTATGTTGATTATCAATCTATGTGTTGTTTATGATCTTGCATACTCTCCGTTACTAGTAGATGCTTTGGCCAAGTTGATGCTTGTAACTCCAAGAGGGAGTATTTATGCTCGATAGTGGGTTCATGTCTCCGTGAATGCGGGGAGTGAGAGAAACCTCTAAGGTTATGGATGTGCTTGTTGGCACTAGGGATAAAACATTGATGCTATGTCCGAGGATGTAGTTATTGATTACATTACGCACCATACTTAATGCAATTGTCTCGTTGTTTGCAACTTAATACTTGGAAGGGGTTCGGATGATAACCTCGAAGATGGACTTTTTAGGCATAGATGCATGCTGGATAGCGGTCTATGTACTTTGTCGTAATGCCCAATTAAATCTCACAATACTCATCATATCATGTATGTGCATGGTCATGCCCTCTCTATTTGTCAATTGCCCAACCGTAATTTGTTCACCCAACATGCTATTTATCTTATGGGAGAGACACCTCTAGTGAACTGTGGACCCCGGTCCATTCTTTTACATTGAATACAATCTACTGCAATACTTGTTCTACTGTTCTCTCGCAAACAATCATCATCCACACTATACATCTAATCCTTTGTTACAGCAAGCCGGTGAGATTGACAACCTCACTCGTTTCGTTGGGGCAAAGTACTTTGGTTGTGTTGTGCAGGTTCCACGTTGGCGCCGGAATCCCTGGTGTTGTGCCGCACTACATCTCGCCGCCATCAACCTTCAACGTGCTTCTTGGATCCTACTGGTTCGATAAACCTTGGTTTCTTACTGAGGGAAAACTTCCCGCAGTACGCATCACACCTTCCTCTTGGGGTTCCCAGCGGTCGCGTGCTGTACGCGTATCAATGCTCTAACCATTCAACTAGTGGTAAATCTCCCTTACTTTAGACAAGACGGACATGCATAGCAACTCACATGATATTCAACAAAGTGTTGATGGCGTCCCCAGAAATATGGTTATCGCACAACAAGCAACTTAATAAGAGATAAAGTGCATAAGTACATATTCAATACCACAATATTTTTTAGGCTATTTGTCCCATGAGCTATATATTGCAAAGATAAAGAATAGAAATTTAAAGGTAGCACTCAAGCAATTTACTTTGGAATGGCGGAGAAATACCATGTAGTAGGTAGGTATGGTGGACACAAATGACATAGTGTTTGGCTCAAAGATTTGGATGCACGAGAAGTATTCCCTCTCAATACAAGGCTTAGGCTAGCAATGTTATTTGAAACAAACACAAGCATGAACTGGTACAGCAAAACTCACATAAGAACATATTGCAAGCATTATAAGACTATACATTGTCTTCCTTGTTGTTCAAACACCTTTACCAGAAAATATCTAGACTCTAGAGAGACCACTCATGCAAACCAAATTTTAACAAGCTCTATGTATTTCTTCACTAATAGGTGCAAAGTATATGATGCAAGAGCTTAATCATGAGCACAACAATTGCCAAGTATCAAGTTATTCAAGACATCATACCAATTACTACATGTAGCATTTCCCGTTTCCAACCATATAACAATTAACGAAGCAGCTTCAACCTTCGCCATGAAAATTAAAAGCTAAGAACACATGTGTTCATATGAACCAGCGGAGCGTGTCTCTCTCCCACACAAGCATTTATTCAAACAAAAAACAAAAATAAACAGACGCTCCAAGTAAAGTACATAAGATGTGACCGAATAAAAATATAGTTTCAAGAGAAGAAACCTGATAATTTGTCGATGAAGAAGGGGATGCCTTGGGCATCCCCAAGCTTAGATGCTTGAGACTTCTTGAAATATGCAGGGATGAACCACCGGGGCATCCCCAAGCTTATAGCTTTTCACTCTCCTTGATCATATTGTACCATCCTCCTCTCTTGACCCTTGAAAACTTCCTCCACACCAAACTCGAAACAAACTCATTAGAGAGTTAGTGCATAATCAAAAATTCATATGTTCAGAGGTGACATAATCATTCTTAACACTTCTGGACATTGCACAAAGCTACTGAATGTTAATGGAACAAAGAAAATCCAACACAGCAAAATAGGCAATGCGAAATACAAGGCAGAATCTGTCAAAACAGAACAGTCCGTAAAGACGAATTTCTAAGAGGCACCAGACTTGCTCAAATGAAAATGCTCAAATTGAATGAAAGTTGCATACATATCTGAGGATCACACACAAAAATTGGCAGATTTTTCTGAGTTACCTACAGATAATTCTGCCCAAATTCGTGACAGACAGAAATCTGTTTCTGCGCAGTAATCCAAATCTAGTATGAACCTTACTATCAACTTTACTTGGCACAACAATGCAATAAAATTAAGATAAGGAGAGGTTGCTACAGTAGTAACAACTTCCAAGACACAAATATAAAACAAAATTGCTGTAGTAAAATAAACACATGGGTTATCTCCCAAGAAGTTCTTTCTTTATAGCCATTAAGATGGGCTCAGCAGTTTTAATGATGCACTCGCAAGAAATAGTATTTGAAGCAAAAGAGAGCATCAAGAGGCAAATTTAAAACAAATTTAAGCCTAACATGCTTCCTATGAAAAGGAATCTTGTAAATAAACAAATTCATGAAGCATAATGCAACAAGCATAGAAAGATAAAACAAGTGTAACTTCAAAAATTTCAGCATATAGAGAGGTGTTTTAGTAACATGAAAATTTCTACAACCATATTTTCCTCTCTCATAATAACTTTCAGTAGTATCATGAGCAAACTCAACAATATAACTATCACATAAAGCATTCTTATCATGAGTCTCATGCATAAAATTATTACTCTCCACATAAGCATAATCAATTTTATTAGTAATAGCGGGAGCAAATTCAACAAAGTAGCTATCATTATTATTCTCATCATCAAATATAGGAGGCATATTGTAATCATAATCAAATTTATCCTCCATAACAGGCGGCACCAAAAGAGTACTATCATTATAATCATCATAAATAGGAGGCAAAGTATCATCAAAGAAAATTTTCTCCTCAATGCTTGGGGGACTAAAAAGATCATGCTCATCAAAACCAGCTTCCCCAAGCTTAGAATTTTCCATATCATTAGCAACAATGGTGTTCAAAGTATTCATACTAATATGTTCCATGGGTTTTTTAATTTTTGCATCAAACCATCCATGTCTTAACTCAGGAAATAGTTTTAAAAGCTCACTGTTGCTTTCCATTATGCCAAACTAGTGTAAAACAAGAAACAAAAAGATGCAATTGCAGGATCTAAAGGAAATAGCTTTGAGTACTTACAACGGCGCCGTAAAATAGCTTAGTAGCCGAGATCCGGAGTGTGAGTACCTTTTACCTTTCCTCCCCGGCAACGGCGCTAGAAAATAGCTTGATGTCTACTCACGCTTCTTTTCCTGTAGACAGTGTTGGGCCTCCAAGAGCAGAGGTTTGTAGAACAGCAGCAAGTTTTCCCTTAAGTGGATCACCCAAGGTTTATCGAACTCAGGGAGGAAGAGGTCAAAGATATCCCTCTCATGCAACCCTGCAACCACAAAGCAAGAAGTCTCTTGTGTCCCCAACACACCTAATAGGTGCACTAGTTCGGCGAAGAGATAGTGAAATACAAGTGGTATGAATGAATATGAGCAGTATTAACGGCACCAGAAAATACTTGATGCTACAACTGGCGTGTGGTTGATGGTGGTAATATTGCAGGCAGTAAAGATGCAGTAAAACAGTAAACAAGCGATGATAGCAGTATTTGGGAACAAGGCCTAGGGATTATACTTTCACTAGTGGACACTCTCAACATTGATCACATAACAGAATAAATAGATAAATGCTATACTCTACACTCTCTTGTTGGATGATGAACACCACTAATTGCGTAGGATTACACGAACCCTCAATGCCGGAATTAACAAGCTCCACAATATTTGATATTCATGTTTAAATAACCTTAGAGTGCACGATAGATCAACACAACTAAACCAAGTACTAACATAGCATGCACACTGTCACCATCACACTATGAAGGAGGAATATATCACATCAATACTATCATAGCAATATTTAACTTCATAATCTACAAGAGATTACAATCATAACCTACGCCAAGTACTACACGATGCACACACTCGTCACCATTACACCGTGGAGGAGGAATAGAGTACTTTAATAACATCACTAGAGTAACACATAGATGAATAGTGATACAAAACTCATATGAATCTCAATCATGTAAGGCAGCTCATGAGATCATTGTATTGAAGTACATAGGAGAGAGATTAACCACATAGCTACCGGTACAGCCCTTAGCCTCGATGGAGAACTACTCCCTCCTCATGGGAGATAGCAGCGGTGATGAAGACGGCGGTGGTGTCGATGGAGGAGCCTTCCGGGGGCACTTCCCCGTCCCGGCGGCGTGCCGGAACAGAGACTCCTGTCCCCCAGATCTTGGCTTCGCGATGGCGGCGGCTCTGGAAGGTTTCTCGTACCGTGGCTTTTTCGTATCGAAGATTTAGGTCAGGGACCTTTATATAGGCGAAGAGGCGGAGTCGGAAGGCTGACGAGGTGACGACGCAATAGGGGGGGCGCGACCAAGGCCTGGGCCGCGCCGCCCTGTCATCTGGTGGCCCTGTGGCCCCCCTCTGGTTCCTCTCGGGTGTTCTGAAAGCTTCGTGGGATTCTAAGACTCTGGGCGTTGATTTCGTCCAATTCCGAGAATATTTCCTTACTAGGATTTACTGAAACCAAAAACAGCGTAAAAGCAGAAGCGGCACTTCGGCATCTCGTTAATAGGTTAGTTCCGGAAAACACATAAAATCATCATAAAGTATGTATAAAACATGTAGGTATTGTCATAAAACAAGCATGGAACATAAGAAATTATCGATACGTCGGAGACGTATCAAGGCCTCATATGTAGGATCACACTGCAGGCAGAGGGACTATCCCCAAACTAAGTCTAGTGTGCCAGTAATACGACACACATGACTAAGTTTGAGGGCAGCACCATGCCTGTCGTTGTGCCATAGTTGAATCATTGCCCAATGCAGAACTGAAGAAGCAGAAACATGCAAAGCAGGGTATCAGAGGCCTCATACAATGAGGACATATGTAGGAGATGTTTGAACAGAACCAATGGCTTGGTCTTGTTAAATCATGCCATATGTTCTGATCAATCATCTCCTCATACTATGATCCCAGGGTACAATCATTGGCCTAGTTCAATCAAGAAACAACACAATTGGCACTTCAAATTGAGTACATTACGAGTGGTACTTAGGGTACATTACAAATTGTACTTAGGCCACATTACAAATTCTCATACAGTACATCTACATCACATTCATCACTCGTCACAAGTAGCCCTGATCCTCTTGAGCTTGTCCTTGATTGCAAAGTTCACTTGAAGCAGATCGTATATGTCATACTCGAACTTTCTCTTCTCAGCCTCCAAAGCCTATTTTTCTGTCTCCCATTCCTGTTTCTTTGCCCTCATCACTTGTGCTTGTGTTCTCTGCATATTCTTGAGCATTGCAACTTCGTTCTTCAAGTCCTCCCACTCCTCTTGCATCTGAACAAACTAGCGCGACTTAGCTCAACTTATCGCACAACAATGACAACATGGCAAACCCGAACACAAAAAAACCTTCGCCTCTATGCATGCACAATATGATCTGCCAGTTTCAGCAATCCAAAGGGCGGTCTAGGAAGGATCTACCGCAATTCGACACTATAGTAACAGATCTAAGCAAATCGAGACCGTGAAATGCAAGAACTGAACAAGAACTACAAGAAATGGGGACGAACACCTTGCAAAACGTCAATCCGACCGCTATCCTAACGAAAACTCTAGCGGATCTAATGTGCATGTCGTCGGAAATGCCCGAAAATAGCATGTTTGAACAGAACGAGTACGAAGGTGAGAAGGAGAGGGACTTACCGCCATTCTTCCGGCAGAGGACGAGCTCGACGTCGCGGGCGATGACGAGATGCCGATGAGGACTGCGGAGTAGATTGCGGTCGATGTCGAGGTCCTGGTCTCCGACGTCTCCTCCTCCGGTACGGTGCTCCTCCCTGCATCGGTGCGGCGGATTGGTCGGCGGGAGGGGAACCGCCGGGTGATGTGACAGTTTGGGGGAGGTGAGACTGCGGTCGCGAGTGAGAGAAAGAAGAGGGGAGCGGTGAGCCGAAGGGACATGACGTCTCTGTCTCCCTTCTCCACGCGTGCAGGCTTCTGGCCGCAACGGGCCTGGCCCCGGAGAAACTGCCATTTCGGACGTTCCTCCAGGGCTATCCCGGGGTGCTTTAAAATCCGGTTCATGCAACAACGCAGTGGGCTGGAGGCATCTAAACAGGCAACAAATTGTTAGCCCGATACGAGCTAAGGGGGCTGCAGGCTACCAAAAACGCCCTTAGAGGCGAGTAACTTTTTCTTAGAGACGCAGTTGCAAGTCGCAATCATTCCTTCTTTTCACTGAAAACGCAAATAGACCCACTGTACGGATCATCATTACATCTCAAAGCAACATCCTCTGTTTGTCAGTTTGCGATTTCAATGTAGAAGCACGAGAGGACACAAGTGTAGCTTTTAAGGGAAGGAGGTGAGTTTGTGTGCTTTTTTATTTAATCTATTGCTTCGAACGCATGATCAGCATGCGTCGTCTACCATGTAGCTTCATCCCAATGTCTCTTGTTCCTACCAAGTTCACGATTGTCATCTCACCTTGTAACCGAACAATGGGTGTTTCTACCACGCATCACAACATTCTCTACAAGATACGATATGTAGTGAAATGAGATCGATTGGTGGTTCGATCTATATATATACTAGATGAC
>NC_061511.1:217923312-217971488 GCF_022539505.1 Lolium rigidum | reverse complement strand
AACAAAACTAAATAAAAGGCACTCTTTTATAAAAGGAGATTGCTGGCAAATCAAGATTTCCAAGTAGCCAGCTAGTTAGCAGCAGGTTGGCAAAGCACCTAAATGAAAATGCCTTAATGGGAGCCGCTTCTTCGAGAGTTTTTCTCATGCAGGGTTAGAGTACCCGCTACCAGTCATTGACAACAACAAACACCTCTCAAAATATTACTTTTATTCTCTTTATATGATTTCAAAGCTGAAAAAGCTCTAGCACATGATTTAATCCATGCTTCCCTCTGCGAAGGGCATCGTCTTTTACTTTATGTTGAGTCAATAAACCTATTTCCCTCCATCTCAAGCAAGCATTTGAGTTGTTGTGATCAAACCATTATATTGTGATTTGCTTCATCATGTCTTTTACTCTTCCTTGTTTAGTACAAGTTTTAACGGAATGAATATAGCTTTGAAAGTTATCAATGATCATTATGATTGGGTATGCAAGATGAGCCATTGATACGTCTCCGACGTATCGATAATTTCTTATGTTCCATGCCACATTATTGATGATATCTACATGTTTTATGCACACTTTATGTCATATTCGTGCATTTTCTGGAACTAACGTATTAACAAGATGCCGAAGAGCCGATTCTGTTGTTTTCTCGCTGTTTTTGGTTTCAGAAATCCTAGTAACGAAATATTCTCGGAATTGGACGAAATCAACGCCCGGGGTCCTATTTTGCCACGAAGCTTCCGGAAGACCGAAGAGGAGTCGAAGTGGGGCCACGAGGCGCCGCCACACTAGGGCGGCGCGGCCCGGCCCCGGCCGCGCCGACCTATGGTGTGGGGCCCTCGTGTGGCCCCCCGCGTTGCTCCTTCCGCCTACTTAAAGCCTCCGTCGCGAAACCCCCGGTGCTGAGAGCCACGATACGGAAAACCTTCCGGAGACACCGCCGCCACCAATCCCATCTCGGGGGATTACGGAGATCTCCTCCGGCACCCTGCCGGAGAGGGGATTCATCTCCCGGAGGACTCTTCACCGCCATGGTCGCCTCCGGAGTGATGAGTGAGTAGTTCACCCCTGGATTATGGGTCCATAGCAGTAGCTAGATGGTTGTCTTCTCCTCATTGTGCTTCATTGTTGGATCTTGTGAGCTGCCTAACATGATCAAGATCATCTATCTGTAATACTATATGTTGTGTTTGTCGGGATCCGATGGATAGAGAATACTATGTTATGTTAATTATCAAGTTATTACCTATGTGTTGTTTATGATCTTGCATGCTCTCCGTTATTAGTAGAGGCTCGGCCAAGTTTTTGCTCTTAACTCCAAGAGGGAGTATTTATGCTCGATAGTGGGTTCATGCCTCCATTGATATCCGGGACGAGTGACAGAAAGTTCTAAGGTTGTGGATGTGCTGTTGCCACTAGGGATAAAACATTGATGCTATGTCTAAGGATGTAGTTGTTGATTACATTACGCACCATACTTAATGCAATTGTCTGTTGTTTTGCAACTTAATACTGGAAGGGGTTCGGATGATAACCTGAAGGTGGACTTTTTAGGCATAGATGCATGCTTGGATGGCGGTCTATGTACTTTGTCGTAATGCCCAATTAAATCTCACTATATTTATCATGACATGTATGTGCATTGTTATGCCCTCTCTATTTGTCAATTGCCCGACTGTAATTTGTTCACCCAACATGCTTTTATCTTATGGGAGAGACACCTCTAGTGAACTGTGGACCCCGGTCCATTCTTTTATACTGAAATACAAATCTGCTCGCAATACTTGTTCTTTACTCGTTTTCTCGCAAACAATCATCTTCCACACAATACGGTTAATCCTTTGTTACAGCAAGCCGGTGAGATTGACAACCTCACTATTTCGTTGGGGCAAAGTACTTCGGTTGTGTTGTGCGGGTTCCACGTTGGCGCCGGAATCTCGGTGTTGCGCCGCACTACATCCCGCCGCCATTAACCTTCAACGTGCTTCTTGGCTCCTCCTGGTTCGATAAACCTTGGTTTCTTTCCGAGGGAAAACTTGCTCGCTGTGCGCATCATACCTTCCTCTTGGGGTTCCCAACGAACGTGTGAGTTACACGCCATCAAGCTCTTTTTACGGCGCCGTTGCCGGGGAGATCAAGACACGCTGCAAGGGGAGTCTCCACTTCCCAATCTCTTTACTTTGTTTTTGTCTTGCTTTATTTTATTTACTACTTTGTTTGCTGCATTATATCAAAACACAAAAAAATTAGTTGCTAGCTTTACTTTATTTACTGTCTTGCTTTCTATATCAAAAACACAAAAAAATTAGTTACTTGCATTTATTTTATCTAGTTTGCTTTATTTACTACTGTTAAAATGAGTAATCCAGAAGTTGAAGTTCGTTCGTTTAAGCAACAAGGGGGAGAATGTTTAAAAGATGCTTGGTATAGAATTAGTGATGCCCATAATAGGTGCATTAAGAAACACTCCACCACTATCCTACTCAGGAATTTTTATGTTGGTATCTCTAGCTGGAATAGATATGTTCTTGATTGTCTCGCGGGAGGTAACTTCCTAGGCGCTCCCGCTTTAGAAGCTAGTTGCATTATTGAGAGTTTATTTGGAACACCACCTGTTAATGAAACTAAAATTGAAACCTCTCTTGAGGATGTTATGGAAAAATTGGAAACCATAGAGAAAAATTTTCCGAGTGTTGAAACTAAATTGGAGATGTTACTTGATAAAACTGATGAACTTGATAAATCTCTAGGTGGAATTAATGAGAAAATCGCCATCTTAGAATCTTGTGCTATTCATGATAATCAAACCCAAAGGATTAGTGAAATAGAAGAGGCTATGGGAACATTGGGTTCAACCTTTTCATCTATAAAGTTTAGAGAGAAAGCTTATGTGGGAAAGGAGCAAAGGTTCATGTATATCTCTAAAGGGGCTAAACCAAAAAGCTATTATAGGCCCAAAATTTATAAAACTCTTAAAACCACTATAGATAAGGGAGCATCTAAGATACCCAATGGGATAAATTGTGAAAATAATGTTGATGCTTCGTCTCTTGATGTTACTTGATATACACTTTCGCGCCTAGCTGAAAGGCGTTAAAGAAAAGCGCTTATGGGAGACAACCCATGTTTTTACTACAGTATTTCTGTTTTATATTTGAGTCTTGGAAGTTGTTTACTACTGTAGCAACCTCTCCTTATCTTAGTTTTGAGTTTTGTTGTGCCAAGTAAAGTCTTTGATAGTAAAGTAAGTACTAGATTTGGATTACTGCGCAGTTTCAGACTTCTTTGCTGTCACGAATTTCGACCTGCCTCCCTGTAGGTAGCTCAGAAAATTAAGACAATTTACGTGAGTGATCCTCAGATATGTACGCAACTTTCATTCAATTTGGGCATTTTCATTTGAGCAAGTCTGGTGCCTCAATAAAATCCATCTTTACGGACTGTTCTGTTTTTGACAGATTCTGCCTTTTATTTCGCATTGCCTCTTTTGCTATGTTGGATGAATTTCTTTGATCCATTAATGTCCAGTAGCTTTATGCAATGTCCGGATGTGTTAAGAATGATTGTGTCACCTCTGAACATGTTAATTTTTATTGTCCACTAACCCTCTAATGAGTTGTTTCGAGTTTGGTGTGGAGGAAGTTTTCAAGGATCAAGAGAGGAGTATGATACAATATGATCAAGGAGAGTGAAAGCTCTAAGATTGGGGATGCCCCGGTGGTTTACCCCTGCATATTATAAGAAGACTCAAGCGTCTAAGCTTGGGGATGCCCAAGGCATCCCCTTCTTCATCGACAACATTATCAGGTTCCTCCCCTGAAACTATATTTTTATTCCGTCACATCTTATGTACTTTGCTTGGAGCGTCGGTTTATTTTTGTTTTTTGTTTTGTTTGAATAAAATGGATCCTAGCATTCACTGTATGGGAGAGAGACACGCTCCGCTGTAGCATATGGACAAGTATGTCCTTAGGCTTTACTCATAGTATTCATGGCGAAGTTTCTTATTCGTTAAATTGTTATATGGTTGGAATTGGAAAATGCTACATGTAGTAATTCTAAAATGTCTTGGATAATTTGATACTTGGCAATTGTTGTGCTCATGTTTAAGCTCTTGCATCATATACTTTGCACCCATTAATGAAGAAACACATAGAGCTTGCTAATTTGGTTTGCATATTTGGTCTCTCTAAAGTCTAGATAATATCTAGTATTGAGTTTTGAACAACAAGGAAGACGGTGTAGAGTCTTATAATATTTACAATATGTCTTTTATGTGAGTTTTGCTGCACTGTTCCTCCTTGTGTTTGTTTCAAATAACCTTGCTAGCCTAAACCTTTATCGAGAGGGAATACTTCTCATGCATCCAAAATCCTTGAGCCAACCACTATGCCATTTGTGTCCACCATACCTACCTACTACATGGTATTTCTCCGCCATTCCAAAGTAAATTGCTTGAGTGCTACCTTTAAAATTCCATCATTCACCTTTGCAATATATAGCTCATGGGACAAATAGCTTAAAAACTATTGTGGTATTGAATATGTACTTATGCACTTTATCTCTTATTAAGTTGCTTGTTGTGCGATAACCATGTTTCGGGGACGCCATCAACTATTCTTTGTTGAATATCATGTGAGTTGCTATGCATGTCCGTCTTGTCCGAAGTAAGAGAGATCTACCACCTTAATGGTTGGAGCATACATATTGTTAGAGAAGAACATTGGGCCGCTAACTAAAGCCATGATTCATGGTGGAAGTTTCAGTTTTGGACATATATCCTCAATCTCATATGAGAATAATAATTGTTGCCACATGCTTATGCATTAAAGAGGAGTCCATTATCTGTTGTCCATGTTGTCCCGGTATGGATGTCTAAGTTGAGAATAATCAAAAGCGAGAAATCCAAAATGCGAGCTTTCTCCTTAGACCTTTGTACAGGCGGCATGGAGGTACCCCATTGTGACACTTGGTTAAAACATGTGTATTGCGATGATCCGGTAGTCCAAGCTAATTAGGACAAGGTGCGGGCACTATTAGTATACTATGCATGAGGCTTGCAACTTGTAGGATATAATTTACATAACTCATATGCTTTATTACTACCGTTGACAAAATTGTTTCACGTTTTCAAAATAAAAGCTCTAGCACAAATATAGCAATCGATGCTTTCCTCTTTGAAGGACCATTCTTTTTTACTTTAATGTTGAGTCAGTTCACCTATTTCTCTCCACCTCAAGAAGCAAACACTTGTGTGAACTATGCACTGATTCCTACATACTTGCATATTGCACTTGTTATATTACTCTATGTTGACAATTATCCATGAGATATACATGTTACAAGTTGAAAGCAACCGCTGAAACTTAATCTTCCTTTGTGTTGCTTCAATACCTTTACTTTGATTTATTGCTTTATGAGTTAACTCTTATGCAAGACTTATTGATGCTTGTCTTGAAGTACTATTCATGAAAAGTCTTTGCTTTATGATTCACTTGTTTACTCATGTCATTACCATTGTTTTGATCGCTGCATTCATTACATATGCTTACAATAGTATGATCAAGGTTATGATGGCATGTCACTTTAGAAATTATCTTTGTTATCGTTTTACCTGCTCGGGACGAAGCGGAACTAAGCTTGGGGATGCGATACGTCTCCGACGTATCGATAATTTCTTATGTTCCATGCCACATTATTGATGATATCTACATGTTTTATGCACACTTTATGTCATATTCGTGCATTTTCCGGAACTAACCTATTAACAAGATGCCGAAGAGCCGATTCTGTCGTTTTCTGCTGTTTTTGGTTTCAGAAATCCTAGTAACGAAATATTCTCGGAATTGGACGAAATCAACGCCCAGGGTCCTATTTTGTCACGAAGCTTCCAGAAGACCGAAGAGGAGTCGAAGTGGGGCCACGAGGCGCCGCCACACTAGGGCGGCGCGGCCCAGGCCATGGCCGCGCCGACCTATGGTGTGGGGCCCTCGTGTGGCCCCCCGCGTTGCCCTTCCGCCTACTTAAAGCCTCCGTCGCGAAACCCCCAGTACCGAGAGCCACGATACGGAAAACCTTCCAGAGACGCCGCCGCCACCAATCCCATCTCGGGGGATTCTGGAGATCTCCTCCGGCACCCTGCCGGAGAGGGGATTCATCTCCCGGAGGACTCTTCACCGCCATGGTCGCCTCCGGAGTGATGAGGGAGTAGTTCACCCCTGGACTATGGGTCCATAGCAGTAGCTAGATGGTTGTCTTCTCCTCATTGTGCTTCATTGTTGGATCTTGTGAGCTGCCTAACATGATCAAGATCATCTATCCGTAATACTATATGTTGTGTTTGTCGGGATCCGATGGATAGAGAATACTATGTTATGTTAATTATCAAGTTATTACCTATGTGTTGTTTATGATCTTGCATGCTCTCCGTTATTAGTAGAGGCTCGGCCAAGTTTTTGCTCTTAACTCCAAGAGGGAGTATTTATGCTCGATAGTGGGTTCATGCCTCCATTGATATCTCGGGACGGTGACGTGAAAGTTCTAAGGTTGTGGATGTGCTGTTGCCACTAGGGATAAAACATTGATGCTATGTCTAAGGATGTAGTTGTTGATTACATTACGCACCATACTTAATGCAATTGTCCGTTGTTTTGCAACTTAATACTGGAAGGGGTTCGGATGATAACCCGAAGGTGGACTTTTTAGGCATAGATGCATGTCGGATGGCGGTCTATGTACTTTGTCGTAATGCCCAATTAAATCTCACTATATTTATCATGACATGTATGTGCATTGTTATGCCCTCTCTATTTGTCAATTGCCCGACTGTAATTTGTTCACCCAACATGCTTTTATCTTATGGGAGAGACACCTCTAGTGAACTGTGGACCCCGGTCCATTCTTTTATACTGAAATACAAATCTGCTCGCAATACTTGTTCTTTATTGTTTTCTCGCAAACAATCATCTTCCACACAATACGGTTAATCCTTTGTTACAGACAAGCCGGTGAGA
The DNA here is from genome assembly GCF_022539505.1 of Lolium rigidum. Taxonomy (NCBI): domain Eukaryota; kingdom Viridiplantae; phylum Streptophyta; class Magnoliopsida; order Poales; family Poaceae; genus Lolium; species Lolium rigidum. Next base: position 217,964,483 of record NC_061511.1, on the reverse strand, counting down.
TTGACAACCTCACTGTTTCGTTGGGGCAAAGTACTTTGGTTGTGTTGTGCAGGTTCCACGTTGGCGCCGGAATCTCTGGTGTTGCGCCGCACTACATCCCGCCGCCATCAACCTTCAACGTGCTTCTTGGCTCCTCCTGGTTCGATAAACCTAGGTTTCTTTCTGAGGGAAAACATGCTGTTGTGCGCATCATACCTTCCTCTTGGGGTTCCCAACGAACGTGTGAGTTACACGCCATCAGCCATATAAACTTTAACATGAGAGCGCTGCTCGATAGATAAGAATAACTTGTTAATTGTTCTCTGACCAAGAACAAAGTTTGCCATCACCAACTATGATTTCTTATGCACCTTTATTTGTGATTACCTTATACTTGTTTCAAGTTGAGTTATATGAGGAAGTTGTTTACTAGAATGTCTTGTGTGAATGAATATGATGCTTATTGTCCGTATTTGATTTATCGACTCTTCACTCCATAAACATGTGGTCCTGTTTACCGAGTTCAGTTCGCTTGGGGACAAGCGAAGTCTAAGCTTGGGGGAGTTGATACGTCCAATTTGCATCACTATTTTATATCATAATTTGCTCGTTATTCATTGATATATTTCATATTTGGAGATAATACTTATGTTATTTCATCTATTTTGCATGTTTCATGATTATTGGAGGATCGCGCACCGGAGTCGGGATTCCGCTGGAAAAAGCGCCGTAGAATGCAATATTTCGGAAGATCAACAGTTGACGGAAATTATATGAAAAATCCTATTTTTCCAGAAGACGAAGGGAGCCAGAAGGGGGAGCCGAGGGGACCCGAGGTGGGCCCACCCCATAGGCCGGCGCGGCCCAAGGCCTGGTCGCGCCGCCCTGTGAGGAGGGGGCCCACAGCCCCCTCTCGCCTCCTTTTCTTCGCGTACGCCTTCGTCCCGAAAACCTAAGCTCTAGGGGTACATCGCGAAGGGCCACAGCCGCCTCTGCGGGGCGGAGAACACCAGAGAGAAAAGAGCTCTCCGGCAGGCTGAGATCCGCCGGGGAAATTCCCTCCCGGAGGGGGGAAATCGACGCCATCGTCACCATCATCGAGCTGGACATCATCTCCATCACCATCATCATCATCTTCATCATCATCACCGCCGTGTCCACCGCTGCACGCCGTCACCGCTGTAACAATTTGGGTTTGATCTTGATTGTTTGATAGGGGAAACTCTCCCGGTGTTGATTTCTACTTGTTATTGATGCTATTGAGTGAAACCGTTGAACCAAGGTTTATGTTCAGATTGTTATTCATCATCATATCACCTCTGATCATGTTCCATATGATGTCTCGTGAGTAGTTCGTTTAGTTCTTGAGGACATGGGTGAAGTCTAAATGTTAGTAGTGAAGTATGGTTGAGTAATATTCAATGTTATGATATTTAAGTTGTGGTGTTATTCTTCTAGTGGTGTCGTGTGAACGTCGACTACACGACACTTCACCTTATGGGCCTAGGGGAATGCATCTTGTACTCGTTTGTCAATTGCGGGGTTGCCGGAGTGACAGAAATCTGAGCCCCCGTTGGTATATCGATGCAGGAGGGATAGCAGGATCTCAGAGTTTAAGGCTGTGGTTAGATTTATCTTAATTACTTTCTTGTAGTTGCGGATGCTTGCAAGGGGTATAAGCACAAGTATGTATTAGTCCTAGGAAGGGCGGTACATTAGCATAGGTTCACCCACACAACACTTATCAAAACAATGAAGATTAATTAGCCGTATGTAGCGAAAGCACTAGACTAAAATCCCGTGTGTCCTCGAGAACGTTTGGTTATTATAAGTAAACAAACCGGCTTGTCATTTGTGCTAAAAAGGATTGGGCCACTCGCTGCAATTATTACTCTCGCACTTTACTTACTCGTACTTTATTCATCTATTACATCAAAACCCCCTGAATACTTGTCTGTGAGCATTTACAGTGAATCCTTCATCGAAACTGCTTGTCAACACCTTCTGCTCCTCGTTGGGATCGACATTCTTACTTATCGAAGATACTACGATACACCCCCTATACTTGTGGGTCATCAACCACTCAGCACAAAATTATCTATCATAATAAAATAAGAAAAGGAATATTTGAAGACAAACAAGATTAAGTCCTAATTTGATGAATATTATAACCATTCAAATCACACTTAATGTTTTCAACAATAAAAATAAGTCCATAAATGCATTTGGACTTTAAAAACACCTTGACAACATTTCAATGTAGTATTTTACCTCCGACATGAAATAACGAAACATCGGAAAGGGGGGAAACAAACCCTAAAAATGGAAAGCATGCATAATTGCTTCTTTAACCATTGCCCTTATCGGACAATGATGCTATTTTTCAGCAACAGAGGACAAGGGACAGTCCACACCATCCAACTGCAATACTTTGCAGTCTTCAGGCAAGTTCATCACTTGCTCATGTCATTTGAGTATTTTTATCAAATTACTTGCAAAGTACTATGGTTATCACTCTTGCATAAAAATCAAAACCACTATATTCATAACTATGAATATGACTATGTGGTTGGCAATGGAACCATGGTATGTGTTGATATGGTGGAGGTTCCATTGCAATGGGTTTATATCCATCTAGGATTAAACAACAAATATCATCCAGTGATTCTTGTGCCGTAATAACCGTGTTAACCATAAGATCTGGAGTGGGACAGAGTAGTCAAAAGCGTTTCTGATACGTCCCAAACGTATCTATAATTTATTATGTTCCATGCTACTTTTATGATGATACTCACATGTTTTATACACATTATATGTCATATTTATGCATTTTCCGGCACTAACCTATTGACGAGATGCCGAAGAGCCAGCTTGTTGTTTTCTCGCTCGTTTTTGGTTTCAAAAATCCTAGTAAGGAAATATTCTCGGAATTGGACGAAATCAACGCCCGTGGGCCTATTTTTCCACGAAGCTTCCGAAGTCCGAAGAGGAAACGAAGTGGGGCCACGAGGCGGCGCCACGATGAGGGCGGCGCGGCCCGTGTGCCGGCCGCGCGGCCCTAGCGTGTGGGCCCCTCGTGACCCTCCCGACTCTGCCCTTCCGCCTACTTAAGGTCTTCGTCGCGAAACCCCCAGTACCGAGAGCCACGATACGGAAAACCTTCCAGAGACGCCGCCGCCGCCGCCAATCCCATCTCGGGGGATTCAGGAGATCGCCTCCGGCACCCTGCCAGAGAGGGGAATCATCTCCCGGAGGTCTCTTCATCGCCATGATTGCCTCCGGATCGATGTTTGAGTAGTCCACCCCTGGACTATGGGTCCATAACAGTAGCTAGATGGTTGTCTTCTCCTCATTGTGCTATCATGTTAGATCTTGTGAGCTGCCTATCATGATCAAGATCATCTATTTGTAATCCTTCATGTTGTGTTTGTTGGGATCCGATGAATATTGAATACTATGTCAAGTTGATTATCAATCTATCATATATGTTATTTATGTTCTTGCATGCTCTCCGTTGCTAGTAGAGGCTCGGCCAAGTTGATACTTGTGACTCCAAGAGGGGGTATTTATGCTCGATAGTGGGTTCATGCCTCCATTAAATCTGGGACAATGACAGAAAGTTCTAAGGTTGTGCATGTGCTGTTGCCACTAGGGATAAAACATGGATGCTTTGTCTAAGGATATTTGTGTTGATTATATTACGCACCATACTTAATGCAATTGTCTACTGTTTACAACTTAATACTGGAAGGGGTTCGGATGATAACCTGAAAGTGTACTTTTTAGGCATAGATGCATGCTGGATAGCGGTCTATGTACTTTGTCGTAATGCCCTGATTAAATCTCATAGTACTCATCATGATATATGTATGTGCATTGTTATGCCTTCTTTATTTGTCAATTGCCCAACCGTAATTTGTTCACCCAACATCTCGCTTATCTTATGGGAGAGACACCGCTGAACCGTTGACCCCGGTCCTATTCTTTACATCCGAAATACAATCTACTGCAATTGTTCTTTACTGTTCTTCGCAAACAACCATCATCATCCACACTATACATCTAATCCTTTGTTTACAGCAAGCCGGTGAGATTGACAACCTCACTGTTGCGTTGGGGCAAAGTTCTGTGATTGTGTTGTGCAGGTTCCACGTTGGCGCCGGAATCCCTGGTGTTGCGCCGCACTACGCTCCGCCGCCATCAACTTTCAACGTGCTTCTTGACTCCTACTGGTTCGATAAACCTTGGTTTCTTACTGAGGGAAACTTGCTGCTGTACGCATCACACCTTCCACTTGGGGTTCCCAACGGGCGTGTGCTTTACGCGTCATCAAGCTAAATTTCTGGCGCCATTGCCGGGGAGATCAAGACACGCTGCAAGGGGAGTCTTTCACTTCCAATCTCTTTACTTTGTTTTTGTCTTGCTTTACTTTATTTACTGCTTTGTTTGCTTCTTATATCAAAATACAAAAAAAATTAGTTGCTAGTTTTACTTTATTTACTGTCTTGTTCCGCATATTAAAAACACAAAAAAATAGTTACTTGCATTTTTACTTTTGTTATCATGTCTAGCTCTGCACCTGTTACTTCTTCACCTGAGGAATTAGTCTTCACTTTTAAACAAGGGGATGAGGAGAGTTTTAAAGATGCTTGGTCCAGAATTTTTGATTCTTATCGTAAAGCTGAACCTCAAATGACTCTAAGTTTGCTCCTTAGTAACTTTTATTTTGGGCTTATGATTCGCTATAGATATGCCTTGGATGCTGTAGTGGGAGGAGATTTCCTTCATTGCGACGGCGATCAAGCTTTTAATGCCATAAAAAAATTGGTTGCAACACATAGTTCAGCTAATAACTTTGATTCAGCTCTTATTAGCATCAATAATAGATTAAACACTCTTGAGACAAGTGCATCTTGCTTGGAAAAAATTATAGGTATGTTCATAACTGTCTTGATCAAGTTTTGGTGAACTCTGAACCTTCAATATGGGACCCTACTATTAAAGTTGTTATAGGTGGTGAAACTTTTCATGCCAATTGTGATATTATGTCTGAATTTTGCCTTATGCCTAAGAGTATTTATGAATCTTTGACACTTTGGGGACTTGTTGAAGGGGGAGAAGGAATAACTCTTATTGATAACTCGTTATAATTCCTAAGGGAATAGCCGAGGGTGTGCATACAACCATTCTTCGAAGAACAATATCCACCGATTATCTTGTTATTGAATGTGTAGGAACAGGACAAATCACACTCGGAAGATCCCCGCTGAAACTATTGGGAGCAATCATAGATGTGGGAGAAGGCACCCTAAAATTCACCTCTACACCAGGAGGTAGACATGTATTCCCTAAATCAAAGGGTAAGAAAAAGAATAAGAAAGGTAGGCGTAATGCCCGAGGTAATGTTGATGCTTCATCTCTCGATAATACTTGATATACACTTTCTGCGCCTAGCTGAAAGGCGTTAAAGAAAAGCGCCTATGGGAGACAACCCATTATTTTACTTCTGCACCTTTATTTTATATTTGAGTCTTGGAAGTTGTTACTACTGTAGCAACCTCTCCTTATCTTTATTTTATTGCATTGTTGTGCCAAGTAAAGTCTTTGATAGTAAAGCCAATACTAGATTTGGATTGCTGCGCAGGAACAGATTTCTTGCTGTCACGAATTTGAGCAGTAGTCTCTGTAGAAAAATTAAAAAATCTGCCAATTTACGTGCGTGATCCTCAGATATGTACGCAACTTTCATTCAATTTGGGCATTTTCATCTGAGCAAGTCTGGTGCCACTTTAAAATTCGTCTTTACGAACTGTTCTGTTTTGACAGATTCAGCCTTTTATTTCGCATTGCCTGTTTTGCTATGTTTGATGAATTTCTTTGTTCCATTAACTTTCAGTAGCTTTGTGAAATTTCCAAAAGTGTTAAGAATGATTATGTCACCTCTGAATATATGAATTATGCACTGACCCTCTAATGAGTTTGTTTTAAGTTTGGTGTGGAGGAAGTTTTCAAGGGTCAAGAGAGGAGGATGATACAATATGATCAAGAAGAGTGAAAAGTCAAAGCTTGGGGATGGCCCCGTGGTTCATCCCTGCATATTTTAAGAAGACTCAAGCGTCTAAGCTTGGGTATGCCCAAGGCATCCCTTCTTCATCGACAACTTATCAGGTTCCTCTAGTGAAACTATATTTTTATTCCGTCACATCTTATGTGCTTTACTTGGAGTGTCTGTTTGTTTTTATTTTTGTTTTTGTTTGAATAAATCGGATCCTAGCATTCTTTGTTTGGGAGAGAGACACGCTCCGCTGTTTCGTATGAACACATATGTTCTTAGCTTTATCTTTAATGTTCATTGCGAAAGTTGGACTATTTCATTCATTGTTATATGGTTGGAAACGGAAAATGCCACATGTGGTAAATGGTAAAATGTCTTGAATAATTTGATACTTGGCAATTGTTGTGCTCATATAGATCATGTTTAAGCTCTTGCATCATGTACCTTGTACCCATTAATGAATAACTACATAGAGCTTGTTAAAATTTGGTTTGCATGATTGATCTCTAGAGTCTAGATATTTTCTAGTTGAGGTGTTTGAACAACAAGGAGACAATGTAAAGTCTTATAATAGTTACAATATGTTCATATGTGAGCGTTGCTGCACCTTTTATACTTGAGTTTGCTTCAAACAACCTTGCTAGCCTAGCCTTGTATTGAGAGGAATTCTTCTCGTGCATCCAAATCCTTGAGCCAATAACCATGCCTACCACATGGTATTTCTCCGCCATTCCAAAGTAAATTACTTGAGTGCTACCTTTAAAAACTTCTATTCTTTGCCTTTGCAATATATAGCTCATGGGAAAAGTAGCCTTAAAAACTATTGTGGTGAAGAATTTGTACTTATGTGTCTTATTTCTTAATAAGTTGCTTGTTGAGCGGTAACCATGTTTCTGGGGACGCCATCAACTTTACCTTTGTTGAATATCATGTGAGTTGCTATGCATGTTCGTCTTTTCTGAAGTAAGGGCGGTTCTCACAATCAAATGGTTTGAGTATGCATACTGTTAAAGAAGAACATTGGGCCGCTAACTAAAGCCATGATTCATGGTGGAAGTTTCAGTGTGGAAAATTAATCCTCAATCTCTTATGAGAATATTAACTGTTGTTGAATGCTTATGCATTAAAGAGGAGTCCATTATCTGTTGTCTATGTTGTCCCGGTATGGATGTCTAAGTTGAGAATAATCAAAAGCGAGAAATCTAATGCGAGCTTTCTCCTTAGACCTTTGTACATGCGGCATAGAGGTACCCCTTTGTGACACTTGGTTGAAACATATGCTATGCAATGATAATAGTGTTAATCCAAGCTAATTAGGACAAGGTGCGAGCACTATTAGTATACTATGCATGAGGCTTGCAACTTATAGGATATCTTATACATAACACATATTCTTTATTACTACCGTTGACAAAATTGTTTCTTGTTTTCAAAATGAAAAGCTCTAGCACAAATATAGTAATCAATGCTTCCTCTCGCGAAGGGCCTATCTTTTACTTTATTGTTGAGTCAGCTTTGCCTATTCTTTCTATCCCGTAAGCAAACACTTGTATCAACTGTGTGCATTGATTCTTACATGTTTACCTATTGCACTTGTTATATTACTTTGTGTTGACAATTATCCATGAGATATATATGTTGAAGTTGAAAGCAACCGCTGAAACTTATATCTTCCTTTGTGTTGCTTCAATGCTTTTACTTTGAATTTATTGCTTTATGAGTAACTCTTATGCAAGTCTTATTGATGCTTGTCTTGAAAGTATTATTCATGAAAAGTCTTTGCTATATGATTCATTTGTTTACTCATTATCTTCATCATTGCTTCGAATCGCTGCATTCATCTCATATGCTTTACACTAGTATGATCAAGATTATGATAGCATGTCACTTCAGAAATTATCTTTGTTATCGTTTACCTACTCGAGGGCGAGTAGGAACTAAGCTTGGGGATGCTTGATACATCCCAAACGTATCTATAATTTCTTATGTTCCATGCTACTTTTATGATGATACTCACATGTTTTATACACATTATATGTCATATTTATGCATTTTCCGGCACTAACCCATTGACGAGATGCCGAAGAGCCAGTTGCTGTTTTCTGCTGTTATTGGTTTCAGAAATCCTAGTAAGGAAATATTCTCGGAATTGGACGAAATCAACGCCCAGGGGCCTATTTTTCCACGAAGCTTCCAGAAGTCCGAAGAGGAAACGAAGTGGGGCCACGCGGCGCCACAGTAGGGCGGCGCGGCCCAGGTGTTGGCCGCGCGGCCCTAGCGTGTGGGCCCCTCGTGACCCTCCCGACTCTGCCCTTCCGCCTACTTAAGGTCTTCGTCGCGAAACCCCCAGTACCGAGAGCCACAATACGGAAAACCTTCCAGAGACGCCGCCGCCGCCAATCCCATCTCGGGGGATTCAGGAGATTGCCTCCGGCACCCTGCCGGAGAGGGGAATCATCTCCCGGAGGTCTCTTCATCGCCATGATCGCCTCCGGATCGATGTGTGAGTAGTCCACCCCTGGACTATGGGTCCATAGCAGTAGCTAGATGGTTGTCTTCTCCTCATTGTGCTATCATGTTAGATCTTGTGAGCTGCCTATCATGATCAAGATCATCTATTTGTAATCCTTCATGTTGTGTTTGTTGGGATCCGATGAATATTGAATACTATGTCAAGTTGATTATCAATCTATCATATATGTTATTTATGTTCTTGCATGCTCTCCGTTGCTAGTAGAGGCTCGGCCAAGTTGATACTTGTGACTCCAAGAGGGGGTATTTATGCTCGATAGTGGGTTCATGCCTCCATTAAATCCGGGACGGTGACGGAAAGTTCTAAGGTTGTGGATGTGCTGTTGCCACTAGGGATAAAACATCGATGCTTTGTCTAAGGATATTTGTGTTGATTACATTACGCACCATACTTAATGCAATTGTCTCGTTGTTTACAACTTAATACCGGAAGGGGTTCGGATGATAACCCGAAAGTGGACTTTTTAGGCATAGATGCATGTCGGATAGCGGTCTATGTACTTTGTCGTAATGCCCTGATTAAATCTCATAGTACTCATCATGATATATGTATGTGCATTGTTATGCCTTCTTTATTTGTCAATTGCCCAACTGTAATTTGTTCACCCAACATCTGCTTATCTTATGGGAGAGACATCGCTAGTGAACTGTGGACCCCGGTGAGATTGACAACCTCACTGTTACGTTGGGGCAAAGTTCTGTGATTGTGTTTTGCAGGTTCCACGTTGGCGCCGGAATCCCTGGTGTTGCGCCGCACTACACTCCGCCGCCATCAACCTTCAACGTGCTTCTTGACTCCTACTGGTTCGATAAACCTTGGTTTCTTACTGAGGGAAACTTGCTGTTGTACGCATCACACCTTCCACTTGGGGTTCCCAACGGGCGTGTGCTTTACGCGTCATCAGTTTCCACCTCTCGTTCATCAACAGATGCGCTTACCGTAGACACTTGATCTCGAGAGACAAGCGGTAGGGTGGGGATCCCGTTGAAGTCCCCACGGTAATGCGGTCTATGATGGGTTGCATCTACCGGCGAAGGAATTTATGGTAGAGCCCTGAATTGACGTCGTGGTCGGGGGCCGTCCTTAATTGGTATAAGAGCACTGCGAGGACCCAGGGTCGGGGATTGCAACAAAGGGTGGGTGTTTGAGGTAGCGGAGGAACATGATTGGCTAGACCTTATACCGGGCCTCACACCAAAGGAAGTGTGGACGGGAAAGCTGCCCGGTTGGCACCAAGGTTAAGATCTCTTATGGGTAAAGCAACACACCTCTGCAGAGTGTAATGAATCGTGACCTGTCACTCCCTGTTCCGGGTTTGGAACTGCGAACGCTGCCGGAAAGGAACTCCATGAAGTTCTAGTAATCCGGTGAAGGCTGACGGACATAGTTCTTCTGACTAAAAGCAACCTCTTGAAGAAATGATTATCAAAACCTGCATTGGTATTAGACTTTCTGGTCTAATATCGTAATTAGTGCATTAAACACCTCTTTTCTATAAAGAACTTGTTGAGTACGCTCGTACTCATACCACTCTTAATTCCCCTGCTTAGATTGCCTGAATCGCCTTGAGGAGGACATCGACAACCCAGAAGGAGCAGAAGACGTCTGCTATGAAGAGCCAGACCTCTCCGGAGGAATAGAAGGTGTAGACTATCTTATAGTCTACGGAACCGGGAACGGTTCAGCGGGAGAGCAAGCATAGAGTACCACTAGAAGTAGTAACCGGGCAGTGTGAACACTTAATATTTAGCTGCTCGAGTAGATAAGATGTATAACCTGCTGAGACTACTATATTGTAAGTTAAGTTGGGTTCACCCCGAACCCAGGAGTATTCCCCTCCAGACCCAGGAGGAACTCCGAGATGATATGTATATGTGGCTTGTAATAATAAATGAATGAGTTATGGACCTGCTATGTTCTGTTGTACCACTCTGAGGGATGTAACATTTGCGGATTGGTACTTCGTGAACGTTATATCAACGACTGGCATACTACAACATGCAGTGGTATGCAGGGTCACCACAGGTATGCATTGCATTACCCATTTTCTGCAGATCCGCGTGCAACCCCTCCAAACTTGGGCCTCGCAGATGTGGAACTACTGGGGTTCCTCAGACCTGTCGAAAATATCCAAGGAGGATATCCAAACCGAGGGCCTAAAGAAAATGGTTCGTCGGCTAACCAGCCTTACGGCAGCCGATGATGTTCCAATCAACCACCTAGTTGATCTCTTCGATAAGGACCACTCAACACCTCATGTAAGTTTTATTCGCCTTCTGCTTTACTGTCTTGTATATTATCCTGTTGTCTGATGCATCTAAAATGCATACATGAACTTTGCAGTTTGTTGAAACATAGTCCCACATATTTGCAACATATTTGATGTTATATCCATGTTTTATATTAATTTTTGGGGATTTACCACTGATCTCCTCTATTTGGGTATAACTCTGCAGGACATAAAAATCCTGTTTTGTGTATTTTTTTTAAACTTTGAGGGGCCTTAACAAAGTAAAATTATGCTAGGATTTCGGGGATGTCAATATTTCATCAAGAGAAGCATCTGGACTGGTGGCGCGCCTAGGCAGGGAGGGCACGCCACCACCCCTCTTTTCCTCATCGACCTTCTGATTCCTTGATTCTTTCGCCAACAGACTTCGTTATACCTTAAAAAATCCTATATAAAGGACTTCCCGAGGCTTCCTTGAGGAGATCGTGGCAGAAACAGAGAAACACCGAAACAGAGCCAGATTCATGGAAGATTGGAGGGGGGTACTCTACTGGAGCCACCGCTGGAGGGATCTCCACCTTCTCTAACATCTCCACCGTCAACACCATGATGAAGAAGGAGTATTCCAGCTCTGGACTATGGGTTTGTGACACTAGCTTGATCTATCTCTCTCTTGTTCTTCATAGATTGTAGTACCATATGAGCTATCCAACGTGATTATGGGCATATATGTAATTCTTGTGTGGTCGATATTTATTCTATGATATCGATACATGATATTGGAAACTATTATGTGTATGTACTCTGTTCTTATGTACTTGTTCTGATCCAACTTGTAAGCAAGAACATGTGTGGAGAGAAGTGTGTATTAGATGGAGTAGCATGGTGGTAGTGATTGAATAGTGACAATAAATTCAAGATCTACTATAATATTTACCTTTTTGTTGTTGCCTCACTAGGGATAAAGTGAATACATGTGCTATAATTATCATATGAAATTGTGATAATCTTGTTTGTTTAAGGTAACATATTTGATATTCATACATTAAGTCATACTACTTAAGGCTATACTTTGTTGATTTTTAATTCAAGATTGCTTGGAGTTTTCCCTTTCTTGTGGAATATAAGATAGATGTGTTAAATCATCTCTATGTTAGGACGTAATACCCATATGAGTGCTTATTAAACCCATATTGAAGCTCCACCGATATTAAGCCATTGATGAATTGTTAGTGTCCACTACAACTTAAAAAAGAGTAGAAAAGTGAACCCATGAACCCTGGTCCATTTTAAATCACTAGAAAAACCTTTCCAACACTTTTAGCGCACTTTATATTTGTTGTTATTTTTTAATCCGAAAATAAAAAAAATACTTTCATCACATACACACACAAAATCCAAATACTCTTAGCCTTTACTTGTTTTTATTTAGTTTATTAAGTTGTTTACTTTACTTTACATTATTTCTTATTTGTATTTCCTATTACTAATACGAAACTTTGTGCTTGACAACTGACATAGGCATCCCCAATGGGCCTGCCAAAGATGGTACCCGGGGTTTACTGAAGGCCCACGAGTCGAAGAATATGAAGTTCGGAAGCCCAGTTAGTATTAAGGAAAGTTAGAGCTGTATTAGGAAATATAGACTTGTAACTTTGCGGGATGAACTCAGAGAGTCTCTCGGAATCTGTAATCTTGTGTAACACGGTACCCTCGGCTCCGCCTCCTATATAAGGGGGAGTCGAGGGACAAAGAGAGGATCGAATCCTCTGTCAATAGAACCCTAGCTATGGATGGTAAAGAACCAATGACTACAACTGCTACGGCGGAAGAATTGCAAGCATACCAATACAGACTCGCCCGCGTTGGAAGAGAATTGGAAAAATAGACAGCTGACCTGATTAGAAGAAAAGAAGCGGCTTCCGCGTCCAGCAGGCGAAGGGCGGAGTTAAGCCGACAATCAGGAACTTTGGGAGATAGTCATAGAGAAGCTCGACACAGAGCAAGATCTCGGCTGCAAAACATACCTGAGGCTGACAGAGAAAATCTAGTTCAAAACCTCGACATGTCTTTTATGTCAATAGACACGAGGGGGAATATTATTCCTAAAACACCAGAAGCTGGGTACATGGCGACGCAAGCTTTCATCCTTGCATCCAGTCCACCTCCTGGAGATCCAAGAGAAGCATTGTATAACATGGCCATGGCAGGAGTTGGAGCCATGGGAACAACATTCGTCGCTACACCTCCCGAAGGATCTGCAAGGCAAAATAGTCCGCGACCTACTGCAGCAGTTCAAGATCCCCCGAGAGCGAGTGGGGCAAGAGATGCAGCGACTCAGGCAAGGGTGGATAGAGCGCGACAGGACAGAAGGGAACGTCGACATTCACCAGAAGTCGATGAAGAAGATATGTGTGGACTTCCGTGCTTTACGAGACGAGTCCGAAAAACTGGGGTCCCGTCAGGATTTAAGCTACCCGACAATTTAAAAAAATTCGATGGTTTACAAGATCCTGAGAATTGGCTAGTTGATTATCTCGAGATGGTGAAACTGATAGGTGGAACCAGAGCAACAGCCATGCAGAGCTTCCAAGTACACTTGAGTGGAGCAGCACGATCATGGATAAAGAAGATGCCTCCGGGGTCCATCGACAGTTGGGATAGTTTCGAGGACATCTTTGTGAAGAATTTCCGATCCACATACAAAAAACCCGCATCATTAGAAGAGTTGAGGGCTTGCAGGCAGAAGTATGATGAATCAATGAGAAAATACATCTAGAGGTGGAATATTATCAAAAACTCGGCAGAGAACATATCTGACGAGAGAGCAATAGATGCGTTTGTGGCAGGAATTCGACGGAGAGACTTTGTCGAAGATTTGGGGAGAACCAACCCAAGGACAATATCAGCATTAATGGAGATAGCGAATAGGTGGGCAGATGGAGAAGATGCTGTTCACAACAAGCGACACAGGTCGCCAGAGGAGGACCGCAGTCGAAACTTTCAAAATAGACGACGATTTTCTCGGTAGTTCTCGAGTTATGATGCTCCTGGACAAATATCGGCTGGGTTTTGAGCAAAACCTGGAGGAAACAACCGAGATGATTATCAAAGGAGTAGCGAGCAGCAAGGCGACAATAGAGATGACTCCCGTAACAATAGACAAAATAATGGACCAAGGTTCCAGAGACCATATATATCTCCCGAGGATATGATGAACGGACCGTGTCAGATGCATTTTTATCTCGACAATAATGGAAAGAGGCGGTCAGGACATCTGCAGAAGGACTGCCGAAATTTTCAAGCAATGCTGAGATTTGCAGGGCAAGCCAATACACAAGCAATGAATAGAAACCCCCATGGGCCAAGGAGTGAGATTCACCTTCCGCCTCCTCCCGCAATTACGGATGCAAATCGACATCAGTTACAAATAGTGGCAGCTCCAAATCCGCCTCCTTATATCGACACCAATGGTGCGGTCTCGATGATTCAGAAAGCTAGGCCATCTAACAGGGCTCAGAAAGTAATCTCGCGGCAAGTGTTCATGGCAGAGAAGATGCCTCCACCAACTATTGAGTACCTGAATTGGTCGGGACAGGACATTGGCTTCACAATAGTGGATCACCCGTAGCAAGTTCCTCGACCAGGGCAATCAACACTTATTTTACCAGCGGTGATAGCAAGATTCGACGTTTCTCGAGTATTCATAGATGGAGGCAGCAGTCTAAACCTTATGTATGCAGATACACTAAGGAAGATGAACATATCCCTGGCAAACCTAAAACCAACTGATACACGTTTCCATGGTATCACGCTAGATAAGCCAAGTTATCCGCTGGGGAAGATCAATCTCGACGTTCAGTTTGGAACCCGAGAAAATTACAGGATAGAAAGGCTGGAGTTCGAAGTTGTGGATTTCCCGTCGCAATATCACACTTTGTTGGGACGACCAGCGTATGCCAGGTTTATGGCGGTACCGCACTACACATACTTGTTGTGGAGGCTACCTGGACCAAAGGGACCGATTACAGTCAAAGGAAGTTTTGCGTTAGCTGATAAATGCGACAAGGACTTTCATCGACTGTCAGAAACATTCGGGATGCAAGCGGAATATATGGCGTCAAGGCTAAAAACTGACTATGATGTGTTGCCAGATGTAGGAAGGCCACTCAGGGAGCCAACCTTTGGCACTACCAAGGATTCTAAGGAAGTACAGATTCACCCGACAGATCCCAAGAAAACGACGTCCATTGCAACAAACATGGACCTCGCATAGGAAAGGGCGCTCGTCGAGTTCCTCCATGAGCGCTGGAAAATCTTCGCATGGTGTCCAGCTGACATGCCAGGAGTACCCAGGGAACTTGCCGAGCACCACCTAAACTTGGATCCAATAGCGAGACCAATTAAAAAACCTTTGCGGCGTTTTTCGGAACCAAACCGCAAAGCCATGCTGTTAGAGATTGATCGAATCAGAGAAGCTGGTTTTATCAAAGAGTTACGTACAGAGGTCACGTGGGTAGCTAACCCAGTGCTGGTCCCGAAGAAAAACACGAAAGTCCTTCGCATGTGTGTCGACTTCACGTGTCTCAATAAACACTGTCCAAAGGATCACTTTCCCCTCCCAAGGATCGATCAAATTATCGACTCCACGGTAGGATGTGAACGTCTTTCCTTCCTGGATGCATATTCTGGTTATAACCAGATCAGACTAAAAGAAGATGACGAGGTCAAAACAGCGTTTATAACACCTTATGGCGTGTTCTGCTACAGAACAATGCCTTTTGGTCTGAAAAACGCGGGAGCAACATATCAGCGGATGATGCAGAAGTGTCTTGCAACACAGATTGGAAAAAACGTACAAGTGTACATTGACGAAGTCGTCATAACAACAAAGAAGGGGTCAACATTGATCGAGGATTTAAAGGAAACTTTCGACAACCTTGACAAGTTCCGCCTCAAGCTGAACCCGATAAAGTGCTCTTTGGCGTTCCTGCGGGAGAACTTCTCGGGTTCCTGGTTTCAGCAAGAGGAATCGAAGCCAATCCAGAGAAAATCCAAGCTATCGTAACAATGAGGAAGCCAACAAATTTGAAAGAAATACAACAGTTGACTGGGCGAGTCGCAGCTTTGAGCAGATTCGTTGCCAGGCTAGGAGAAAAGGCGTTACCATTTTACGCCTTGATCAAGCAAGGAGAGAAGTTTCAATGGAACGAAGAGGCAGACAGAGCTTTCGAGGATCTCAAGCGCACAATCTCGACACCACCAATCTTGGTGGCGCCTCAGGAGAAGGAACCTCTCCTGTTATACATCGCAGCCACGCCTCAGGTGGTCAGCACAGCTGTCGAGGGTACTCCTCGCCAATGCCCTCCGATAGGGGCTTAGGGTTGATGGAATCCTGCAACCTGACACGAGACATCGGTTCGCAGACAAGCGGGGAGAGCGATTTACCCAGGTTCGGGGCCCTCGATGAGGTAAAACCCTTACGTCCCGCTCGTCTCGTTCTTGATTATGATGATAATGGGTTACAATGGGGTGCCGAATAATTCGGCTGAGATCTCGTCGAGATGGCTATTGCTATGGTGACCTAGCTCTGAGCTTTTGTTGGCTAAGATTGCTAAGATTGTTCGTGTCCCTCGGCAGCCCCTCTCCTGGCCTTTATATAGGAGGCCAGGTCTCAAGAGGTCTAACCGAGTAAGACTAGGTTTATAGTAGTTTTAGATCCGATCTTTCCTTGTTCGATCGCTTCCTTATCTTGCCCGTCAAGGAACCTTCTGGTGCGCCGTCCTAGTGGACCATCTCGCCTTCAGGTGTCTTCATGGGCCTCCAATTAGTCAATACATGATAGGGTAATGTGGGTTACCCGAAGGGTAGTTCCCACGTCAGTTGCCCCCGAGTGTCTAGCCGAAGATATTTCGGGTAGAGACTAAAGCATGTCTTCTCCTGATGTTCTTCTCCTTCATTGTCCTTGTTCATCTTGAATCTGCTCTGTCTTCGTTTTATCGGGTGCGCGTTAGCGCTCCCGATGGGAGTAGCCCCCGAGTCTAGGTACGGATGCTCGCAGTCCGTGCGTAGACTCAAGTTGTACCACTCGAATATTCTCCTCTGCCGATGTTTTCCACAGGTCTTCATAGGTCATTCGATATATTTTCTTTATGCAAAGGATAATGAGTAACGTGCCCAACTGTTGTTTGGTTAACTGCCGATGGCAAAACACCGTTACCCTACACAGAATCAAGTCCCCGGGCATGATCCTGGAGTGCAAAAAATTTCTATCGGGTGCACGCCGCGCTCCCGATGGGAGTAGCCCCCGAGTCTGGGTGCAAGCGCTTGTAACCGAGTGCAAACTCAAACCTTCTTCCTTCGACTGTTCATTCTGTCGAGTCTTCATTTTATCGGGTGCGCGTCAGCGCTCCCGATGGGAGTAGCCCCCGAGTCTAGGTGCAAATGTCTACAGCCGGGCGTAGACTCAAGTCCTTCATCCGATAACCTTTTATTTTTCCTTCGAATGCTTCAAGGGTTTTTTTATGACGTCACTGTTGACGTGTAACTGCTGCGGGCCGATTGACAGGACTTGACCTGACGGGCCCACCCTAGTTCTGCGCAGGCAGTTTTTAGGGCTTGACCAACGCACGCGTGGCAATCGAGGCGTCTCCTCGATTTTCGCACGACGTGGGAATAATGGGCCGCCGGTTTCACTCCTTCTTCAAGCGCCACGTGTACAGTCAGATTTGCCCCACCCCCACGACGCTTTGTGGAGTTATGGCCACGATTGGGCACAAATTCTTACGGGATAAATAGGGGGCCTCCTCTCTTTTTTATCTTTTACCCTGTTTACTACTCATCTTCTCCCTCAAGCCTCCCTGTTCCTCTGCCTCTTCATCAGAAGCTCCGTTCACCATGGGCAAGAAGAAGAGCGGCAGTACCTCGGAGGCGGTCAAAGTTAGCCGTGATTGGAGCGCCTCCGCCATTTCCAACCGCGACATCAACAAGCTTCGCGCTCTCGGTTTCATCTCCGCATCTGAGGGATTCAGCTCTGGCAGCTGACCCCAAATTCCATCCTCCACCTCTCCATTTTTTTATTACCGTTTGCGAGGCCTTCCTCGGCATTGAGCCTCACTGGGGTCTTTGGAGGAAGATCTTCTATGTGAAGCGTCACAGCGACAGTAATGGCCCCCCCCCTCCCCCGTCGTTGGTGGCGTTGGCTTCGTCGTCAGGAAGGAGGTCGACTACTTCGACTACCCAATGAAGGAATCCGTGCAAGGCTGGCGCAACAAGTGGTTCTACCTGCGAGATCCCGCCGTTTCTGGGCGGCGTTCAAATCTCCCCCCCTTTGATGATGTCTTGGTGGCTCAGAAGAAGAAGTCTTGGCAAAACGCCCTTTCTCCCGAAGAAAAGGCGACGACTGATGAACTGTTTGAGCAAATAGTCACCTTGAAGAATACAGGAGGTCTGACGATGTGCGGCACTGAAGTAGTTTCAGTGTTCCTACAACATCGAGTGCAGCCGCTGATGTCCCGCCCTCACCAGTTATGGCTTTATACTGGCAAAAGCGACAAGTCAAGGATCAACTCTGCCGACCTATCGGCAGATGAGCTTCGGGACGAGGTTCGTCCCCTAACATGCCTCAGTACGAAGGACACCATCGTCCTGACATCGGCTCGTCCTCCCTACGATCTCGACCATCTCCCGTCCGAGGTAATCTTTACTGCTCCTCGCATGCTTTCATCCCTTTTTGCTTCGCCGTATTTTACAATTTTCTTTACTCTTTTTGATAGGCCCCAGTCGTCGTCCGATGATATCCTCCTTCACCAGAAAGTGGTGTGGAACCGGAGGATGATGACGATGACTCTGACGGAACTGAAGGCGCCCAGCAGGTCCTTGAGGACAGCGATGTTCAAGAGGGTGACACTGCCGAAGATGCCGCTTTTACCAGGAGCAAGCGCCGCTTGCAGATAGATGATGATTTCATCATGACGGCTGAATCTAGTCCTAGCGACCAAGATAATGATGTCGTTGAAACTCCTCTGCCTTCTCCTGTTAAAAAGTGTTCAACAAGTTTCTTCGTGGACGAAGATGATCTGGAGCTGTGAGCATCTATACTCTTTTTTTTCTTGATTTATTTCTTGTCATTCTGCATGCTAACTGTGCACTTTACTGAAGTAGCTCTGATGATGACGATGTTCCTCTCGCGAAGAGGGCCAAGTTAGTCTCTGAGAGAGCAGCATCGGCTAAGGAGTCAGATCCTTCTCCCGCCAAGTCAACGCCTCCTACCAGGACAGCTGTAGAGAAAATTCCGGTGTCGAAGGTTATTCCTCCCGGTGATCCCCCTGCCTCGTTGGATTCTCGTGACCACGTAAGTTTTTATGTTGCCTTATTTCGCTAAATTTCTCTTTTTATCGACTGAATCTCCCTTCTTCCTTGCCGCAGCCGATTTATGCCACAGTCGACGCTGTGGCAGATTTTGCTGAGCAGTTTACCCGACTGGAGGCTGAAAACGTCCAGCTTCGGAAGAGCGTCAAGACCTCGGCTGATCAGGTGTTAGAAGCCAACAGTTTCGCTTCTGACGCCAAGAACGAAAATGCCTCGCTGAAGATAGAGCTGTCGAAGCTGAGGCAACAAATGAAGGACGAACAAGAAGCCAGGCGAGCGGCAGCGATCGTAATCGACAAGAAGGAAGGCGTCCTCCGCGAATCCGTCAAGGATTTATTAGGTGAAAACCCACGGTATCCCGCTTTTTTTTATTGGTGATTCTTTATTGGTTACTGATATATCTCTCTTTCAGAGGCTGCCAATATAACTGTCAGCCGTCGTCATCAGCTTCGGGTGGACTCCACAGTCGATGCCTTGTCACTTGCCGCTGAGTCTAATGTCCAGGTCCTTGGACTACTGCAAAAGACCAAGGGAGCATTGTCGAGGCTATACTCGATGATCTTCCCGAAGATGAATCAGGACAAGACCCTCGACAAGTTGGCGGATGCTTTCCTCGTTGATCCTTCCGAGCCCGTGGAGGTACTGAAACGCCGTAGTCGCTTGATTGGGGCGGTTCTTACTTTTCAGTTGCTTATGGGCCATGGGATGGGGTCAGAATTGGAGGAGTTTTCTAAGGCACTGCCTGTTGATGATGAACACCATCTGGTCGACCTTGAGCCTTTCAAAAGATCGGCAATAACTTGCGCCAACCGCCTTCTGAAGCTGGTGGATGAAGCACAAGCCGAGCCTGTTCCTGAGTCTGTCCCTGGTTCATCGTCGGCGAACCCTTGAACTGTTATTTGACTTGTTGTAAATAAGATCATCCGTAGCTTGAAGTAGCTTAACTAAAATTCGGCTTTGTTGCCAATTCAAACATCCTTTTGTCTGTAAAATGAATGCTGAACGCCCCCGATGGGAGTTTTTATGTTATTGCTTGGTCTGAACTGGGGACTGTACTGCAGATTCCTTCATCTTCTTCCCGTGCCGAGCTTTTTCCGAACCCTTCGAGTAATGACGAGTCAGGCCTTGTTCGTCGCTTACGTGATCAGGTGTCTTGTCTAAATAAAGACATTACTTCTCTTCGTGCGATGGCAGCCTTGGTGAAGAAAAAGGGAGAGATAGCGACTGCTGTCGAACAATATGCATTCAGCCGAAGAAAACAGGAAGATTCATGAAGAGGTTGAAGCGATGACCGATGTTGCACATCCGACGCATGGTTTATGGCTGCATCGTCCGAAGGCTGTCGTCATGGCGAAGTTTAAGTACCGGGTGATGAAGGCGCATTACTATTTTGATAAGTATTATGCTCATCTCACGATGGTTTGGAACACCTTGTTTCCTCTGGACCAGGCACCCGAAACCTTGTCTGGCTTGTTCACCCGATTCAAGTCTCCTGAGAGGATTCGACAGTTGGTGCGGAAAGAGCTTCTGGCTAGTGCTGAGCTTGCCTTTGCCTCGATATTGGCGTGCCATCCATCTTTGGACTTGAGAACCGTAGCAAATACTGAGAGGGATTTAAGCCAGTATTATGATGTTGCTAGAGGTCCTGCTTACACCGTCGTTTTTCGGATGGAGTCATGCCTTGAAAAGGAACTGAAGGCCCACTGGGACCGGGGAACCCGATTATAAATGTAATAACCTTGTATCTGCATAAGATTGTTTACTGCGTACGCTGCACGCTATGTTAGTTCGATTGATATTTTATTGTCGAGTGCGGCTGAGTGATCAGTTCAACCTGCTTTCTCGATGACTTCGTTGAATTTTATGCAATGTTATTGCAAAGTCGATATGTAATTTATTCGAGAGCTTGGCTTCGTCACGCGGTGCACCGGTTTGAGCCTTATCTTGTGATAATGTAACCATCGACTGCAGCACTCGCGTATTTTCCGTGGCTTGGATTGGTTGTTTTTGTGTGTCATTAATCTTAGCTCTCGCTGAGAGTATTTAATTAATGACACTGTGTAAGCATATTTCTTTTGGGCCAGCGCTCCCGATGGGAGTTAGAGCCAAAGGTAGGGGCTCCAAACGTTATGTTCGGATGCCAAAGCCTGAAGCAAGAAAAAAGGTAGAAAATCTGATTAGATCTTTATTCATAATGTAAAAGCAAGCTTATAGGCTGTTGACAAAACAATCGATTCCTATGTATAGAACCGTCGCAATTGCGCGATGTTCCACGGATTCTCGACGTCTTTCCCTGAAGCTGGATTTTTGAGCCGATAGGCTCCTCCTGGTATCACTTCGGTGATGTTGTATGGTCCTTCCCATGGAGATTCTAGCTTCAAGGGTCTTTTTTGCTTCAGCCGCGGTACCATATCCCCAACATTGAGGCGCTTCAAATCGGACGTCGGCTGGTAGGACTGCTTCGGCTCCGTGCACCAAGAATGGGGTATATTGAGTCGACCTGTTGGGTGTAGTACGCAAACTCCAGAGTACAGATGGTAACTCTTCGACCCAGGCTCCGGCTGCGCCTTTAAGGCGTTTCTTGAGGCCATCTCCTATTAGACCATTGATCCTTTCCACCTGGCCGTTGGTCTGGGGGTGAGAGACTGATGCGAATTTCAATTTGATTCCTCCATCATCACAAAATTTCCTGAACTCCTCGGAATCAAAGTTGGAGCCGTTGTCTGTGACGATGCTGTGTGGCATACCGAATCGACAAGTTATTCCCTTGAAGAATTGAACCGCTGTTTCAGCTTTTTGGTTTCGCACAGGTACTGCCTCGATCCACTTAGTGAATTTGTCGACTGCAACCAATAAGTACGTGTGTCCTCCGGGTGACGATCTCGGCAGCGGTCCAACTTGATCGAGTCCCCATTGAGCGAAAGGCCATGCCAAGGGTATTGTCATTAGGTCCGTTGCGGGAGCGTGTGGTTTTGGTGAAAAACGTTGGCAGGGATCGCACTTCATGACTAGATCCCTAGCATCCGACGCTGCCGTTGGCCGGTAAAATCCTGCCCTAAAGGCTTTTGCCACAAGGGCCACCGCTCCCGCATGATGCCCGCAGGTTCCTTCGTGTATCTCGCGCAACAGTGCTTTTCCATCGTCAGTGGCGATGCACCTTTGGAAGATCCCTGAGATGCTACGCTTGTAAAGCTCACCATTTATTACGGTGAAGGCCTTTGAGCGTCTGACGATTTGCCTAGCTTCCACAGAGTCCTCTGGCAGCTCTTGCTTTGTCAGATATGCTAGGAACGGTTTGGTCCATAGTGGCTCGAGGAGGAGGACTTGTTCGGCAGGGGGAGTTGGAGATTCTTCAGCCGAAGGAGTTTGCTGTGAGCTTGCCTCTAATTCATCAGCCGATGATTTTGGAGGTGGCGACGTCTTTTCTTTTATCGATCGTTGAGTGATCACTTCGTAAAACACTCCGTCTGGGATGGGGGAGCATGTGGACCCGATGTTTGCCAAAGTGTCGGCTTCCTCATTACTGGCTCTGCCGATATGTTTGAGCTCGCATCCTTCGAATTTAGCTTCCATATTCTCGATACAGCCGCCGGTAGGCGATCATGTTGTCGCTGACTGCGTCGCATAGGTTCATCGACTGCTGCACCACCAAGTTTGAGTCTCCGTAGATCTCCAGACGAGTAGCACCACACGCCTTTGCCATTTTCATTCCGTGCAAGAGCGCTTCGTATTCTGCTTCGTTGTTCGTCGGCAGAGAGAAATTCATACGCAGTATATACTTCATCTTATCTCCCTGCGGTGATATCAGCACCACTCCTGCCCCTGCTCCTGTACTCCGTTTTGACCCATCGAAGTACATTATCCATGATCCTGACATGTCGGGTACTGCCGGCGACTGCGATTGGATCCAATCTGCCACGAAATCTGGGAGGATTTGGGATTTTATCGCCGTTCGATTAACGTAAGTTATGTCATGTGGCGCTAGTTCAATAGCCCATTGGGATACTCGACCCGTGGCTTCCGGATTGGTCATTATGCTCTTCAGGGGTGCTTCGCTTACAACTTTAATCGGGTGCTCCGTGAAGTAGTGCCGCAACTTGCGAGCCGACCGCCATACTGCATACGCCAGCTTCTGGTGATGGGGATACCTCTGCCTTGCAGGAGTGAGCACTTCGCTGAGGTAATAAACGGGCCTCTGCACACCATGAACTCTCCCCGCTTCCTCTCGTTCGACGACTAAAACGCTTCTGAAGACATGCGCTGTTGCGGCTATGTACATGAGTAACGTCTCCTTCTCGCGCGGAGTCACAAGCACTGGGGAGATCGATAAGATTTTCTTCAAGTTGTCGAAGGATTCCTGTGCCTCCTTTGTCCACTTGAACTTTTCTGATTTTTTCATCGGTTTGTAGAAGGGCAAAGCTTTCTCCCTAGCTTTGCAATGAACCTCGCTGAGTGCTGCTAGCCGGCTCGCTAACTGCTGCACTTGGTGCAGATTCTTTGGTGGCTCCATATCAAGGATAGCTTTGATCTTTGAGGGATTGGCTTCGATTCCTCTGGCTGATATGAAGTACCCAAGTACTTGTCCTCCCGGCACTCCGAAGAAGCATTTTTTGGGATTCAACTTGATTTTGTATCTGTCCAGATTGTCGAAGGTTTCCCGTAAGTCATCGATGAGCGTGGCTGCGTGCTTCATTTTCACCACGATGTCGTCAATGTAAACTTCAATATTTCTTCCAATCTGCTCCGCGAGGCAAGCTTGCATGCAGCGTTGGTAAGTATCTCCTGCATTTTTCAACCCGAAGGTCATGACATTGTAGCAGAAAACGCCGTGCGGAGTGATGAACGCGGTTAGCTCCTGGTCTTCCTTCTTCAGCTTAATCTGATTGTACCCGGAGTATGCATCGAGAAAAGAGAGACGGTCGCATCCGGCCGTGGAGTCGACTATCTGGTCTATTCGAGGCAGTGGGAAATGATCTTTCGGGCAGTGCTTGTTAAGGCTGGTGTAATCGATGCACATGCGGAGGGCGGTTGTGTCCTTCTTTGGTACCATGACGGGATTGGCTACCCACTCAGATTCCTTAAGCTCCTGAATAAATCCTGCCCTGCGGAGCCGATTAACTTCTTCGCCAATTGCTCTTCTCTTTGGTTCA
The DNA here is from genome assembly GCF_022539505.1 of Lolium rigidum. NCBI lineage: Eukaryota > Viridiplantae > Streptophyta > Magnoliopsida > Poales > Poaceae > Lolium > Lolium rigidum. The sequence continues at coordinate 217,940,166 of NC_061511.1, read as the reverse complement.
GAAATCGTCGCATTGATTGCTGCACTGGTTTGGCTGTCGGATCAACATTTAGGGCGTGCTCAGCGAGTTCCCTGGGGATACCTGGCATGTCGGATGGTTCCCATGCAAATATCTCCCAGTGCTCACGGAGGAACTCGATGAGCGCGCTTTCCTATGCGTCAGTGAGGTCAGCCGAAGTATTGACCGTCTTCTTCGGATCAGTAGGGTGCACCTGCAGCTTCTTAGTTTCCTTTGCAGCATCGAACTCATCGGATCTTACGTTTCGATTGTCGGCTGGTGGTTGTGTGTGGTCTGTGACGGTATCGATCGCGTTGAGTTCTTCCTTGGCTCCAAACTTCGAAGCGATCTTCTGGAATTCCCTGTCGCAGTTGTCTGATTGAGTGAAGCTGCCGTGAACGGTTATTGGGGTCCCGTTGTTGCCTGGCATCTTCAGTTTCAAGTATGCATAATGAGGCACGGCCATGAATTTAGCAAACGCAGGCCTGCCGAGGATGGCGTGGTACTGAGATTCCCAGTCGACTACCTCGAACTCGATCTTTTCTTTCCTGAAATTACTGGGCGTGCCGAAGACTACGTCCAATGATGTTTTGCCTAGCGAGTAAGCGGGTCGGGTCGGTATAATGCTGTGGAACCCTGTGTCAGATTCTCTTAGCATGTCGACTTGTTAAACCCATTGCTCTCATTGTGCCGGCGAATAGCAGAGTTCAAGCCGCTTCCTCCATCCATGAATACTTTGCCCATACTCGTACCCTCCGATCCGTGCTTCAAGGACAAGGGCCGCGTGACCGGGCCTTGGGACAGCTTTCGGGTGATCTGCCCTGCTGAAGATGATGCTTTGTTCTGACCAGTCGATGAAATCCGGCGTATCGACCATGGCGACTTCCGCATATTTTACTTCTCGGGAGAACTTCTTGATTTCTCTCTTCGAAAAGCTGGTTTTATGGATCATGCTGATTTGTCCACGTAGTGCTGGGAATACTTCGGCTGGAACATATTCATCTTTCTCCATTGGCTCGTATGGTTCTGGTACATACGGTTCTGGCGGATGGTCGTAGGACCTTGCCTTCTTCTTGATACGTCTCCGACGTATCAATAATTTCTTATGTTCCATGCCACATTATTGATGATATCTACATGTTTTATGCATACTTTATGTCATATTTATGCATTTTCCGGAACTAACCTATTGACGAGATGCCGAAGGGCCAGCTTGTTGTTTTACTGCTGTTTTTCGTTTCGGTAATCCTAGTAAGGAAATATTCTCGGAATCGGACGAAATCAACGCCCAGCATCTTAGGATCACTCGAAGCTTCCAGAACACCCGAGAGAGGCCCGAGGGGGGCCACTGGGCCACCAGACGCCAGGGTGGCGCGGCCCAGGCCTTGGCCGCGCCCCCCTAGTGTGTCACCGCCTCGTCGACCCTCCGACTCCGCCTCTTTACCTATATAAAGGTCCCTGACCTAAAACTTCGAGACGGAAAAGCCACGGTACGAGAAACCTTCCAGAGCCACCGCCATCGCGAAGCCAAGATCTGGGGGACAGGAGTCTCTGTTCCGGCACGCCGCCGGGACGGGGAAGTGCCCCGGAAGGCTCCTCCATCGACACCACCGCCATCTTCATCAACGCTGCTGTCTCCCATGAGGAGGGAGTAGTTATCCATCGAGGCTCGGGGCTGCTGCCGGTAGCTATGTGGTTCATCTCTCTCCTATGTACTTCAATACAATAATCTCATGAGCTGCCTTACATGATTGAGATTCATATGATGATGCTTGTAATCTAGATGTCATTATGCTAGTCAAGTGGGTTTTACTTATGTGATCTCCGGAGACTCGTTGTCCCACGTGTGTAAAGGTGACAGTGTGTGCACCGTGTGGGTCTCTTAGGCTATATTTCACAGAATACTTATTCACTGTTATGAATGGCATAGTGAAGTGCTTATTTATATCCCTTTATGATTGCAATGTGTTTTGTATCACAATTTATCCGTGTGCTACTCTAGTGATGTTATTAAAGTAGTTTATTCCTCCTGCACGGTGTAATGGTGATAGTGTGTGCATCGTGTAGTACTTGGCGTATGCTATGATTGTGATCTCTTGTAGATTATGAAGTTAACTATTGCTATGATAGTATTGATGTGATCTATGCCTCCTTTCGTAGTGTGAAGGTGACAGTGTGCATGCTATGTTAGTACTTGGTTTGGTTATGTTGATCTGTCATGCACTCTAAGGTTATTTAAATATGAACATCGAATATTGTGGAGCTTGTTAACTCCGGCATTGAGGGTTCGTGTAATCCTACACGATTAGTGGTGTTCATCATCCAACAAGAGAGTGTAGAGTCTAGCATTTATCTATTTATTCTGTTATGTGATCAATGTTGAGAGTGTCCACTAGTGAAAGTATGATCCCTAGGCCTTGTTCCTAAATACTGCTATTGCTGCTTGTTTACTGTTTTACTGCATCTCTACTGTCCGCAATATCACCACCATCAACCACACGCCAGTCCTGGGCAAAGCACTTTTCTGGTGTTGTTGCTACTTCTTATATTTATTCATACCACCTGTATTTCACTATCTCTTCGCCGAACTAGTGCACCTATTAGGTGTGTTGGGGACACAAGAGACTTCTTGCTTTGTGGTTGCAGGGTTGCTTGAGAGGGATATCTTTGACCTCTTCCTCCCTGAGTTCGATAAACCTTGGGTGATCCACTTAAGGGAAACTTGCTGCTGTTCTACAAACCTCTGCTCTTGGAGGCCCAACACTGTCTACAAGAATAGAAGCACCCGTAGACATCACTTCTCCATCATATGAACTCTTGATATAGCTTCGGCTCTAAGATCATCACAGAACTGTCGAATCTCTAGGAAGTGTCGGCAGTTCCTCAACAAGTGACTGGACTTCTCCCGACCATCCTTTGGATCGAAGTATGAGTGGAGGTAACATGGCGCCTCGAGTTGCTCTGTAGCCGAAAGATACGGAGAACGGGTGCAGCCCCTGATTGCCGATGTGTCGTGGCATCCTTGCTCGAACTGTCGAGGATGAACTGATGTTCTGCCTTCCTCCTCACGGTGTGAGCTTCTTCGTCTCTTTCTTTGTCCAGCCGTGGTGTCGAGATTCCCTCGGTCGCTCCCTTGTATGCTTCTGGGCGAAATTTTTAGGGTTGTCGCTGAAGAGACACCCTCCGGAGGTACGGCCTTTGAGTCGGGCGCACTGACCCTAGGGAGGCGAAGGAAACCTCCGGAATCGATGACGAAGTGGACGCCACCGAAAACAGCCTCCGTGTCGTGAGATGATGCCATAGGGTTTGGGTGAAGTACTTCGCGGCGCGGCACGAACACGAAGGATCCGCAGTGGATCGGATCTGTTGACTCTGCTGGCGTTGGTGATTCGAGTAAGAACGTCGCGGACGTGACTGGTGCTGCCGATGACTTGCCTTGTGCAGACAGGGTCCCCACAGACGGCGCCAATTGTCGAGGGTACTCCTCGCCAATGCCCTCTGATAGGGGCTTAGGGTTGATGGAATCCTGCAAGCTGACACGAGACATCGGTTCGCAGACAAGCGGGGAGAGCGATTTACCCAGGTTCGGGGCCCTCGATGAGGTAAAACCCTTACGTCCTGCCTGTCTGTTCTTGATTATGATGATAATGGGTTACAATGGGGTGCCGAATAATTCGGCTGAGATCTTGTCGAGATGGCTATTGCTAAGGTGACCTAGCTCTGAGCTTTTGTTGGCTAAGATTGCTAAGATTGTTCGTGTCCCTCGGCAGCCCCTCTCCTGGCCTTTATATAGGAGGCCGGGTCTCAAGAGGTCTAACCGAGTAAGACTAGGTTTACAGTAGTTTTAGATCCGATCTTTCCTTGTTCGATCGCTTCCTTATCTTGCCCGTCAAGGAACCTTCTGGTGCGCCGTCCTAGTGGCCCATCTCGCCTTCAGGTGTCTTCATGGGCCTCCAATTAGTCAATACAGGATAGGGTAATGTGGGTTACCCGAAGGGTAGTGCCCACGTCAACAGCACTTGTAGTCGAAAGAGAGGAAGCAGGAAAACTGCATGGAGTGCAGAGGCCAGTATATTTCATCAGTGAAGTTTTATCACCCTCGAAACAGCGGTATACGCAGTACCAAAAGCTAGCATATGGAGTGTTTACAACCGCAAGAAAATTGCGGCACTATTTTTCGGCGCATCCGATAATAGTGGTAAATGAGGCGCCTTTATCCAATATATTAAACAATCCAGAGGCTACCAGTCGTGTCTCCCTTTGGGGAATAGAGCTTTCCCCTCGGGACATCACATACGAAAAAAGAAAAGCAATAAAGTCATAGATCTTACCAGACTTCATCGCAGAGTGGATGGAGCTACAAAATACGGGACCTCCGGATTTATCGAGAACCTGGACTATGAACTTCGACGGGTCCAAGAGATTAGAGGGAGCTGGAGCAGGCGTGATACTAATATCACCTCAAGGCGACAAATTGAAGTATGTCTTACGGATGACGTTTTCAAACGCGTCTAATAATGAGGCAGAATACGAAGCTCTTATACACGGGATGAAGATGGCGAAGGCTTGTGGCGCAACTCAATTAAAAATCTTCGGTGACTCACAACTGGTGGCTCAGCAAGTCATGAATCAATGCGACGCAGTCAATGATAGTATGATAGCATACAAAGAAGTGTATAACAAGCTCGAGAAGCTGTTTGACGGGTGCGAGGTAAATTACATCAGCAGGCTAAGCAATGATGAAGCCGATGTTCTTGCAAACATTGGGTCGTAATGTCTCGCAATACCACCTGGAGTGTTCTGGGAAGAGATAGCTGAAAGATCAACCAAGGCGAAGAAACAGCAGAAGAAGGAAAAGGAGGAGAAATCCTCGGGGGCTAAAGAAGTACCATCGAGAGAAGAGGGGGAACCTAAGGTAATAATGATGATACAGATTCCGTGGATGCAAGCGTACATAGCATATATCTCGAGACAGGAATTACCCAACGATCCAGTTGAAGCAAGGCGAGTTATTAGACGTTCTAAAGCCTTTTACTGTGATCAAAGGAGAGCTATACAAAAGAAGTATTTCGGGAGTACTACAAAGATGTGTCACACCTGAGGAAGGAAGGCTAATTCTGAAGGATGTACACGAAGGAGTGTGTGGACATCATGCAAGCAGCCGAGCTATAGCAGCCAAGGTTTTCAGAGCAGGATTTTATTGGTTGACAGCAATCGAGGATGCAAAAGACATAGTTCGTACTTGCAACGCGTGCCAGAGATTTGCCGCAAAACCTCATTCTCTGGCAGCAGAGTTGATGCCAATACCGTTGTCTTGGCCCTTTGCTCAGTGGGGTCTCGATATGGTGGGAAAATTACACAAGGCCTGGCCAGGGGGATACGAGTATATGCTCGTAGCTGTCGATAAATTCACGAAGTGGATAGAAGGAAAGCCGATAAACTCACCAGATGGAGCATCCGCAATTAAGTTCGTGAAAAGTATCGTTTTTCGATTTGGCGTGCCTCATAGCATCGTCACGGACAATGGTAGTAACTTCACATCCAATGAATTCAAGGCATATTGTGCAGAGGTAGGCATCAAACTACACTTTGCGTCAGTTGCGCACCCGCAGACCAACGGTCAAGTCGAAAAAGCCAATGGCATCATCTGCAATGGTATCAAGAAACGCCTGCTAGCACCATTGGAAAAAGTTCGACACACCTGGCCAGAGGAGCTGCCCAGTGTGTTATGGAGTATTCGAACAACACCAAATACAGCGACGCGGGAAACTCCGTTTTTTCTGGTCCATGGAGCTGAGGCAGTGCTGCCGATAGAAATAGAACATAACTCTCCGAGAGTAACAGAATATGACGAAGAAGCTTCAAGAAAAGCATTGGAGGATGATGTCGATGCACTCGATGAAGCTCGAGACGAAGTATTATCACGAGTCACAAAGTACCAGCAAGACCTGAAAAACTACCACACTCGACGTTTGCGACCAAGATCTTTTCAGGTAGGCGACTTAGTTCTTCGGCTTACACAAAAAAGCCATGAAAAACTCGAGTCGTCGTGGCTTGGCCCTTACATCATTACAGAAGTAATCGAAGGAGGAGCATACAGGATAAAGGATAAGAAGACAGGGGTTGCCATGCCAAATCCCTGGAACGTGGCGCAACTTAGGCGTTTTTATGCTTAAGTCAAGATATATATATAAACATACAATGTACTGTGAGTTTTCAGACGCACTGTTTTCCTTTCAGGGCACCGAGTGGGGCTGAAAGGTTTTTAATGAGGCGGGCTCGCGGTGCTGCAATATAATAAAGATAGTGGTGATATACATCTTTTCCGTCGACAGACTCGGGGGCTCATAACCCGTAGTAACAATATATATAACTTTCCGCAAAATACAGTTATTCGCCTTGGCGTAAAACAATCCGCAAATCAAAAAAGACATAAGCACTGGCCAACAATAGGCTCGGGGGCTTTATCATCAAGTTACTTTACAATATAGATTGTGTTTACAACATGCAAAACTTCGACAAGAATAAGCAATCTTTCAGTTGCCACCTATTATATCATCTATATTTACCCGTTCATTGCTTGTAGCACCAGTTCTATGTTCAGCATAGCTACCTCTCACGAAGAATTCGGCGTCTAGCCGAAGTAGTTCATCCATCATCTCTTCTGCTATAGGGGTTACAATATCGTTGATTTTGTCGATGTTCCTCTTCCTCTTCCTCTGCTTGGCCAAGCACTTGGCGACAATTTGAGTCATGTCTAACTTCGGGTAGCAGACTTGTATCATAATCACGGCAAATCTTGCTCCAGCAGATAGTTGGGCTCGCACAAATTCATGGATTCGAGGGGCATCCCGGAACTTATCCATCAAAGCAGGAAGAGTTTCTGGTGTTTTGTTACGTGGAAACATGGTACTATAAACTAAGGACAATGTCCTTGTGCAGAAGTCGAGAAAATCGCGGACCTGACCCGCGCGATCTTGAAATCTGACGATTTGGCGAGTACGTTCAGGCGTAACCCAAAAATTAGAACCATGCTCCAGTGCAAGCTTGAGAAGCACATTGGACCGAGCTTCAACACACTGATCTTCGGCAGCAGTATCCAAAAATGAACCTGTTTCAAGCGGAAGCATCAGCGAGGAAGAAAAAACAGTAAGAATAAAATCAAGTATGACCAAGTTTACGAAGCGTACCCGTCATATCCAAGCTGGAGTCGTTCATCAGTCGAAGCATATAATTTTCTCGTGAAGTAGCTTCAGCAGCCTCAGTAACCGCGGTTTCCTTCAACGCAAGGGCCTCCTGAGCTTGTTGAAGAGCAAGTTTTTCCCTTTCAGAAGATTTTCGAGATTGTTCCATTATTACGAGAGCTTGTTTCTCCATCGACTGAAGTTGTTGTCGAAGATCGTCCAAATCTTCATTCTGTGCAACACTTGAAGAACCTTCAATAAACTCGACAACATAGGCCTTTCTCGAGTAAGACGCAGCTGGTAATGCATCCGAAGAACGAGGCACCGCGGTGTAGTTGTCAAAAATCAACTGGAGAGAAATATTTCGATATCAATAATTTGGCAAGATAGTTTTTCATTGATTCAGTCAGATATTTACATGGACCTTACAAAAGAGGGTTCCTAGTGAACCAATGGGGCAGTTGTCGACAAAGCTACTTCGGCGATGTCGAAAAAAGAAAAAGAACAACACAAAAGACAAGGACAAGACGGTCTACTTGACCTCTGGCTTTGTCGAGCTAGGGGAAGGAGTTGGTTTGCATCCAAGGAAGGAGAGGATTTTCTTCGAGTTTGGCTTGGCAGCTTTAATCATAGATTGCCACTTCTTCGTCTCCATCTTCCTGACGTCACCAACCTTCGTCCAATCGACAGCTTGTTGGCTTTCGGCAACCAAAGCAATGGTGCCTTCAACGCCAATCTTCAAGCCCTCTTGCCGAAGATTTAGCCCAAGATCTTCTGCAGGGATGAAGTGCTGGGCCAGTACAACGAAAGATTCGGGTTCCTTTTTCTTCTCAAAGAAGTAGGGAAACAGCCGTAACAGTCCTGTCCTAGCGTCAGCAATGCCCTGGCGTGCCTCGTCTCCATGAATTTCAAGGAGGGAGAGCGCGTCGAGAAGGCGATCACCTTCAGGATTCTCAAGATCATAATCTTGGTGCGTCTTTCCTGATGAGGCAAAATTTAGCTTGTCAAAAAATGCGCGAAGAAAAAGCACGATCTCCCAAAGAAATCAAAGTGGTTAGAGCACTTACTAACAAAGCGTCGGCTCTGTGACTCCAAGCGAGTGATAATTTCTTTTTCACGGCCAGACTGTTGAGCTATGTTCTCACTCAAGGCATTTTCCACGTCTTGAAGTCTCTTTCGAAGACCCTCGACAGTGGCAGCATCTGATTCAGCCTTTTCGCAAGCTTTTTCACTTCGTTCAAGCTTGCGGGCAAGGTCATCAGCACGCTTGTTTGCCTCAGAAAGGGATTCTACCAAAATAAAGGGCGACACAAGTTACAGCAAAATAGAAGAGGCAAATCTATTCGATGAAATGCAGCAAGTAAAGAATACCTTTTAGCTCATTGGGAAGATCACGGTACCCGATAAATTGGGTACCGAGACGAACAAATTCCTTCATTGAAGGCTGAAAAGTAACACGGAATAAAAAAAAGAGGTTGAAGAATTTCGACAACAAAAGAGTGGAAACATTCGACAGCAAAAAAGAAAACAAAGGCACTTACATCATCCATAAGAGGGGTCGCAGAGCTGTCGGTCAAGAGACTTAGCTCTTTTCCTTGATCAGTCCTTGCTCGTTTTGGTGACGGAGCACGGGGGCTCACAACAGGACTGGGATGTCCTATATCCTGTTGTGGAGACGAGGTATCGTCCGCTGCGGGACAAGTCTCGGAGAGAACTAAAGTACGAGACGTGCTCGTTCGAGCAGTCACGTCAACAGGAGGATTTTCCTCCTCGTCACCACTATACATCAGGAAAAATATAAGAAACAAAGACAGGCAAAATTATTGGATGCAAAGGAAAAAGTAGATAGAAACTTACGAGCTGACAAGGGCATCATCGTAAGGGTTGAAGGGTTTGTCCACCTCTTCGGGTAAAGTTTCCTCGAGAAGGGACTTATTTTTGGAGGTACCAGAATCTGTGGCGTCATCTCTCTTCCGCTTGTTCGTTGGAGAAACAGCAGAGGGGAGGGAACGCGTTGACTCGGAATCTTCAGAATCAACTTCTTTTTCAGTGGAAGCCGCGGATTTGTGAGAACCCGCGACTTCGCTCTCAAGGCGAGAAGTGCCTTGGTGTTCGTCAGTGACGACGGTCCGTTCTTCGACTTCCCCGCCTTCAGGAAGAGGAGGAAGAGAAGCTAGGACTTGATGTTTCTACAAGGGAAAGATATGTCGACAATAGGTTATACAAAGGATATCGTCAAAAATAGTAGTCGACAAATACTAAAAACTCGGAAGGATAAAAATTTACCTTGGGGAGGGCGTTGGCGCCGCTATACGGCTCCACGCGACAAGTGGATGGAACGGCGTCCTTTTTGCAAAGCGAGGAGATTCTTCGGACAAGCTTCTCCAAGTCCTTCACTTCGAGATCTTTGGAGAGCCGGTCGACATCTTCCTCGCCAGCATACATCCAAAGGGGGTTCTTGCGAGCCTGCAGAGGCTGGACCCTAATCCTAAGGAAATATGTTGTAATTTGGATACCCGACAGTTCCTTGCCGCGGGTATTTTGAAGCTCGTGAATACGGGACATCAGTGCCTCTGTCATCGTTTTTTCTTCTTCGGTGGCTTTTGCGTCCCAGGATCGGCGGCGAAGAATTTCGGCACCTCCATCGAAAGGAGCAATGTTATACTCCACCGAGTCGGCACATTCTTCGCGGACATACAACCATCTTTTGCGCCACCCTTGGACGGAGTCGGGGAATTTGACGTCAAAGTACTCCACATCAGGGCGAACGCAAATAACAACACCGCCTTTGTTGTAGGCGATGTTGTGGGAGCCATTGCGGCGGAGACAGAAGATGCGCTTCCACAGAGCCCAATTAGGATGGACTCCGAGGAAGCATTCGCAGAGAGTAATGAAAATAGAGACATGGAGAATGGAATTGGGAGTCTGATGCGTGTAGTTGACACGTCCGTTGGGAACCCCAAGAGGAAGGTGTGATGCGCACAGCGGCAAGTTTCCCTCAGTTAGAAACCAAGGTTTAATCGAACCAGTAGGAGTCAAGAAGCACGTTGAAGGTTGATGGCGGCGGGATGTAGTGCGGCGCAACACCAGAGATTCCGGCGCCAACGTGGAACCTGCACAACACAACCAAAGTACTTTGCCCCAACGAAACAGTGAGGTTGTCAATCTCATCGGCTTGCTGTAACAAAGGATTAACCGTATTGTGTGGAAGATGATTGTTTGCAGAGAAAACAGTAAAAACAAGTATTGTAGCAGATTTGTATTTCAGTATTAAAGAATGGACCGGGGTCCACAGTTCACTAGAGGTGTCTCTCCCATAAGATAAAAGCATGTTGGGTGAACAAATTACAGTCGGGCAATTGACAAATAGAGAGGGCATAACAATGCACATACATGACATGATAAGTATAGTGAGATTTAATTGGGCATTACGACAAAGTACATAGACCGCCATCCAACTGCATCTATGCCTAAAAAGTCCACCTTCAGGTTATCATCCGAACCCCCTCCAGTATTAACTTGCAAAGCAACAGACAATTGCATTAAGTATGGTGCGTAATGTAATCAACAACTACATCCTCGGACATAGCGCCAATGTTTTATCCCTAGTGGCAACAAGCACAACACAACCTTAGAACTTTCTACATCATCTGTCCCGGTGTCAATGCGGGCATGAACCCACTATCGAGCATAAGTACTCCCTCTTGGAGTTAAAAGTAAAAACTTGGCCGAGCCTCTACTAGAAACGGAGAGCATGCAAGATCATAAACAACACATGTATAATAACTTGATAATTAACATGACATGGTATTCTCTATCCATCGGATCCCGACAAACACAACATATAGAATTACGGATAGATGATCTTGATCATGTTAGGCAGCTCACAAGATCCAACAATGAAGCACAATGAGGAGAAGACAACCATCTAGCTACTGCTATGGACCCATAGTCCAGGGGTGAACTACTCACTCATCACTCCGGAGGCGACCATGGCGGTGTAGAGTCCTCCGGGAGATGAATCCCCTCTCCGGCAGGGTGCCGGAGGAGATCTCCGGAATCCCCCGAGATGGGATCGGCGGCGGCGGCGTCTCGGTAAGGTTTTCCGTATCGTGGTTTTTCGCCTCGGGGGTTTCGCGACGGAGGCTTTAAGTAGGCGGAAGGGCGAGTCGGGGGCCAGACGAGGGGGCCACACCATAGGGCGGCGCGGGCCCCCCCTGGGCCGCGCCGCCACGTGGTGTCGCCACCTCGTGGCCCCACTTCGTGTGTTCTACGGTCTTCTGGAAGCTCCGTGGAAAAATAGGCCCCTGGGTCTTCGTTTCGTCCAATTCCGAGAATATTTCGTTACTAGGATTTCTGAAACCAAAAACAGCGAGAAAACGAGAACTGGCACTTCGGCATCTTGTTAATAGGTTAGTTCCGGAAAATGCACGAATATGACATAAAGTGTGCATAAAACATGTAGGTATCATCAATAATATGGCATAGAACATAAGAAATTATCGATACGTCGGAGACGTATCAAGCATCCCCAAGCTTAGTTCTGCTCGTCCCGAGCAGGTAAAATGATAACAAAGATAATTTCTGAAGTGATATGCCATCATAACCTTGATCATACTATTTGTAAACATATGTAGTGAATGCAGCGATCAAAACAATGGTGATGACATGAGTAAACAGGTGAATCATATAGCAAAGACTTTTCATGAATAGTACTTCAAGACAAGTATTTAATAAGTCTTGCATAAGAGTTAACTCATAAAGCAATAAATCAAAGTAAAGGCATTGAAGCAACACAAAGGAAGATTAAGTTTCAGCGGTTGCTTTCAACTTGTAACATGTATATCTCATGGATAATTGTCAACATAGAGTAATATAACAAGTACAATATGCAAATATGTAGGAATCAATGCACGGTTCACACAAGTGTTTGCTTCTGAGGTGGAGAGAAATAGGTGAACTGACTCAACATAAAAGTAAAGAGAATGGTCCTTCAAAGAGGAAAGCATCGATTGCTATATTTGTGCTAGAGCTTTTATTTTGAAAACATGAAACAATTTTGTCAACGGTAGTAATAAAGCATATGAGTTATGTAAATTATATCTTACAAGTTGCAAGTCTCATGCATAGTATACTAATAGTGCCCGCATCTTGTCCTAATTAACTTGGACTACCGGATCTTTGCAATGCACATGTTTTGACCAAGTGTCACAATGGGGTACCTCCATGCCGCCTGTACAAAGGTCTAAGGAGAAAGCTCGCATTTTGGATTTCTCGCTTTTGATTATTCTCAACTTAGACATCCATACCGGGACAACATGGACAACATATAATGGACTCCTCTTTAATGCATAAGCATGTGGCAACAATTATTATTCTCATATGAGATTGAGGATATATGTCCAAACCGAAACTTCCACCATGAATCATGGCTTTAGTTAGCGGCCCAAAGTTCTTCTCTAACAATATGCATGCTCCAACCATGAAGGTGGTAGATCTCTCTTGCTTCAGACAAGACGGACATGCATAGCAACTCACATGATATCCAACAAAGAATAGTTGATGGCGTCCCCATAAACATGGTTATCGCTCAACAAGCAACTTAATAAGAGATAAAGTGCATAAGTACATATTCAATACCACAATAGTTTTTAAGCTATTTGTCCCATGAGCTATTATATTGCAAAGGTGAATGATGGAATTTTAAAGGTAGCACTCAAGCAATTTACTTTGGAATGGCGGATAAATACCATGTAGTAGGTAGGTATGGTGGACACAAATGGCATAGTGGTTGGCTCAAGTATTTTGGATGCATGAGAAGTATTCCCTCTCGATACAAGGTTTAGGCTAGCAAGGTTGTTTGAAACAAACACAAGGATGAACGGTACAGCAAAGCTCACATAAAAGACATATGGTAAACATTATAAGACTCCATACCGTCTTCCTTGTTGTTCAAAACTCAATACTAGATGTTATCTAGACTCTAGAGAAACCGAATATGCAAACCAAATTAGCAAGCTCTAAGTATTTCTTCATTAATGGGTGCAAAGTATATGATGCAAGAGCTTAAACATGAGCACAACAATTGTCAAGTATCAAATTATCCAAGACATTTTAGAGTTACTACATGTAGCATTTTCCAATTCCAACCATATAACAATTTAACGAAGAAGAACTTCGCCATGAATACTATGAGTAGAGCCTAAGGACATATTTGTCCATATGCAACAGCGGAGCGTGTCTCTCTCCCACAAAGTGAATGCTAGGATCCATTTTATTCAAACAAAACAAAAAACAAAAACAAACCGACGCTCCAAGCAAAGTACATAAGATGTGGCCGAATAAAAATATAGTTTCAGGGGAGGAACCTGATAATGTTGTCGATGAAGAAGGGGATGCCTTGGGCATCCCCAAGCTTAGACGCTTGAGTCTTCTTAATATATGCAGGGGTGAACCACCGGGGCATCCCCAAGCTTAGAGCTTTCACTCTCCTTGATCATATTGCATCATACTCCTCTCTTGATCCTTGAAAACTTCCTCCACACCAAACTCGAAACAACTCATTAGAGGGTTAGTGCATAATAAAAATTCACATGTTCAGAGGTGACACAATCATTCTTAACACTTCTGGACATTGCATAAAGCTACTGGACATTAATGGATCAAAGAAATTCATCCAACATAGCAAAAGAGGCAATGCGAAATAAAAGACAGAATCTGTCAAAACAGAACAGTCCGTAAAGATGGATTTTATTAGGCCACCAGACTTGCTCAAACGAAAATGCTCAAATTGAATGAAAGTTGCGTACATATCTGAGGATCATGCTCGTAAATTGGCGTAATTTTCTGAGCTACCTACAGGGAGATAGACCCAGATTCGTGACAGCAAAGAAATCTGGAACTGCGCAGTAATCCAAATCTAGTACTTACTTTTCTATCAAAGACTTTACTTGGCACAACAAAAATCAAAACTAAGATAAGGAGAGGTTGCTACAGTAGTAAACAACTTCCAAGACACAAATATAAAACAAAAATACTGGAGTAAAAACATGGGTTGTCTCCCATAAGCGCTTTTCTTTAACGCCTTTCAGCTAGGCGCAGAAAGTGTAACTCAAGTGTTATCAAAGGGTGGTGCACCTACATCGGGGTTTGGAGTTTTCTCAACCATGCATAGTATATTGGATATATAAGTTTCAGCGTCTCCCTTTTCATTAGTCTTGGGCTTGCTACTCTCATCAAACAAATTTTCAGGAACAAGCCAAGCATAGTTATTTTCTAGTGCATCATTCATAGCTAGGAGTTTACATGGTATAGGTGCTTTGATCTCCCCGCCATCATTAATATTATTAGTGTATCTTATTCTATCCATGTCCATCTTTTCAAGGAGACCAACAAAATTAGTATGAGAACCAAGCATATTAAATTTAGCAAAGACCTTTCTAGCCTCTCTTGCTAGACCACCAAATTCTCTAAGAAGGGTTTCTAAAACAAAATCTTTCTTTTCCCCCTCTTCCAAATCACCAAGTGTAAGAAACATGTGTTGGATTATAGGATTGAGATTAACAAATTTAGTTTCCAACAAGCGAACTAAAGCAGCAGCAGCAATTTCATAAGTAGGAGCAAGTTCTACCAAGTGTCTATCTTCAAAATTTTCAACGGTACTAACATGGGTGAAAAATTCTTCTATATTGTTCCTCCCAATTATAGACCCTTGTCCTACCGGTATGTTCTTTGTGGTAAAATTAAAAGGAAACATGATGAATTAAGTAAAGTAAATGCAAGTAAACTAATTTTTTTGTGTTTTTGATATAGCAAACAAGACAATAAATAAAGTAAAGCTAGCAACTAATTTTTTTTGTGTTTTGATATAATGCAGCAAACAAAGTAGTAAATAAAATAAAGCAAGACAAAAACAAAGTAAAGAGATTGAGAAGTGGAGACTCCCCTTGCAGCGTGTCTTGATCTCCCCGGCAACGGCGCCAGAAATTTGTTGCTGGCGCAAAGTTGACGTGGGAGTTAGAGATCTCTGTGGCGTAACTTTTCTTCAGGTCCCCGGCAACGGCGCCAGAAATTTGCTTGATGCGTGTAGTTGACACGTCCGTTGGGAACCCCAAGAGGAAGGTGTGATGCGCACAGCGGCAAGTTTCCCTCAGTTAGAAACCAAGGTTTAATCGAACCAGTAGGGAGTCAAGAAGCACGTTGAAGGTTGATGGCGGCGGGATGTAGTGCGGCGCAACACCGGAGATTCCGGCGCCAACGTGGAACCTGCACAACACAACCAAAGTACTTTGCCCCAACGAAACAGTGAGGTTGTCAATCTCACCGGCTTGCTGTAACAAAGGATTAACCGTATTGTGTGGAAGATGATTGTTTGCAGAGAAAACAGTAAAAACAAGTATTGTAGCAGATTTGTATTTCAGTATTAAAGAATGGACCGGGGTCCACAGTTCACTAGAGGTGTCTCTCCCATAAGATAAAAGCATGTTGGGTGAACAAATTACAGTCGGGCAATTGACAAATAGAGAGGGCATAACAATGCACATACATGACATGATAAGTATAGTGAGATTTAATTGGGCATTACGACAAAGTACATAGACCGCCATCCAACTGCATCTATGCCTAAAAAGTCCACCTTCGAGTTATCATCCGAACCCCTCCGAGTATTAACTTGCAAAGCAACAGCACAATTGCATTAAGTATGGTGCGTAATGTAATCAACAACTACATCCTCGGACATAGCGCCAATGTTTTATCCCTAGTGGCAACGAGCACAACACAACCTTAGAACTTTTCGTCACCGTCCCAGGTGTCAATGCGGGCATGAACCCACTATCGAGCATAAGTACTCCCTCTTGGAGTTAAAAGTAAAAACTTGGCCGAGCCTCTACTAGAAACGGAGAGCATGCAAGATCATAAACAACACATGTATAATAACTTGATAATTAACATGACATGGTATTCTCTATCCATCGGATCCCGACAAACACAACATATAGAATTACGGATAGATGATCTTGATCATGTTAGGCAGCTCACAAGATCCAACAATGAAGCACAATGAGGAGAAGACAACCATCTAGCTACTGCTATGGACCCATAGTCCAGGGGTGAACTACTCACTCATCACTCCGGAGGCGACCATGGCGGTGTAGAGTCCTCCGGGAGATGAATCCCCTCTCCGGCGGGGGGCCGGAGGAGATCTCCGGAATCCCCCGAGATGGGATCGGCGGTGGCGGCGTCTCGGTAAGGTTTTCCGTATCGTGGTTTTCGCCTCAGGGGTTTCGCGACGGAGGCTTTAAGTAGGCGGAAGGGCAGAGTCGGGGGCCAGACGAGGGGGCCACACCATAGGGCGGCGCGGGCCCCCCCTGGACCGCGCCGCCACGTGGTGTCGCCACCTCGTGGCCCCACTTCGTGTGTTCTACGGTCTTCTGGAAGCTCCGTGGAAAAATAGGCCCCTGGGTCTTCGTTTCGTCCAATTCCGAGAATATTTCGTTACTAGGATTTCTGAAACCAAAAACAGCGGAAAACAGAAGCGGCACTTCGGCATCTTGTTAATAGGTTAGTTCCGGAAAATGCACGAATATGACATAAAGTGTGCATAAAACATGTAGGTATCATCAATAATATGGCATAGAACATAAGAAATTATCGATACGTCGGAGACGTATCG